>NC_041387.1:479013594-479233227 GCF_002162155.2 Triticum dicoccoides
CGGCTCCCTGCCCTGCACGCTCGCGCCACCCGAGCGGAGCCGCGCCTCCCCGCCGCCTTCGCCGGACCTCGCGGCCGAGCTCGCCGGCCCCCGCGCCCTCGCCGTCCCTTGCCGGGATCCGGCCGGATCCGGCGAGATCCGGCCTGGATCCGTGCTCTCCCGGCCTCCCCGACTTCTCCCTCGACTCCGGCCACCGTCTCCTTCGTCTTCGGTGACATTCCGGCGAGATCCACGCCGCCGTTGACTTTTCTGAGAGGGTAATATTTTGCCAAGTCCCGAAATATTTTGCATTCTGGAGCCCTGTTCATCGCATCATAACTCTGCATCCGTAGCTCCGTTTTGTGCGTGTAATATGTCAAAATGTTCGTCATGAGATGCTCTACATTTTGTTCCATTTCACCATGTTCATTTGAGTCCATCTTGATGCCTGAATCATCATTGCAATAGTGCTATATAATGTTGTCTGTTGTCTGTTAACAGAACATGCTCATTTGTCATTTTTGCCATGTTTAATGTGTGCATCCTATGAGCATGAGATATACATGTGTTTTGATCTATGTCATGCCATCTTTAGAGAGGTGCTATCCATGTATTTTTGTGAGTCTTGTACTGAGTGCATCGAGCTCGTGAAGTAGGGTACTTGTTGTTACTGTTTTGCTAAACTGTTTTTGCTATATCTTGATGCTATGTAAACCTGCTGCTACAAGTCATTCTATGAATAATCTGGAGATGTTCTCTAAGGTTGATTTGTTATACATGTCTTGCTATATCCATTCATGCCCATGGTTGCATTTATAGCCTGCTATAGCTTGTTGTAATCTTGCTCTTAAATTGCTAAGTAATGTTGTTGTCAGCCTGTTAACATGAGGTTCAGTTTTGCCATGTGTTTTGCTAGTGATCCATGCACCTTATGAACTTGATCTTGCCATTCTTAGCTTCATAAACATGTCTTCTTACTGTTGGTTGCCTTGCCATGCCATGTATTGCTCTGTGGTGAGTGGTTCAAGCTCACCAACATGCCTACTTATCATTATTCCTGCCATGTATGAATCTGTCATATAACTTGCTATGTTTACATGGGTGCCATCATATTTTCTGTGCCATTTTGGCTCATGGTCAGTAAGGGAATTTTGTTATATGCAATTAGTAGATTCATGCCATGCATTTTTTTGCCATGATAAGTTCCTGTAACATGTTGTTTGATAGCTCTAAACATTGCAACCTGATGTTATTTTCTGATAAGTCTGAAACTGTTATTATTTGCAAACTTGCCATGTCATTTTGAGCATGTTCTAGTGTTTTCTGGAGATAGCTCAGTGTTCATGTTTTGTCATGCTTTACCTGTACATCATGTCCATGCCTTTTGTTTTCATATTGTGATGTTTTAGCATGTTGTTTTGATGCTTGCAATATGCCTAGTTGCTGTTTTGGACAGATTGTTGCTATAACTTGTATAGTGTGTGTGTGTTGAACCGTTGCTCCGTTTTGAGTGTACTCTATATGAAACTTGCTTGATTTTGCATGTAGTTTCATATTACCTTGTTGCATCCATGTTTGAGAGTGTTTTCTTGATGTTTGAATGCATTTTGCATCAATGCCATGTTTAACTTGTTTTGCTCATATCTTCTAGGCCGTAGCTCCGAATTAAATGAACTTTATATGTAACTTGACTAGAATTTCGTGTAGATCATCTTGGTGCATCTTAACTTGCTATTTAACAACTTGAACATAAGGTTTATTCAGATCTGGACCAATTTCTAAACTTGCATATGAGGACTTACCGGATTTGTTATATGTTGTTTCCGGCCTCATTTAAACTTGCCTTGATGTGTAGTTCTTGTATGCATCATCTCTTGCCATGAGTAGATTCATGTAGTCTTGTCTTGCGTCATACTTGGTTGAGCATCATGCCTTGTTCATGTTTGGTGTGTTTACTATGTTGTGTGCTTCTTCTCGATAGTTCCTGTTTCGTTGCGATCGTGAGGATTCGTTCGTCTATGCTTGGTTCGTCTTCGTGGCTTCATCTTCTTCATGGACTCGTTCTTCTTCCTTGCAGGATTTCAGGCAAGATGACCGCTACCCTGGATCTCACTACTATCATTGCTATGCTAGTTGCTTCGTTCTATCGCTTTGCCGCGCTACCTATCTCTTGTTGCTCAAGCCTCACCAATTGCCATGTCAGCCTCTAACCTTTTCACCCTTCCTAGCAAACCATTGCTTGGCTATGTTACCGCTTTGCTCAGCCCCTCTTATAGCGTTGTTAGTTGCAGGTGAAGTTGAAGATTGCCCCATGATGGACAGGATTATGTTGGGATATCACAATATCTCTTATATTATTAATGCATCTATATATATGATAAAGGGTGGAAGGCTCGGCCTTATGCCTGGTGTTTTGTCCCACTCTTGCCGCCTTAGTTTCCGTCATACCGGTGTTATGTTCCCGGATTTTGCGTTCCTTACGCGGTTGGGTGATTTATGGGACCCCCTTGACAGTTCGCTTTGAATAAAACTCCTCCAGCAAGGTCCAACCTTGGTTTTACCATTTGCCTCACCTAACCCTTTTTCCCTTGGGTTTCCGGAGCCCGAGGGTCATCTTTATTTACCCCCCCGGGCCAGTGCTCCTCCGAGTGTTGGTCCAAACTAGAGCACCGTGCGGGACCTTTCCTTGGCAACTTGGATTACGTCGGTACCTGTACGCTTAGCTTATCCGGTGTGCCCTGAGAACGAGATATGTGCAGCTCCTATCGGGATTTGTCGGCATAGCGGGTGGTCTTGCTGGTCTTGTTTTACCATTGTCGAAATGTCTTGTAAACCAGGATTCCGAGTCTGATCGGGTCTTCCTGGGAGAAGGAATATCCTTCGTTGATCGTGAGAGCTTATCATGGGCTAAGTTGGGACACCCCTACAGGGTATTAAACTTTCGAAAGCCGTGCCCGTGGTTATGTGGCAGATGGGAATTTGTTAATGTCCGGTTGTAGATAACTTGACACCAGATCCGAATTAAAACGCATCAACCGTGTGTGTAGCCGTGATGGTCTCTTCTCGACGGAGTCCGGGAAGTGAACACGGTTTTTGGGTTATGTTTGACGTAAGTAGGAGTTCAGGGTCACTTCTTGATCATTGCTAGCTTCACGACCGTTTCGCTTGCTCTCTTCTCGCTCTTATTTGCGTATGTTAGCCACCATATATGCTTAGTCGCTGCTGCAACCTCACCACTTTACCCCTTCCTTTCCCTTTAAGCTTTGCTAGTCTTGATACCCATGGTAATGGGATTGCTGAGTCCTCGTGGCTCACAGATTACTACAACAACAGTTGCAGGTACAGGTTATGCGATGATCATGACGCGAGAGCGATGTTTGCTTGTTTTGGAGTTCTGCTTCTGCTTCTTCTTCGATCAGGGGATAGGTTCCAGGTCGGCAGCCTGGGCTAGCAGGGTGGATGTCGTTTGAGTTTCTGTTTGTGTTTCATCCGTAGTCGGATGTTGCTCTTATGTAAGATGATGTTGTATTCGTGTGGCATTGTATGCCTTATGTATGTATCCTTACCTATTATGTAATGTTGATGTAATGATATCCACCTTGCAAAAGCGTTTCAATATGTGGGTCTATCCTTGGTGGGACCTTCGAGTTCCTTTTGGATAGGGTCGCATATTCGGCATGACACCCAGCAATTTGCCCAAGGCAGCAACCAGGGCAAGGAAGAAGAGAACCTCAGATTCTGAAGATGAGGACTATGTTGCTGTAGAGGATGAGGCCACCTCAAAGAAGAAGGTGCTGAAGAAGGAGTATGGCACAGCTGCTACCATTAAGCCAGGAATGAAAACAAAGGTTCCTGCCAAAAAGAGTTCCTATGTCAAAGGCCAGAGCATCCTCTCAAGAAACTTTGGGATCTGAACCCAAAGAACCAGTTGTGGCTGAGAAGAAAAGGAATGAAAGGGTCAAGAAGACAATGGCCAGAGTTGTTGGAAAGCCCTCAATGATGGAAGAAAAAGAGGAAGAGGTTGCTACACCAGCACCTAAAGCTCAAAAGCTGATGGGAGATGCTATAAGGTCAAGGGCTGCTCCATCTAAGCCCAAAGATGCCCCCAAGGCTGCTGCTCCTAAGCCCAAGTCTGCACCTAAGAGGAACACTAGGAGTATTCTAGCTGAAGAGAAGAACAAGGCCCCAGTGCTTGAGGCTGCTGAAGAAGATGAAGATTCACTTGTTTTGAGAAAGTTGAAGCCCAAGATCCTTGATGAGGATATGAAGCTCAGGGAGGATGCAGGACTGAGACTCTGGAGACAGACTGATCCCTATGCTGTCAGAAGAAGAACTGCAGTGGACTACAGGTTCCACACTAAGGAACACCAAGATTTCTATGAAACAGATTTTCTTGACAAGAAGCCGATAGTATGTGACATGAGATGGGTTGACTGGGGGTACTTCAGGAAGAATGAAGAGCACTATCCAGGAGTGTATGACATCTTCAAGTCTTGTGGAGTTGATGACTTTGTTGGCCAGAAGCTCACCAAGTGGAATGATGAGCTCATTATGCAGTTTTACTCCACAGCTCACTTCTACCCAGATGGGAAGATTGTCTGGATGTCTGAAGGTACTAGGTACCAATCCACAGTTGAAGAATGAGCTGAGTTGATAAATGCTCCAAAAGAGAATGAGGATGACTTGGATGTCTATGCCAAGAAGAAGAAAAACCACAACTCTATGGCTCACATGTACAGAGAGATCCCAGATGCTGCACTAGAGACACATAAGTTTGGACCTATACACTACCTGTTGTCAGGATTGCCTACTATCAACTGGATCTTAAGGCACACTTTGCTGCCCAAGTCAGGTGATCACAAGATGATCAGAGGTCATGCAATCAACTTGTTGCATATATTTGATGTGCCTCAGAAATTCAAAGTCATGAGTCTGATTGTGGAAACAATCAAAAGGACTGCTGCTAATCAGAAGAGATCTTGTGGATATGCTCCACACATTCAGGAGCTCATAAACTCCAAGATGGGAACAAGCACATATCTTTTGGACAAGGAGCACCTACCCATCTACCCTGATTTTGAGGACAACACTATTGTGATGGATGAAAATGAACCATCATATGTGCAAGCACAAAAGAAGAAAGAGAAAGCAAGGGCTGAGAAAGCTGCTAAGATGCCAACTACTGAAGAGGCATCTCAAATTTTCCTGAAGAGCAAGCAAGAACAGCTTAGCTACTTGATTGCCTCCACCTTGAGGATTGAGAAGGGCTTGGCCACCCTGACTCAAAACCAGGAGAGCTTGGAGAGAATCATAGAGCAGAAGTTTTATGCTCTTGATGTCAAAGTTACTGAGATCCAAACTGCAGTTGAGCAACTTCAGGAGGATGTGGAGGAGAAGAAGGGCAAATCTACTACAGATGCTTTTGCTAGAGTGCCCAGAGGACAGAGATCTGCTGCAGTGCCTGTTCCAGACACCAGAGCTACATCATCTACACCAGCAACAGCTTCAGTGCCTCTAGCTCCAGCACCCACTCCACCAGCTCCAGCTACATCAACAGAAGCTTTCGTCCTTGGAGCCATCTCTACACCATCACATGAAGACCAAGCCTGAGAGTCGTTTAGCACTATGCATTTTTGTGAACTTTTTGGTAACTTGTTGCCAAAGGGGGAGAAAATGTATAGATCATAGGCTTTGAGAGAGAGAGAGAGAGAGAGTTGCTTTTGATCTCTCTTGTTTTTGGTGGTTGAACTTTGTTATTCGTGTGTTTGCTTGTTTGCTTGATACATTATGCCTTTTGTGATATACTTGGATGATCATGTGTTTGATCATATGCTATGCTACATTAATGCTTGTTGGATGATATTATCTCTTATATCCTCATATGATCATCCACTTTGCTTGGTGATGAGTGCATGTGTTTAACTATTATCATTTTGAGCGCTCCACCAAGATGTATGTGACATGGAAGAGTAACCCATGATCCTAACTCATTGTGCGTTTGCAGTCCAAAGCAAATTTTAAATAATGCACAAATTTAGGGGGAGCTCTTACTTATCACATACTTCTCAAAGCGACGATGTTTTTCAATCTTATTATCATTTGTCGAAGCTTTGATCTATATGTTGTCATCAATTACCAAAAAGGGGGAGATTGAAAGTGCAACTATCCCTGGGTTGTTTTGGTAATTCCTAACAACATATAGCTCATTGAGCTAATGCTATTTCAAGATAAATATTTTAGGAAAGATCAATGATTGGCATGGCATGGATGAGAAAAGTGGATACCTCAAAATGCTAAGGACAAAAGGATTGGCTCAAGCTTAAAGCTCAAGACTCTACATTTTTCTATTTTAGTGATCCAAGATCACATTGAGTCTATAGGAAAAGCCAATACTATCAAGGAG
Organism: Triticum dicoccoides; assembly: GCF_002162155.2. NCBI lineage: Eukaryota > Viridiplantae > Streptophyta > Magnoliopsida > Poales > Poaceae > Triticum > Triticum dicoccoides. Next base: position 479,019,977 of record NC_041387.1, read on the forward strand.
GGATTAGGTGTTGCTTAATGAGGCTCTTGCTCAAAATACTTAGTGATATGCTCCAAAGCCCTCAACTACTTTCTCACATCCACATATGACCCAAACCAAAAGTCAAACTCGGCCCCACCGATTCTTTCTATCCGGCGCCACCCAGTTCAGATGTCATAGCCACTGCCACAAACCCTGGTCAAATCGGTCTCACAGATAGGGATCTCGGTCTCACCGAGATGGGATTGTAATCTCTCTGTTTCCCTCTGTAATGTTTCGGTCCAACTGAGATGAGCGATCGGTCCCACCAAGATTGCAATGCAAACTCTCTGTTTCCTTTTCATAACATTTTGGTCTCACCGAGATGAGCGAATCGGTCCCTTTTTATCGGAGCAACCCCCCCAGGTTCCAGACCCAGGAGTTCACTTTCCCGTATGAGCGAGTTTGCCCGACCAACTCTCTGGTTAGCTTATTACCAAAATCGGTCCCACCGATTTTGTGTAATCGGTCTCACCGAGATTACGTTATGCCCTAACCCTAACCATATCGGTCCCACCGAGTTGACATGTCGGTTCCACCGAAAATCCTAACGGTCACATTATTTGCTAAATCGGTCCGACTGAGTTTCATGATTCGGTCCCACTGAGATTGGTAAGTTGTGTGTAACGGTTAGATTTTGTGTGGAGGCTATATATACCCCTCCACCCACTCTTCATTTGTGGAGAGAGCCATCAAAATATGCCTACACTTCCAACCTACATTTTCTGAGAGAGAACCATCTACACTTGTGTTGAGGTCAAGATATTCCATTCCTACCATATGAATCTTGATCTCTAGCCTTCCCCAAGTTGCTTTCCACTCAAATCTTTTTTCCACCAAATCCAAATCCTGTGAGAGAGAGTCGAGTGTTGGGGAGACTATCATTTGAAGCACAAGAGCAAGGAGTTCATCATCAACACACCATTTGTTACTTCTTGGAGAGTGGTGTCTCCTAGATTGGCTAGGTGTCACTTGGGAGCCTCCGACAAGATTGTGGAGTTGAACCAAGGAGTTTGTAAGGGCAAGTAGATCGCCTACTTCGTGAAGATCTACCCTAGTGAGGCAAGTCCTTCGTGAGCGACGGCCATGGTGGGATAGACAAGGTTGCTTCTTCGTGGACCCTTCGTGGGTGGAGCCCTCCGTGGACTCGCGCAGCCGTTACCCTTCGTGGATTGAAGTCTCCATCAATGTGGATGTACGATAGCACCACCTATCGGAACCACGACAAAAACATCCGTGTCTCCAATTGTGTTTGCCTTCTCAAACTCCTCCCCTTTACCTTCATATGCAATTGTTTTACATTCCGCTGCTGCACTCTTAGAATTTCATGTGTAGGTTGATTGCTTGACTTGTGCTAAATTGCTAAAATATGCCAAAAACTAAAATTGGGAAAAGGCTAGATTTTTATTTGGTCAAGTAGTCTAATCACCCCCCTCTAGATATACTTTCAATCCTACAACCCCTCACTAGTAAGAGGGGACCAAAGGGTTTCTTGTTGAACTTTCTCAAGTCAATATTTCCTACACGCAATTACACCGCGATCATATACATATATATCTATATCCAAAGCCAAAAGGGTTCCCCAAATTATATGATCAAACCTTTGCATAGTTTGCATCCTCCATTTTGGTTGATCTTGAGTAGTTCTCTATGTGAGTGCTTGGAGCTTTCCACTAGCTTTAAAACGAGCCCAAGATCATCAAAATCGAAGTCTGTATGAGGAAGTTATGCATGTTTTACTATTGAGGCGCCTATAGTTTTTTTATGGCCAGATGTCCGGGACTTGGGCGGATGACCGGCCTCCCGGGAAGCCCTGGATGTTCGGGATCCTCCTAGAAATCCGTCCGCCCATGTCTAGAAACTTTGTTGAAATGTCGGTTGTGCCCGCCGGATGTCTGGGGCCCCAAGATTGGCCAGATGTCTGGGCTTTGGCCATATGTCTAGGCCCTGTACATCGACCCTATTTTCCTGTGTTCGTGTGCACACTTCACATCCACCAGATGTCCGGCCCGACACAACCACTTAGTCACAAACGACTAGTTTTCTAGGCTTGCTATGTATACCCCTCTACCAATTCGGTAGAGGGTTGACCACTCAATCCAAATGAACCCTAGAACACCCAAGTGGCTCCCTCTCACTTCTCCTACACGAAATCTTAGATCCGAGAGATTCATGTGAGTTCTTAAGAGCTTTTCCAATCAAGTGATAGATCCACTCCCTCTCCCTCTTATGACCAAAGGAATTCGTGATTTGGGCAAGTCTCGAGCATCTCCCCCTTGATCTTGTTACTCTTGGAGGTTGGAGACTCCTAGGTGGTAGGAGTGCACCGGTGAGGAATCAACTTGTGATTCGGAAAGTTTGTGAAGGTTTGGAGGCCGTCTCAAGTTCTACCACTAGTGGTTGGGAATCGCCTTCGTGGTGATATCTCAAGGAGAATAGGCTGAGTCGTGGCGCTAGTGTGCCTTCATGGTAACATCCACCTCTCAAACAGTGACTAGCTTCCCTCCAAGTAAGTGAACATCGGGATACATCCTCGTCTCCGTGTCTTCGATTATCTCTAAGCCTAGCCACTACTTGTGGTTTACTTTGGTCTCTTGACCTTGCATTCATTGTATATTGTTGTACTCATTATATCGTGTTGGCCATTTCCTTGAAGATATTATTTAGGCCTACACTTTATATCCCACAATTCATACTTGCTACTATTGATATTTCTTGTGTTTAGTGTAAATTGCTAACTTGTGTCATACACTTGCATATCTTGTGATATTGCTCAAGTAAGTTTGTGTAACTTACTTGTGCTTGTTAGTAACCTTGTTGTGCTCGCCTCATTTAGATTTAGTTGTTGGTGCACTTAGTTGAGTCTAGTATATTTGGATTTGTGCTTGAAAAGTATCCTCTATGTTTATTTTTGCAGGATAAAGCCAAATCCGTAGAAGTTTTTAAAACGCCTATTCACCCCCCTCTAGGTGACATCATGGACCTTTCAACTAGCGGCGGCGAAGAATCAGATATGTGCAAGCCGCGACGACGGCAGTGCCAACATCACTCAGACAGAAGGAGTTGCTTCCCCCCTTCTTCTTCGCCTCCGTCTCGTCCTCCTAGTCTCAGCCATGCCCCCGTACTCCTCATCGGCTCGGAAGCTGGTAAGCATACACACCCCTCTGTTCATTTGCTAGGCATGGTGTTGGTTAGATTTCGTTGTCCCTTACCCATACATTGACGTCTAGGAGGATCTAGACGAACAGACAAAGCTGGTAACTCAGTCAGCAACACTCATGGCAGTGATTCAGGCTTGGATGATGTTCGTTTACTAGATAATAGTTTGTCATAGAGAAAAGCGTGTCATTAGGTATGGTCCATTCTTCATCCGAGTTAGGGAGATGATCGCCAATCTGAACTACATCTACAACGTAGAGGCCATGAACATGCTTCAAATGCGCCGATTACCATTTTCCATGCTTGTGAAGACCTTTAGGAACAAGGAGGTTACTAGAAGATAGCATCCACACCTCCGTGGAAGAGCAAGTTACCGCGTTCCTTCATGTCGTCAGTCATAATTAGAGCTTCAGGGGTTATTCACAACACATTCAAGAGATCCAATGAGACAACTTCTCGGTATTTCAAGCAAGTGTTGTATGTTGTTGGGGGCTCAGAGGAGAGATGATCAAGGCACCAACCGAGCAAACTCCGCACAAGATTCGCACGAGGCCAAGATGGTATCCGTATTTCAAGGTGAGCATTACTTGTATTTCATGTCATAACATGCTTGCAATGTTGTCGTATAGCCATAAGAACACGTTTTCACGCCATCACACGATTGTATTGGCGCCATAGTTGATACTCATATCACTGCTAGAATGTCTAGGACACATGCATCAGCAACATACATGAGTATAAAGCACTAGACTAGCCAAAATGTGCTTGTTGCTGTTGACTTCGATCTGAAGTCTACATATGTGTTCGCTGGCTGGGAAGGATCAGTCCACGATGCTACCATTCTTGCTGACAGCATGACAAGGCATGATGGCATCAATAGCCGCGATGGTAAGTTCTACATAGGAGATACTGACTATGCATCTCGGCCTGGTGTTCTTCCACCCTTCAGAAAAACCAGGTATCATATGAACACGTTCTTTTGTAGGAACACGCAAGAATTATTCAATCACAGACACACCAACCTTAGATTCATGGTTGAGAGGACATTTGGAGCTCTGAAGAATCGATTTAAGATCCTAGATCAGAAGTCGTTCCACCCTTACCCCACTCAAGTTAAGCTGGTTCTTACTTGTTGCATTTTACCCTTACCCCACTCAAGTTAAGCTGGTTCTTACTTGTTGCATTTTGCATAACTGGATCTTGCAATGGGTTTTTTACGAGTTAGTGCCGAAGGGGGAAGATGTGACACCCGATGATGATCACTCCGGTCATGGTGTGCAGGCACGCGACAATGAAGTTTGGAAGAGTAAAAGGTTGGAATGTGCTGAGGCAATGTGGGCAAACAAAGGAACTACAAAGATCTGAAGAAGAACAACAGCAGGGGAGGAAGCAACAACAACAGTAGAAGAAGATGAAGAAGAACAGGAGGACCGGAAGAAGCAGTAGCAAAGGATGGACCCCCCCTATTTCGTCATCGATGAACTATCCCCTATTGAGCCACATGGCTGTTAACTTGTAATGCTATTTGTCAGGAGCTAGGATGAACTGCTATTTCACTGCAAAACTGTCTAATTCATATTGTTTTGTGATGTGATGTTCTAATAATGTAGTGTGTAGTAGTGTATGTTGTGGTAAAGTCACCACATATGCAGTATGAAATGAGGAGAGGTGAGCATATCACATGCCGTGCTCAACCAAACACCATGATTTGCATGTTCACAGTCTTAAACCCGAACTGCATGACAACCAAACACAAGCATGAAAGTGCTCAGTGGTGCGATGCACGGTACCAAACGATGTGCAGAACATGGTTTTTATCTTGCATTAGCTCAACATGTCCCTACTCGGCCACAGATACAAATTGATAAAAATCTGAATCCGTGCGAGTAACCAAACGCGTGCTTACAGTCTTACCACATATTACTAGATTTCTAGTCCAGTGAACATGTGATGCATCTGATATGTTCAGGGTTCAGGACCAACGATGTGTACAGTGCGTGTTGGGACAGAAGCAATGTTTCTCGTCAGGCGCTGGTTTCCAATGGATGAAACAAAAACTGGCTGTGAAGCTATCCCCACCAAGATGCCATCACACTTTTTGGCCCTTGTTCTTTTTTAAAATTTACTATGAAAACAAGAACTGGCTGTAACAACGACCTAGTATCTTCACCAAGATGCCTTCACCATGCTACTGGCGCAAGACTCCGCTGAAGGTACGTCCAAGAAACACGCTGAGAAAATGCCAGTAATCAGTGCCTCTGAATCTGTGCAGTATTCATGTTACTGACATATAGACATCAGGAAACTAGTACAAAATGGAGATTACGGGAAACAACAGCAGCAGTTACCATGAAGAAGGCTTGATCACATCAGTACAACAGGTGACAGAGAAGGCGCTTTTGTTATCCTGCAATCAGTCCCAGCTGGGTTTGTTCCTCCTCAATTCTTTCTTCTGTGAGAGTACCTTCTTGTTTTGCATTCTGTTCCTCTCAGCGGCTGCAGCACTACGATGACACATTGATCAACTGAGTCAATGAGTGTAGTTTGACAATTTTACCTTCTCATGTGTTATTCAGAGATGAAACGGCATATATTTCAGGCCTGTTTGGTGGCCCATTTATCACCACAAGTTAGAGGCAAAAAATTTGGCTAAGCAATATGCCTATGGCAAGCAGGTTAGGTAGGCATTACATGCCACAGTTGTGGAAGCAAACCAAATAGTGACATAGTAGGGCAAACAAGCCTGACTCCACGAAACATGGACCATGGGCCTAAGAAAGTATGACAAGTCATAGTTGCAACAAGTAACTAATATGGAGAACGAGAATAAGGTTAGGGTCATGTTTGGTTTGAATCCTCACATTCCAAGAGAGCATGCCACAGATTTGTGGCGAGCAAATCATCTACCACAAGTGTTGGTGCGTGGCAGGTTTTGGCACAGATCAGAAATGACACGAGGCTAAGGAACTGTACCCATGGCATGTACATTGGTTTAGACAGATGGTGTCTACAATACCACTCCAGACAACACATACAGCAGTTTGTTCTGTAACTTGTCTATTTTTTAGACATAACTACCTGTGAGTATAGATTAAAGACAATGTCCATACAATGGCAAAATCACTGTCTGTAAGTTGTCTGAAAAAATCCTACAGACCGTCTGTAAAGAAACTATTTCTCTCTACTTTCTCTTCTCCACATCACTAAAATTCCAATGTGGCACCCCTTACAGACGGCTGACTAGATGCTATTGCACATGCCCTAATAGGCAGGACAGGACACAAGGCTAGGAACCCATGGCACCATACAAGTATGGCTAGGGACGGAGCATCGTGGAGACCAACTGGGCCCTGGCAGGGTTTCCCACATATAGCCAATTTAGTGCTATGGCCCGTGATCTACTGCTTGGTTTTGTAGCCCGTGTGTTGCTTTGGCCCATTAGTTCAGCAACTAGCCCCGTCTTTGTTGTGGTTGACGCTTCGCCACTGAGTGTGGCAACAAGCGAAACAACAGCCTAAAAAAAGTCAAACTTGCCTAAGTGAGCAGTGGCAAGTTGTGGCTTCAAATCAAGTATACTTAGCAACTAGCAAGCGAAGCAAACAGCCCCTTATAGAGTATAATGTACAGAAGGTTTCAACAATATCTACACTACATGACACCGTTTACAATTTCCTTAAATGACTTGCACTTATATAAACAAAAGAGCTAGCTCAGTTAAGATTAGCTCATCACTTGCTACTTGTGTGGAGTATTGGTGCCTAAATAAATTTGGAGGAAGCAAATGGCCAGAAAGCAGCTTACATTTTTTCAATTTTCTTCTTTTGCTCTTCTGAAGGCGGTGGGGGAACATATGATGCAGCATCAATGATCGCCTGTTATCAAATATTTAATGAGTACACTATATGGAAAAAGGGCAACATCAACATGAACCCTATGCAAATTGCTTCTAGACAAAGATTTGAAATGGATGAGGTGTACCTGTATTTTCTGCAAAGCATCTTCAATATTGCCCCTAAGGTGATAAACATGTCAATTGCTGTCCAAATAAGACAACAAAAAGAAATAGCTAAGTGATATTTACTTCTGTGTCCTAGTTTTGGTAGAAGACATCACAAGTTCACCATCCTTATTTATCCTGTTCTTTTCCTGGGCGTACAGAAACTTAAATTGTAACGACCTCTCTAAATATGAAATATAATACAAAAATGCATACAAAAGAAAACAGATAATATGATTCATCCATTAAAGGTAAACAACATAATACAGAAGACATGATAGCAACATAAACAGATAAGATGTGCAAATTAAGGTTTTCAAACCGTTTGCAATATCCGTTCCTTAATCCTCTCTCCGAGCCAATGAGCTTTCTCAACATTGAACTGCATGTCAACCTTTGTATTAACTGCAAAATAGTGGTAGACATTTTAGCGTGAAGTGGTAACATCAACATCTTTAAGTAATCACTATCTGGACATCCTTAATATAAAGAAATGGAGAATCTGGTTTGAGGGACTGGATGGTTAATGGATGGTACCATCCTATCTCTGAATCCGACCCAGTTGTTTGGTTTGATAAATGGAGTACATTTGGCAAATTTAATGGACCATCCGATGATGGACTCACCCCATCCTAGGACAAGGTGATCCCTCAGATAAAACACCCCATCGATGGGCCAACAGCAATTATTTGAACATGACAAGCGATGAAACAAAAGGTGCTACTGATGAATTGGAATTGTTTAACAAAACAGATCAGTCATTAGTTTCACAATGCTGAACCAACAACAATTCAGATATACTAGGCAATGCGGTGATAAATAAGGAGAATGTACAGACAGCAAACCTTTATTAACATTTTGACCACCCGCGCCCCCACTTCTTGCAAAGCTAACAGTAACATGATCTGCACACATAAAGTGGGTTACTTCAGAACAGCTTGGCAACCCACGTAACGGTTGGATACATAGTCATCAGGAATCAAACGTTTAGAAATATCACTGGGATGCAGAATGCAGAACTAATACTGTTGACACTGGGGGAGCTATGTGAGGGCTAAACTGTGCCATGGCCCGGTCAATCCAAAACATATGCATAATAGGCTAGTTGGTGAGCAAAAACAATGCCTATGTACGAGTGAAAGCTTAGATTGGCCTGCCCTGGTTTTTTGTTGTAGCTCCGCTACTGACTGTTGACATAAATATTTGTAAGGTATGCTATATATATGATTGCAGTTTAGCGAATTCTTCAAACTATTTTCCTTCTTCCAGTTCATAGTCAAACACCTACAACAAGCCGTGACAAGAATATGCATTTTACTTGCAACTTGCAACAATCAGACCAGATGTTCCATTACCTCTTACAAGAACTTACAGGTTAGATAAAGCAATTTACTAACCAAAAGTTCACTATTACCTCATATCTGTACCTAGTATTTACTTTCTTTTTCTTCGCTTCGAGCTATAAGGCAAGCAAGCCTAGCTACTTCTCAAGCTTAATTAACTTGCTTTCCACAGTACCAGTTTCTGCTTAATAAAAGCAGATTGGCAACAGAGCAACCAAATCAACTTCATAGCCAGCATTCACCACACCACCAGCTTACAAATTCTTTTGCGCTACGCAAATGCCAGCAAAACGATGTCCTTAGCATGAAATGTATGCATGAGTAGTAGATACACATACACTTGAATGAGCAATCAGGAGGAACAACTCCATAGGGGCAGACCGCTAGGTAGAATGGACCTACGAACGCAAAACAGATGCCCATTTCTCACTCCATAAATAGCATATTTACTGCAAAGGCATCGCAATCCTCCTTAGCAAATATGGCACCTCGTGATCCCCATCTTCTATGTTTCTAGTCATAAGCTACTCCATTCGGATTTATGTCTAAATCTTAATACAGGCTATTTAAATTGAACAGTACTAATCCATTTCTAAAGCATTCAGCAATCAATTCGGATTTATGTACCAATGATAGTACTACGCCAATGGGGCAAATTAGGGCGGTTGGGGTGAGTTACCCATGGTGATTTTGGGGACGGGATCAGAGCCGGCCGAGGCCGCGCGCTCCTCGGCGTCGCGCATCACCTGCTGTGCCAGTGCTAGTCGCGCTGACACCTTCTTACCCCTGCCGTCGCCGGCCTCGGCCGCCGAGCATCGGAGATGGACCAACCCGACCCTGCCAACGCTCAGGCCCAGGCCCAGGCCCGGGCTCGGGGAGGGGGACAGGGGCCCTCGGAAGAGAAGAGAAGGGACGTGACGGAAGCCGAGCCGTAGGAGGCGGGTGCTCCGCATGGCGGTCGCCATTAGCCTTTCTGTGGAGGGAGACGAGTGTGGAGCGACGAGGCAGAAATCACATATCTGACTTAGGCAGAAATCAAATCACAAACTGACCTGGTCACGGAAAAATTTCACTCTGCTGACCCTTTGGTGTGGCGCCCGACAGCCGGGCGCCGCACCCTACTGTGCAGCGCCCTTCCCTTAGGCGTCGCACATCCTGCCAGCGTGGCAGCCCTGGTCCAGTTGCGGCCCCACACGCACCTGTGCAGCACCTAAGAGCTAGGCGCCACACACCTGTAATGTGCAGCGCCTAGCTCTTGGGCGCTGCACAGTCTGTGTTCCACTTGGGCTGGCCCCACCCTCTCTCCCCTCCCACCCCACCCCACACACCCCCACCCTACCCAAACCCTTAGACTTGCGACCCTCCTCTCTTCCCCTCTCCCCCCTCTCAAATCCTTCTCAAATCTTGCAAATCCGGAGTATTTGACCATGGATTTCGAAGCCAACCCCTCCCTTAAGGTAATCTCCTCCGATCCCCTCGTTTTCATCCATAGGAATTGTCACATTTGCTCGAATCTTACTAGTTTGGGGAAACCCTAGATTTCGATAGGATTTGGAAATTTGTGTTGAATGATGTTATATTTCTTTGCTAATTTGGGTTGTTTAGGCTTCCATAGTATGCTAGGGTTAGGGTTATGTGTGTTTGATGTTGGTGTTAGGGTTATGTTGGTGTTAGGGTTGTGGTTATTGTTAAGTGGGGGTTAGGGTTATTAATTCATATATATGTTAGGGCATATGTGTGCAAATATTTTTCTTAAGTATTTACTTGATATATGTGTGTTTTTGATTATTGTAGGGATGGAGAGAACATGTGTTTATGTTCATCATGTGGATAAAGAGGCCTTTTTGAAAGGCAATGTTGAGACGGACCCGGATGAGCTTGACATGGTGTTTGAGAGTAGTCCTAGCTATGCGGAGCTTTTGAAACAAGTGAGGAAAGATTTGAATTGGATGGACCCAAGTGACGTTGTTGAGTTCGAGGGAAGGCATAATGTTGGTTTAGGAATGCACATCCGTTGGAAGACAATGCGTGTGAACTCCGAGCAACGTTGGGTTGCATACAAGGAGACGGTTGCTGAATCTCTAGACAAGGTTCTTGAGTTATTTGCCTCCAAGAAGGTTGAGTCTACTTTGAATTTAGACTTGAACCGGAACCCCTCCCCGTTGGTTGCTAGCACTCCCCCACCCATGAACCAAGATCAAATGAGTGAACCTCAATTCACGCAAGAAGATTGGCCAACATTGAGCCCGACTCCAAACAACCAAAATGAAGGTTTTGAAGGGGAGAATGATGAGTACGAGGAGGATGACAACGAAGTTGACCTCCATGACAATAATGTGGGTGATCTCGACCAATATCATGTGCAAGAGACAATGGACCAATCCATCCCTTTTTCCCGTGCATATGCATCGGACTCGGATGACGATGGTCCTGATGAAGAAGTTGATGAGGAGGGGTTCACACCGAAGGAGGCCGAAGCATTCAAGAAGGTATTCGGGCGGGATCACAAGACACCATTGTTCAAGGATCTTAGTCTCACGGATGAAGCCGTTGTGGATGGTGGAAAATGCATATCTCTTGGAGCTAGGCCAAGTTCTCACCGTGATTTGGAAGACGGCAAGAATGGGATATATCCCGGTTGCGAGTTTCAATCCTTCTTGGAATTGAAGATGTGGCTCGACAACTACTCGGTTACACATTATCGTCCACATAAAGTGGCCAACTCGGACGTGAATGTGCGTTACACGGTCAAATGTGAAGTGCCAACATGTCCATGGATTGTGCGTGCAAGGCCATGGAAAGGAGGTCCCACTTGGCGCATAGTGAGTTGTCTACCAACTCACATGTGCCGGCACAAGAATGCGGATGGCAAGCTTGTATACCAACAACACAGACAACTCAGGTCCGAGTTCATTGCTTACAGGTTGTCCAATCAAATATCCACACATCCAACAATGAGCATCAAGAGTGTCATTGCCCTTACCTTGGGCGCTGCACACTGACTTAGCAATTTTTGGGGTGCAAAACCAACTAGAACGCTCCTGGTGCTCTCTGGACTGGAATGTCCAGGTGTGCAGCGCCTAAAGGAGAGGCGCTGCACTGTGTAGTGTGGCGCCTTTCCCTTAGGCGCTGCACCCCTGGACATTTATTAGGCTGCACCAACTCCCTCCCACCCATCCCCACCCCACACACCCCACCCTCCACACAAACCCGAAGCTCAGTGCCTCCCCTCTGCCCTCCTCTCTCCCCCTCTCAAATCCTTCTCAGATCCGGAGTATTTGACCGTGGATTTCGAAGCCAACCCCTCCCTTAAGGTAATCTCCTCCGATCCCCTCGTTTTCATCCATAGGAATTGTCACATTTGCTCAAATCTTGCTAGTTTGGGGAAAACCCTAGTTTTTGATAGGATTTGGAAATTTGTGTTTCTTTGCTAATTTGGTATGGTTAGGTTTTCATAGTATGCTAGGGTTAGGGTTATGTCTGTTTGATGTTGGTGTTAGGGTTATGTTGGTGTTAGGGTTGTGGTTATTGTTAAGTGGGGGTTAGGGTTGACCAATAATTCTCGGTTTTGTAGGCATGGCTTCATCCAGTTCCATGACGAGGCCACCGTGTGCTAACCAAGAAGACATGCCGAACAAGTGGGAGGACGCATCTTTGGACAAGGTGAAGGAGAAAGATGTCAACATCCCGCCTTGTTGGTGTGGAGATGTTTGCAAGGTGAAGGTGTCCACCGACCGAAAGAAAGCATGGACGGAAGGGCGGAGATATTTTGTATGCCCGAACTATGCTTATGATTGTGCACTTCCAACTAACGCCTATGACCAACCACCGGTAAGCTCGAGAAGTAAAATGTTACTCTCAAATGTGTGTCAACACTAACAACAAATTTTTATGCAGACACCGCCTCCTCTATGCAAGTACTTCACGTGGATAGATCTTGAAGTGCCAGAAGATGTGAAAAAGGACCAATACGCAGATTGTCTTAGGCGGCAACGACGGTTCGGAGAATCATTTCGAAGAGGCTTGGAGGAAGAGCGTCGTCAGAAGGAGAGGATGGAGCGGAAGAAACGAGAGGAGGAGAGGGCACGCCAAGCGAAACTTGCTCGTGAGGAGGAGAGGGCAAGAAAGCTTGCAAAGGCTCGCGAGGCGCAAGAGAAGGACTCGGCACGTGACAAGAAGGGGAAATGGCCTCGCTCTACTCAGTAGGGACTTCGCTTCGGTGCACTCGTCGTCAACTATTTTCTAATGAATGTGTCATGAAGTTGTGAGGGCATGTGAGATGTTGGTGAACTATCTTCTAGGGCAAGCTGCCATTTGTCATTTGTAATGAATGTGTCGTGAACCATGTCGTAGTAATGTTTGAATTGTCTTAAGTTATGAACTCGTCGGCTTAAAATTTGTGTTTGTTCAAATTGTTGTGATGCTGCAGTCATTATAAGTATTGTGGATGTGATGCAAGCCAACTGTGGCTCTCTGGATCGTCATGGAAGTAGTGCAGCGCCTAAGGACAGGGCGCTGCACTATATAGTGCAGCGCCCAAGTGTTGGGCGCCACACAGTACAGTGCAGCGCCTAAATGTTGGGCGCTGTAGTGCCGCTATAAGCAAAACTGCAGAAACAGATGCCATTTTGGCCTCCTGTAGCAGCACTCACATAATAAAAATACTGTAAACTGCACATGCTAAGCAAAGAGAACTAATAACTTGAACATCATATCATTTAAGACAATTCAACATTACTTCAGGTTCGCAAACACAAATACCACACTAGTAAGAGTTCACCAACATATAACATAACCTCACAAGTTCGTCAACCTAATTAAACGGCTACAATTAACATGAACAAGCACTAATGCCTTCCGCGCGTGTTCCTGGTGGCACGCCTGCAGGCAAGCTTCTTCTTCTTAGGAGCACGAGGATCCTCTTCGTGCACTTCCTCCTCCGCCTCCGCCTCCGCCTCCGCCTTCGCCTCCGCCTCCTCCTCCGCCTCATCATCCAAGCTAGCCATCCGCGAGGTCCCTACGACCACCTTTGGGTTGCCTCTGTTGTCATAGTCGTTGGGCGTGTACCGGCGTCTGGGCTGCCTAGGCTTGAACACATATGCGGACCGAGCTTGAGCATCCGCCAAAGTCATGTCATCATCAAGCTCATCGCCCTATCACACAACGAAACAATATGGTGAAGGCCTATGTCGTAATCAAGTGAGAATCACATCTAAAGGATTAGTCATACCTCTTGGGTGATCCCACCCTCATCATCCATATAAGCATATGAGGAACTCACATCGTCCTGCTCATGGTGAGGTGCGGGGTCTGATGGTGTACCAGACCTAGAGGCAGATGGTTCATCATATTCAGGATCACGGCAACCGAGAAGGTTCGATAACCGCCTTAACTTCTTGGCCTGACGCTGTAACATGAACAAGTGTGTAAGATATCAAACTTCGCAACATAGACTGGCTCTCATAGTGAATGCGATATGTACCTTGAGGATGCTCGTAGTGAACCATCATCATTGCCAGTTCCAACCGGTGTCTTCTCCAGAATAGACTGGCTCTCATCAGCTGCTTTCTTGATCTCGGTGCGCTGCGGATGAGAAAAAATGAATGCGTTAGCCATTCAAACATGTGTAATACGGTCAACAGGAAAGTAAAGAGGGGAACACTTTACCACATAGTTAATCACCGGAACAGCAGGGACTCCTTGCCCTAGCCTGACATCTCTGTTGTACTTCCCCTTTGCTAGATCCTCAAAGTTTACGGGTTCTTCAAGAATATCCTCATTATATGCCGGCGGGCATATCTCAACTCGAGTAGTTCCAATAAACCATCGTACGTAGTTATCAAAAGCAAGTGAGTTGTGCTCACGAAGCGGGGCGCGTGCAGTGCTACGAGCTTGCTCCACACAAAGCTGGAAGCGGGTAACATACGCAGAATGATGCTTGGCCCAGTCCTTTATTTTCCATTGCCTTCTCCTGTCCAACCTGTGTGGTATAAAACCAAACATTAGCACAATCAAAAGGAGTCCCGATGATTAGACAATACGCACACATGCTCTCTTACCTATGAAGTGCTTTATCCGTGTCCACCCAATCCGGCGGGTGAGGCTGGAAAAGACCAAACTGACGATACACGCGATGCGGCAAATGAAACTCAACCGCCCAGTTGCATATCAGTGGGCACCGCATAAGCCAGAGATCCTTATCCCGCAAGCACATCGGGTTGAGGCGGAACTCCGCGGTGTACCCCAAGCTCTCACCCGCGCCATATGGCTGCCATTCCACCTATGAAACAGGGCAACAATGCAAATTTGATAACTATTTTTCAAGCAAGCATGAGAAAGGACTAAAGTAATGACCTCCTTACCTGCTCAGGCGTAATCGTGTCCAACTCAGCAATGTACTTTAGGTACATGAGATTGACATCGTTCGTCATCTCGGAAACGATATCCCACTTGTAAGCCCACGTGGGGCGCCGTAATTCGTCATGTTCATCTGCATACCAAGGATCAAACCTGACGCTCTTCGGGCGTCCAACAGGCAGACGCTCCCAGCTCCATACAGAAAGTAGAAGCAGATTACCACCAATGCCTGCACTAGGTGTGATCCTCCAACACGCATCATCCAGCTACATATGAAAGAAAAACAATGTTAACTTGACAGCAAGCTTGCATTGCTAATGAATAAATGAGTTGATCACAAAACAGACCAACTACCTGTCGGTACAAGTAGGCAAGAGTCGCTGAACCCCAGCTCCATTTGCTATCGAAGACGGTCAACGCCTTCAGCCACATCCATGGAGCGTTCTTGCCAGTGGAGTCAGGAAACAAAGTCCTCGACACAATGTACCACATATACACACGAGCATGTGTCTGGATCACATCATCAGTTGCATCCGGAGGGCACGTCGCAAAGTTATTTTGAATCCACGTGAAAGCAGCTCCGGCTGCCTTCCTTTCCCTCTTCTTCTTCTCTTCTCCCTCCTCTACATCATCCTCAGCCTCGGTAGGAGCCATACCGATAAGAGCAATCATCTGCTCGCGCCACCCATCAGAATCGATGCTCATACATAGAGGCCTCCCGTCGATAGCAAGACCGGTGATCAACGAGACATCCTCGAGCGTCACGGTCATCTCCCCGGTCCGAAGATGGAAACTGTGGGTCTCTGGCCTCCACCGATCAACAAGAGCGGACACCAGTGGAGCGTTCAGATTCGGCGTGGACCGGCTAACCAACAGAATCCACGGGAGTAGTCCTGCCTGCTTGATGTACGGTGTGTACCGCTCATCATAAGGCATGGCAGGACCAGAGACCCCGTGATACCGAATCTTCAGAGGTTCAAGCTTCTGCAAAAAACAAGTAATGACAAATCTTAGGGCATGTAAATTTCAACTAAAGGCAAATTTGCAAAATATTTAGATTACTCATTATTACCTTATCCTTCTCGCGCATCATGTAGGCCCGGTGTTGCACGTCGTAGACATCGTCCAGAAGCCAAACCATCCTTACAATTTCAAACAATAAACATATAAAAGTTTATCTTCATCTCAAATATCGGTATACACTAAACATATAACATGTGTTCAACTACAAGAATCTCAACATCTCCTTCTCACACAATGAATATGTCATATGTGTTCAAATAAACTAAACATCTAATATTTCAAATAAACTCAACATCTAATATTTGAAATAAACTGAACATCTAATATATATCTAAACAAACTTCTCATATATGTCTACAAAAATCAACATCTCATAGTTATCTATAAAAATAGGCATTTCATATATATCTAAAAAAACTAAACAATCTAGGGTTTCAACAACAAGAATCATATATTGTGAACTAATAAATCACACTACGGTACTACCAATATGAATACACACCCTAAATCGAGCAAACCAAACAAATCAAGGGTTCCATCAAATTATGGACAAATATCTAGAATGACAACAAATTTACGGAGCAAAAGAAAGAGAAGGGAAGAGTTTACCTAGTAGGATGGATTGGGGATCGAATCCACGGATCAAATCTTCAGATCTGAGAGGGATGTGGGGGGATTAGATGGGGGCGCCGCCGCCGCCGCTGCTCTCTGTCCAGAGAGCGGAGAGATGAAGAACTGCCTGGTCGGGCTGGGGCGGCCGCGCTTAAGTCACCGTGCAGCGCCCAAGGGCTAGGTGCTGCACGTCAAAGTGTGGCGCCTAGCTCTTAGGCGCTGCACAGGTGCGTGTGGGGCCGCAACTGGACCAGGGCTGCCACGCTGGCAGGATGTGCGACGCCTAAGGGAAATGCGCTGCACAGTAGGGTGCGGCGCCCAGCTGTCGGGCGCCACACCAAAGGGTCAGCAGAGTGAATTTTTTTCCTGAACAGGTCAGTTTGTGATTTGATTTCTGCCTCAGGTCAAATCTGTGATTTCTGCCGAGCGACGAGACGGACCGGAATAGCACGGGGGCATACGGCAGCAAGGCGAGGAAGAAGAGGCAGAAATTTATTTGGGCTTAAAGGGCTTCCGTGGTCATCTGCGTCCGCTCATGGGCCGACATCAGCGGTAGCCTTGATTTCTCAAAAAAGAAGCATTTGCAAGCTTTCTCAAATGACGACACACTAATCATTTGAAAGCCCACTAGTCACATAGTATCAGGAAAGACGGCCAGAGCACGGGCGGTGATATGGGGGAGCTCCTATCTGCCGCTTATTGCGGCAGACAGTCGAGCAAACGCATAGGCTGCCCCGACTGGGCCAGCCCACTAACGAATGAGCGAAGACAGTGGTGCCCGCGAGTGACTACTGTAGCAAGTTTATAAATTCGCAAAAAATAGGAGAATTACCGAGGATCGAACACGAGACCCCCAAACAAGATATTCTGGCTAGCCACCGTACAAAATGAGAACTAGTGATTACTTGACAGCGCAAAGTCTATAAGAACAATACAAATGTAGATCCAGAAATTCCTTTTTTCCTTTTTTCTACTTTTGTTTTTTCTTTAATTTTTTGTTCGAAATTCAAATAAAAAAGTTCTCGAACATGAAATTTGTTCAAAAACTCAGAACAAATTTCTGTACTTGGAAAAAGTGCGTGCCTTTTTTGAATTTCTAAACAGTTTCATAGGCAAGACCATTTTTGCATATATGAAAAAAAGTTTGAAACTGCAGAAAATGTTTTTGAAAAAACATGATTTTTTTTGAAGTTGTGAACAAATTGAAATTCCAAATAAAATTTTAAACAACGAACATTTTTTGAATTTTGGAACAAATATTTGAAAATGGAACATTTCATGAATAACAAAAAAAATTGAACACTACAGAAAATGTTTTTGAAAATCGTTAAACATTTTTTGAAGTTGTGAACAAATTATGATATTCCGAACAAATTTCTACACCACGAACATTTTTTGCATTTTGGAACAAATATTTGAAAATGGAACGTTTCATGAAATTATGAAAAAAATTTGAAAACTGCAGAAAATGTTTCTGAAAAACGTGAAACATTTTTTGAAGTTGTGAACAAA
The DNA here is from genome assembly GCF_002162155.2 of Triticum dicoccoides. Taxonomy (NCBI): domain Eukaryota; kingdom Viridiplantae; phylum Streptophyta; class Magnoliopsida; order Poales; family Poaceae; genus Triticum; species Triticum dicoccoides. The sequence goes on from NC_041387.1 coordinate 479,037,998, forward strand.
TTATGAAATTCCAAAAAAAATTAGACCACGAACATTTTTGGAAATTTGGAACAAATATTTGAAAATGGAACATTTCATGAAATTAGGAACGAAAATTGAAACCGCGAACATTTTTTGAATTTATGAACAAATATTTGAAAACCGAACTTCATGAAATGTCTAACAAAAATTTGAAACCACGAACAATTTTTGAAATTCCTGAACACTTTTCAAACTCGAGGATTTTTTCTTTTTAGACCAAAATTTGCAATAGCAAACATTTTTTACAATTCTGGAGGAGTTTTTGAAAATATGAACATTTTCTAAATTTGTCAATAAAATGTTGAAATACATGATTATTGTTTCAAATTCCTATAGTTTTTGGAATTCAAAATATTTTTTGAATTTGTGAACATATTTTTAAAATCTGAACAAAATTTTACATTTTTGAGAAAAGGAAATATCTACTTGAGAAGCGAAAAAAGTTGAAAATAAAAAAAGAAACGAAAAAGAAAGAAACAACAAAAGGAAAAGAAAAGAAGAAAGAAAGAAAGAACAGAAAAACGAAAAACCAAAGAGAAACACAAAAAACCGGTTCAGGCAACCTGTTCCCAAAACTAGAAAACCCGGCTGGGAAACTCTAGAATGTTCCCAAAACCGGATATGCTGTAACACGTTAAATGGGCCGGCCTAACTCATTGCTCGATGGGCAGGGTCTGTGCGGAAGGTTGACAATTTGACACAACATGCATCAAATAGGATATTCCCTGATATGGGGACATCTTGTATGCCGCTCGCTGCGGCAAAGTGCCGACATTTCGCACATGGCGCCGCTAACCTGGGCCGGCCCATTTCCGGTGGCATGACCGCGAGATAAAAAACGCTAAAAAGAGAGCATGCTTTTAAGCTGTGAATCGATCATATGACTTCATAGTCGATGGCGCACTGTGGTAGCCACTTCGACGGTCAAGTCAAACATGTTAGGATAGCAGCGTGATACTTAAAGAAACATACCACAATGCAGAGATCGTACAGATGACCTGCTGCATGTGAGCAACACTAATATCCACCATAATTCCTGGGATTTCTTACATAAAAAATGGCAGTCTGCCTTATACGAAACATAAGCCGAAACAAAATTAAAATTATTTTCAAAATTTTGAACATGATTTTCTTTTTGAAGAAATTTAATATGTTTTGAAACACAAACACTTTCATATTTCACAGCAAAAGAAGCAAAACTTGAATAATTTTGGGAATCTAAAAAAATAAAAAAAAGGAACAAAATGAAAATGAGATATTTTTTGAAACTAAGAAGAATTTCATGAAAATGAAAAACATTTTCTGAAAAACAGTAAGAAAAAATCTGAAAGTGCGAACATTTTTCAAAATTACGATGAAAATTTTCAAGTTGTGAGCTTTTTTGAATTCCCACGAACATTTTTGGAATTCGGGGTCAAACTTTGAAAGACATGAACATTTTGATGATGTGAATAAATATGGAAAGCGGGAACGGGTTTTTGGAAATTCGCATTTTTGAATTGGTGAAGAAAAGATAAATAAATGTGGACATATTTTGAAATTCCCCAAAATTTTTTGAATTTGTGACCAAAATTTAAAAATATGAGCATTTCTTAAATCTGTGAACAAACTTGGATAGCTGCAGCATTTTTCAAAATTCCCATTTGTTTGAAATTGTGAATAATTTTGGAAAGCGGAAAGATTTTTCTTAATTTCTGAATAAAATAAGAAAACTTACATTTTTTGAAATAACAAACATATTTGAAATAACGAACATATTTCAAATTTTAGTTTTTTTTGAAATGGAGAACAATTCTGAAAATCACAAAAAAAATTGAAACGCGAATATTTTTTGTATATTTGAACAAAAATTTGAAAACAAGAACACTTTTTGAGTTTTTGAATAAGTTTTGAAAACGGAACATTTTTGGAATACCGTTCATTATTAGAAAAGTTTTGAGAAATTTGAACAAAAATATTCTAAACAATTTTTGGAAAACATTATGAAAAAGTTTTGAAAACAGGAACATTTTCTGAAATTCCTGAACAATTTTTAAAAACTGCAAACATTTTTGAATTTAAAAACAATTTTTAAAACACGGCCATTTTCAAATATTTTAATGTTTTTTGAAAGCACAAATATTTTTTTAAGTTTCCAAGGAATTTTAAAAAACATGAACTCTTGAAAAAAGAAAAAAAACTTGAAAAAGAAACAGCAAAAGGTAAAGAAAAATAAAAAGAAAAGAGAAAAAACCAAAAACCAGAAAGAAGCAGAAATGCCGGTTCAAGGAACCTTCTAGAAGGTTCCCAAAACCAGAAAAACCGGCTAGGAAACTCTAGAAGGTTCCCAAAATGGGCTGGCCCAGGTAATCGCTCGATCCCCGGATCTTTGCGAAGGGTCGACATTTTGACGCAATGTGAGTCACAATAGGATTTCCCGGTGAAACGGGGAGCTCCTATTGGACGCTTTGTGTCAAACTAGCGTCACCGCGCACAGGGAGGCAGCCTGGCTGGGCCGGCCCATCGGGTTGTACCGCTGGAAGGAAAAGAAAGCAAAAAAGGGAGCCGTCCCTAAAAAAACAAATAGGAGGCAAGCGCGCTTGAAACTGCGTGTCTGCGTGCTCCCAGCCACTCTAGCTGACTAGCATTGCTTGTAGCAGAATAGAGCGCATATAAGATAACTTTGCACAGTCGTACAACCGGACTTGTCTACTGTATTGAACTGAAATTAGTTATTGTAGTGAACATCTTAAAAATGTAAATTTTTGTAAAAGTGTATGTTTTGAAAAGGTGCAAATGCTTTTTGAATTTCCAAACAAATTTCCGTAGACAGGAACATTTTTTTGCATGTGCAAATAAAATATTGAAATTACAGTAAATGTTCTTGAAAAAATGAACCATTTTTTGAAGTTGTGAAATTCTGAACAAATTTTGAAACCTCGAACATTTTTTAAATTTTTGAAGAAATATTTAAAAATGCAACAATTCATGAAATTATGAAAAAAAGAAACCACAGACATTTTTTCAATTTGTGAACAAAAACTTGAAAAGTGGAACTTCATGAAATATATAACAAAAATTCGAAAGCATAGTTTTTTTTTGAAATTCCTGAACACTTTTTCAAATGTGAACATTTTTTGAATTGCAGACTAAATTTCGCAAACACGAACATTTTTTGCAATTCCAAATGTTTTTTTGAAATATGAACATTTTCTAAATTTGTGCTTGTTTTTTGTAATACATGACATTTTTTGAATTTGTGAACGTATTTGAAAAAGTGGAATATTTTTAAAATCAGGAAAAATTGAATTAAAAAATACAAATACCGACTTGAAAAAAGAAAAAAATGAAACAAAAAAGAAAAAAGATACAACAAAAGGAAAAGAAAAAATAGAAAAGAGGGAAAAAAATTAAAAACGAAAAACTAAAAGAAACAGGAAAACCGGCTGGAAAACTCTAGAAGGTTCCCAAAACCGGAAATGCTGCAACACTTAATGGGACGGCCCAGGTCATCGCTGTGTCGCCAGGTGTGTGCGAAAGGTTGCCACTTTGACACAATGTGCGTCCAATAGGAAATTCCTGTGATATGCGTGAGAGCTATGTCTCACATATAGCGAGACCGTAGTTGCTCTGGCTGAATGGTTTCGTACCTCGCATAGAAACTGGCAGACCAATTTAAGTTTTTCTTCCATTGCTGGCGTGCAACGCTCGCTCGCGAGCGATCGCTTCGCTGGTTCGAATCGTTTTCTCTCTTCTGGTTTATTGTTTCTTCATCGGTTTTCTTAGTTTTTGTGATGCCCCCGCCTCGATCGTGCACACAAATTCAAGCATAAGGGAGATATATTACAAACCAAGGGTTACGAGGACCCAAATACATGAGCAGCGAAAGCAACAATATCTGAATACAGACATAACTAGACAAGTTTGCCTTAAGAAGGCTACCAAAACAACGACAATTAGATTGTAAAGGCGCATGCCTCCTGCCTAGGGCCTCCTAACCACTCCTGGTCGTGAGTCTCCATGTAGTAGTAGGCTCCGTCGGTGTAGTAGTAGTCATCGGCGGGATCAGTTGGCTCCTGGGCTCCGTCATCTGATCGCGGCAATCGGGTAAAGGAGAAAAATGTAGCAAATCAACTGTGAGTACTCATCCAAAGTACTTGCAAGACTTACATCAGATCTAAGCTAAGTATGCATCAGTATCAAATGGAAGGGGCTGTATCTATGGACTATATTGCAGAATGCCAGAGTAGAGGGGTAAGGCCTAGCCTATCAAAGATTAGCATCTTGCAGCAACACAAGAGAGTAGAGTAACTTAACATATAGTAACAAATATATATTAGCAATGCCCAGAGATCCTTCCTCGACTCCTTGCGAGAAAACGATCCCGAAGCTATTATATCAGTTTAGTATCACGAGTATCTAGTTCTAGTTGTACTAGATCGGGATACAACTCCGAGTGTTCGTTACTGTGGACACGGCTATTCAAAAAGATTACTTTCCTGCAGGGGTGCACCAACTTACCCAACACAATCGATTAACTCCGGCCAGACACACTTTCCCTGGTCATGCCCGGCCTCGCCTGATCGACACGCCATAGTCCTACCTAGCTCAACAGAGAGGCTATCACACTGGTCTAAATCCTAAGTGCGAAGAGGTCATGGGCCAATCGTCCTTTGCACTCCTGCGCATTTGCGAACGTGAACACGGACAAGACCAGACCCACTTCCTTATACAAGGTTACCATCCACCCGGGCGCGCGCCACTCAATTGTCGACGTTCGTGAGATTTTGTAAGAATCATATGACACCGAGTGCCCATACTTATTCCCGTGTGGTGGGTAGTGCGAAAAAGGCCAGAGACCTACTCAGATCACATATCCAAACCGTTAGTGTATTGGAGCTCACGTAGACGATCAGTGATCCTGTCGTCCCGTCTAGTGGTCCTACGACAAGGGCCAGGCCCATCCCTCTCTAAGGCGGTCTCGACCTGCCTGGTCGTGTCGCGTCATCATCTCGTGGGTACCCTCTTGGTCAACCCGACTTCAATAACTCTCAAGGGTACCCCTTGGGTCAACCTGACTTCAACAAAGGACTGAGGTGAAGGTCAAGGTGCCCGTGTGTCCATAACATCAAGGGGGATATGAGGAATTACCCTCGATGGATTCCTACTCGATGTAACCGTCAAGGTGACATTGGAGGAATCACTCTCAAAGGGGTCACACTTGAGGTGTTGCACGACAGAGTCATCATCGGGAGTGGTGAATGAGGAATTCACCCTCTATAGTCCACGGCCAATTGGCTACACTACAGAGGAATAGTCAAGAGTGAGATGCGAGGTATCACCCTCGTCACTTGATAGTAGCTCTGCAGAGTCGTACAACTAAGGGGGTGCTGGTGATGTCTCGGTCGCTACACCTCGATCACATTGACCGAGTCATCCAAAAACAAAGCATGGCAACATGAACAAGGGTGTGGGGCCACTGATGGATCTCTAACCAACCTATACTAAGCATGTAGGATAACAAGTAAAGTAACAACAACATGTTACAAAAGAAGGCTATGCATCAGAATAGGACTATCGAACAAGAGTAGCAAAACTAATGCAAGCATGAGAGAGAAAGAATGGGCGATATAGGAATGATCAAGGGGGTTTTGCTTGCCTAGAAGCTCTGCGGCAAGTGGCTGGACGTCTATAGCGTAGTCGTACTCAATGGCATCAACATCGGTCTTAGGGTCTACCGGAGAAGAAGAGGGGAAGAAACAATAAATATAAAGCACACAGATGCAGCACAATGCATGACATGGTGGGATACTATCCAAGAATATTTTCCCGGATCCAGGCATTTTGTACTGTATTGATATGGAGGGGAAGGTGAAGGAAATATGCCCTAGAGGCAATAATAAGGTTGTTATTTTATATTTCCTTATTCATGATAAATGTTTATTATTTGTGCTAGAATTGTATTGACCAGAAACCTAAATACATGTGTGAATATGTAGACAAACACTATGTCCCTAGTGAGCCCCTACTTGACTAGCTCGTTGATCAAATATGGTTAAGGTTTCCTAACCATGGACATGAGTTGTCATTTGATAATGGGATTACATCATTAGGAGAATGATGTGATGGACAAGACCCATCCGTTAGCTTAGCATATTGATCGTTCAGTTTTATTGCTATTGCTTTCTTCATGTCAAATACATATTCCTTCGACTATGAGATTATGCAACTCATGGATACCAGAGGAATGCCTTGTGTGCTATCAAACGTCACAACTTAATTGGGTGATTATAAAGATTCTCTACAGGTATCTCCGAAGGTCTTTGTTGAGTTGGCATAGATCGAGATTAGGATTTGTCACTCTGAGTATCGGAGAGGTATCTCTGGGCCTCTCGGTAATAGACATCATAAGAAGCCTTGCAAGCAAAGTGACTAATGAGTTAGTTGCATGATGACGTATTACAGAACGAGTAAAGATACTTTTAGGTAATGAGATTGAACTAGGTATGAATATACCGACGATCGAATCTCGGGCAAGTAACATACCGATGACAAAGGGAATAACGTATGTTGTCATAACGGTTCGACCGATAAAGATCTTCCTAGAATATGTGGGAGCCAATATGAGCATCTAGGTTCCGCTATTGGTTATTGACCGGAGATGTGTCTCGGTCATGTCTACATAGTTCTCGAACCCGTAGGGTCCGCACGCTTAACATTCAATGATGATATAGTATTATATGAGTTATGTGATTTGGTGACCGAATGTTGTTCGGAGTCCTGGATGAGATCACAGGACATGAGGAGGAGTCCCAAAATGGTCAAGAGGTAAAGATTGATATATAGAACGATAGTATTCGGACACTGGAAGTGTTCTGGAAGGTACCAGGTACATATCGGGTCACCGAAAGGGGTTCCGGGCACCCCTAACAAAAGATATGGGCCTAATGGGCCAAGAGGGGAAACGCACCACCCACCAAGGGCTGGTGTGCCCCCCATATGTGCCGAACCAGAGGAGAAAGGAAAGAGGGGAAGGGAGAAGGAAAGGGGGGATACGGCCTCCCCCTTCCTTCCCTCCTCCCTCCTCTTTCCTTCCCCCTCCGACAATTATGGAAGGGGGGAGGCCAAATTGGGAAGACCCCAAGTAGGATTCGGCCTACTTGGGGTGCACCCCTTGGCTGCTCCTCCCTCCCTCCACCTATATATATATATATATATATGTGTGTGTGTGTGTGTGTGGGGGGGGGGTGCCCCCTAGCACACAACATCACTTGTTAGCCGTGTGCGACGGCCCCCTCCACCGTTTACTCCCACTGTCATATCTTCATAGTGCTTAGGCGAAGCCCTGCGCGGATCAGCTCACCATCACCGTCACCATGACATCATGATGAAGGAACTCATCTACTACCTCGACGTCTTGCTGGATCAAGAAGGCGAGGGACGTCACCGAGCTGAACGTGTGCAGAACTCGGAGGTGTCGTACGTTCGGTACTCGATCAGTGGACCACGAAAAAAGTTCGACTACATAAACCGCGTTGTGAAACGCTTCTGCTTGCGGTCTACGAGGGTACGTAGATGATAACCCACAAGTATAGGGGAGCGCAACAATTTTCGAGGGTAGAGTATTCAACCCAAATTTATTGATTCGACACAAGGGGAGCCAAATAATATTCTCAAGTATTGGCAGTTGAGTTGTTAATTCAACCACACCTGGATAACTTAGTATCTGCAGCAAAGTATTTAGTAGCAAAGTAGTATGATAGTAATGGTAACAGTGGCAACGGTAAAGTAAATAAGCAAAGCACAATATGTGAAAAGCTCGCAAGCATTGGATCAATGATGGATAATTATGTCGGATGCGGTAAAAAGAGGGTATAGAAGGTTGTGCCTTCTAGTTCCATCCATCTCATGATCATCAAAAGGAATCCACTAACAAGGTTGATCAAGTCTTGTTAACAAACTCATTGTGAATAACATGGAACCGGAGAAATTTCGAATAGCACTAGGTTACCTCAACTGGGATATGCACATCCCCAATAATAAGAATATCATATTTTTTCTTGATAGTAGGAAGAGGAAATTCAAAACCTCCAATAATGATAGTTGGAATTTTTCCAATAGAATTGATGCTATGAACTTGAGGTTGTTTCCTCGGAAAGTGTACCGTATGCTCATTACCATTAACATGAAAAGTGACATTGCCTTTGTTGCAATCAATAACAGCCCCTGCAATATTCAAAAAGGGTCTACCAAGGATAATCGACATACTATCGTCCTCAGGAATATCAAGAATAACAAAGTCCATTAAGATAGTGACATTTGCAACCACAACAGGCACATCCTCACAAATACTGACAGGTATAGCAGTTGATTTATCAGCCATTTGCAAGGATATTTCAGTAGGTGTCAACTTATTCAATTCAAGTCTACGATATAAAGAGAGAGGCATACCACTAACATCGGCTCCAAGATCACATAAAGCAGTTTTAACATAGTTTCTTTTAATGGAACATGGTATAGTTGGTACTCCTGGATCTCCAAGTTTCTTAGGTATTCCACCTTTAAAAGTATAATTACCAAGCATGGTGGAAATTTTAGCTTCCGGTATATTTCTTTTATTTGTAATGATACCCTTCATGTATTTAGCATAAGGGTTTACTTTAAGCATATCAGTTAAGCGCATACGTAAGAAGATAGGTCTAATCATTTCAGCAAAGCGCTCAAAATCCTCATCATTCTTTTTCTTGGATGGCTTAGGAGGAAAAGGCATGGGTTTCTGAACTCATGGTTCTCTTTCTTTACCGTGCTTCCTATCAACAAAGTCTCTCTTATCATAACGTTGATTCTTTGATTGTGGGTTATCAAGATCAATAGCAGGTTCAATCTCTACATCATTATTATTGCTAGGTTGAGCATCAGCATGAACATTATCATTAACATTATCACTAGGTTCATGTTCATCACCTGATTGTGTTTCAGCATCAAAAATAGAAATCGTTGGGATTCTCAGGTGTGTCTATAACAGGTTCACTAGAAGCATGCAAAGTCCTATCATTTTTCTTTTTCTTCTTTCTAGAAGGACTAGGTGCATCTACATTATTTCTCTGAGAATCTTGCTCAATTCTCTTAGGGTGGCCTTCAGGACAAAGGTTCCTGAGTCATTCTACCAGTTCTAGTAGCCACTCTAACAGCAAAATCATGTTTATTATTTAATTCATCGAGCAAATCACTTTGAGCTTTAAGTACTTATTCAGCTTGAGTGGTAACCATAGAAGCATATTTGCTAATGAGTTTAAGTTCACTTTTAACTCTAGCCATATAATCAGTCAAGCGTCCAATCATGAAAACATTACTCTTTAATTCTCTACCAACATAAGCATTAAAACTTTCTTGTCTAGCCATAAAGTCATCAAATTCATCTAAACATTGGCTATGAAATTTAGTAGATGGGATTTCAAATTTATCATATCTATAGAGAGAATTTACCTTTACTACCTGTGTCGGGTTATCAAGACAATGTGTTTCTTCAACAGGCGGTATATTAAGACCATGTATTTCTTCAATAGGAGGTAAATTCTTAACATCTTCAGCTTTAATACCCTTTTCTTTCATAGATTTCTTTGCCTCTTGCATATCTCCAGGACTGAGAAATAGAACACCTCTCTTCTTCGGAGTTGGTTTAGGAATAGGCTCAGGAGTTGGCTCAATTGGCTCGGGAATTGGCTTAGGAAGAGTCCAATTATTTTCATTAGTCAATATATTATTCAATAATAATTCAGCTTGGTCGACTGTTCTTTCACTGAAAATACAACCAACACAACTATCCAAGTGGTCCTTGGAAGCATCGGTTAGTCCATTATAAAAGATATCAAGTATTTCATTTTTCTTAAGAGGATGATCAGACAAAGCATTAAGTAATCGGAGAAGCCTCCCCCAAGCTTGTGGGAGACTCTCTTCTTTGATTTGCACAAAATTATATATTTCCCGCAAGGCAACCTGTTTCTTATGAGCAGGGAAATATTTAGCAGAGAAGTAATAAATCATATCCTGGGGACTACACACACATCCAGGATCAAGAGAATTAAACCAAGTTTTAGCATCACCCTTTAATGAGAATGGAAATATCTTAAGGATATAATAATAGCAAGACTTCTCATCATTAGTGATCAGGGTGGCTATATCATTCAACTTAGTAAGATGTGCCACAACAGTTTCAGATTCATTGCCATAAAAAGGATCAGATTCAACCAAAGTAATTATCTCAGGATCAACAGAGAATTCATAATCCTTATCAGTAACAAAGATAGGTGAAGTAGCAAAAGCAGGGTCATATTTCATTCTAGCATTTAGAGTTTTCTGTTTAAGTTTAGCTAGTAACTTCTTAAGATCATATCTATCATTGCAAGCAAAAAGATCTCTAGCAGTTTCTTCATCCATAACATAACCCTCAGGAACAATAGGCAATTCATACTTAGGGGGAGAACCTTCATCATCACTATCATCAATAATTTCATCTTCAACAATTTCATTCTCTCTAAACCTAGCAAGTTGCTCATCTAGAAATTCACCTAATGGCAAAGTAGTATCAAGCATAGAAGTAGTTTCATCATAAGTATCATGTATAGCAGAAGTGGCATCATCAATAACATGCGGCATATCAGAATTCATAGCAGTGGCAGGTTTAGGTGTCGCAAGCTTACTCAAAACAGAAGGAGAATCTAGTGCAGAGCTAGATGGTAGTTCCTTACCTCCCCTCGTAGTTGAGGGAAAATTTTTAGTTCTTTCGTCTTTTAAGTTCTTCATAGTGATCAGCAGATATAAATCCCAAGTGACTCAAAGAATAGAGCTATGCTCCCCGGCAACAGCGCTAGAAAATAGTCTTGATAACCCACAAGTATAGGGGATTGCAACAAATTTCAAGGGTATAGTATTCAACCCAAATTTATTGATTCGACACAAGAGGAGCCAAAGAATATTCTCAAGTATTGGCAGTTGAGTTGTCAATTCAACCACACCTGGATAACTTAGTATCTGCAGCAAAGTATTTAGTAGCAAAGTAGTATGATAATAATGGCAACAGTGGCAACGGTAAAGCAAATAAGCAAAGCACAATATGTGAAAAGCTCGTAGGCATTGGATCAGTGATGGATAATTATGTTGGATGCGATCCCTCATGTAATAGTTATAACATAGGATGACACGGAACTAGCTCCAATTCATCAATGTAATGTAGGCATGTATTCCGAATATAGTCATACGTGCTTATGGAAAAGAACTTGCATGACATCTTTTGTCCTACCCTCCCGTGGTAGCGGGGTCCTAATGGATAGAGTACCGGACCAAAGCATTAACACATAGTGAATACATGAACTCCTCAAACTACGGTCATCATCAAGAAGTATCCCGATTATTGTCACTTCGGGGTTGTCGGATCATAACACATAATAGGTGACTATAGACTTGCAAGATAGGATCAAGAACTCACATATATTCATGAAAACATAATAGGTTCAGATCTGAAATCATGGCACTCGGGCCCTAGTGACAAGCATTAAGCATAGCAAAGTCATAGCAACATCAATCTCAAAACATAGTGGATACTAGGGATCAAACCCTAACAAAACTAACTTGATTACATGGTAAATCTCATCCAACCCATCACCGTCCAGCAAGCCTACGATGAAACTACTCACGCACGGCGGTGAGCATCATGAAATTGGTGATGGAGGATGGTTGATGATGATGACGGTGATGAATCCCCCTCTCCGGAGCCCCGAACGGACTCCAGATCAGCCCTCCTGAGAGAGATTAGGGCTTGGTAGCGGCTCCATATCGTAAAACGCGACGAAACTTTCTCTCTGATTTTTCTCTCCACGAAACAGAATATATAGAGTTGGAGTTGAGGTCGGTGGAGCAGCAGGGAGCCCACGAGACAGGGGGGCGCGCCTAGGGGGAGGGGGCGCGCCCCCAACCCTCGTGGACAGGGTGTGGGCCCCCTAGCCTTGATTCTTTCGCCTGTATTTTTTATATTTTCCAAAAGTTATCTCCGTGGATTTTCAGGTCATTCCGAGAACTTTTGTTTTCTGCACAATAAATAACACCATGGCAGTTTTGCTGAAAACAACATCAGTCCGGGTTAGTTTCATTCAAATCATGCAAGTTAGAGTCCAAAACAAGGGCAAAAGTGTTTGGGAAAGTAGATACGTATCAGTAGACACACTCTCCCACTCGTTGCTATGCATCTCCTAGATAGATCTTGCGTGAGCGTAGGATTTTTTTTGAAATTGCATGCTATATTCCCCAATAGTGGCATCCGAGCCAGGTCTATGCGTAGACGATATGCACGAGTAGAACACAAAGAGTTATGGGCGGTGATTGTCATACTGCTTACCACCAATGTATTATTTTGATTCGGCGGTATTGTTGGATGAAGCTGCCCGGACCAACCTTACATGACCACGTTCGTGAGACCGGTTCCACCTACAGACATGCAACGAGTTTTGCATAAAGGTGGTTGGCGGGTGTGTGTTTCTCCTACTTTAGTAGAATCGAACTTGAATGCGGCCGGTCCTTGTTGAAGGTTAAAACAGCAAACTTGATAAATCACCATTGTGGTTTTTGTGCCGTAGGTAAGAACAGTTCTTGCTAGAAGCCCGTAGCAGCCACGTAAAACTTGCAACAACAAAGTAGAGGACGTCTAACTTATTTTTGCAGGGCATGTTGTGATGTGATATGGTCAAGACATGATGTGATATACGTTATTGTATGATAAGATCATGTTTTGTAAAAGTTATTGGCAACCGACAGGAGCCTTATGGTTGCCTCTTTATTGTATGAAATACAAACGCCATGTAATTTCTTTACTTTATCACTATGCGTTAGCGATAGTTGTAGAAGAATAGTTGGCGAGACGACCACGACGCAATGATGGGGATCAAGGTGTCGAGCCGGTAACGATGGAGATCATGACGATGCTTTGGAGATGGAGATCAAAAAGCACAACATGATGATGGCCATATCATGTCACATATTTTGATTGCATGTGATGTTTATCTTTTACGCATATTATTTTGCTTATACGACGGTAGCATTACAAGATGATCCCTTAACTAAATTTCAAGGTATAAGTGTTCTCCCTGAGTATGCACCGTTGCGACAATTTGTCGTGTTGAGACACCATGTGATGATCGGGTGTGATAGGCTCTATGTTCACATACAATGGGTGCAAGACAGTTTTGCACCTGCGGAATACTCGGGTTAAACTTGACAAGCCTAGCATGTACAGACATGGCGTCGGAACACTGGAGACCGAAAGGCCGAACATGAATCATATAGTAGATATGATCAACATAGAGATGTTCACAATTGATGACTATCCCATCTCACGTGATGATCTGACATGGGTTAGTTGATTTGGATCATGTATCATTTAGATGACTTGATGGATGTCTATCTAAGTGGGAGTTCTTAAGTAATTTGATTAATTGAACTTAATTTATCATAAACTTAGTCCTGATAGTATTTGCATATCTATGTTGTAGATCAATGGCCCGTGCTTCCGTTCCCCTAAATTTTATTGTGTTCCTAGAGAAAGCTAAGTTGAAAGATGATGGTAGCAACTACACGGACTGGGTCCGTAACTTGAGGATTATCCTCATTGTTGCACAGAAGAATTATGTCCTCGATGCACCGCTAGGTGAAAGGCCTGATGCAGGAGCAGATGCTGATGTTATGAACGTATGGCAAGCTCGATTTGATGACTACTCGATAGTTCAGTGTGCCATGCTTTACGGCTTAGAATCGAGACTTCAAAGACGTTTTGAACGTCATGGAGCATATGAGATGTTCCAAGAGTTGAAGTTAATATTTCAAGCAAATGCCCGAGGTGAGAGATATGAAGTCTCCAACAAGTTCTATAGCTGCAAGATGGAGGAGAACATTTCTGTCAGTTAACACATACTCAAAATGTCTGGATATCATAATCACTTGACTTAGCTGTGAGTTAATCTTCCAGATGATAGTGTTATTAACAGAGTTCTCCAATCACTGCCACCAAGCTACAAAGGCTTTGTGATGAACTATAATATGCAAGGGATGGATAAAACAATTCCCGAGCTCTTCGCAATGCTCAAAGCTGCGAAGGTAGAAATCAAGAAGGAGCATCAAGTGTTGATGGTTAACAAGACCACTAGTTTCAAGAAAAAGGGTAAGGGAAAGAAAGGGAACTGTAAAAAGAGTGGCAATCAAGTTGCTACTCCCGGAAAGAAGCCCAAAGCTGGACCTAAGCCTGAAACAGAGTGCTTCTACTGCAAAGGGACTGGTCACTAGAAGCGGACTGCCCCAAGTATTTGGCGGATAAGAAGGATGGCAAAGTGAACAAATGTATATTTGATATACATGTTATTGATGTGTACCTTACTAATGCTCGTAGTAGCGCCTGGGTATTTGATGCTGGTTCGGTTGCTCATATTTGTAACTCGAAACAGGAGCTATGGAATAAACGAAGATTGGCTAAGGACGAGGTGACAATGCGCGTCGGGAATGGTTCCAAGGTCGATGTGATCGCTGCTACCTCTTGAGCTTGCGTGGGTTTTCCCTTGAAGAGGAAAGGGTGATGCAGCAAAGTAGCGTAAGTATTTCCCTTAGTTTTGAGAACCAAGGTATCAATCCAGTAGGAGACGACGCACAAGTCACCAAATACATGCACAAACAATCAAGAACTTGCAACCAACGCGATAAAGGGGTTATCAATCCCTTCACAGTCACTCGCAAAAGTGAGATCTGATAGACATAGATAAACGGTAAAGTAAATATTTTTGGTATTTTGGTTTATAGATTGGAAAGTAAAGATTGCAAAATAGTAGATCGGAAACTAGAAAGATGTAAACGAGATTCAATAATATGGAAAAGAGACCCGAGGGCCATAGGTTTCACTAGCGGCTTCTCTCAAGATAGCATATATCATGGTGGTTAAACAAATTACTACCGAGCAATTGATAGAAAAGCACATAATTATGATGACATCTAAGGCAATGATCATGAACATAGGCATCACGTCTGTGTCAATTAGAACGACTCCTGCCTGCATCTACTACTATTATTCCACACATCGACCGCTATCCAACATGCATCTAGAGTATTAAGTTCATAAAGAACAGAGTAACGCATTAAGCAAGATGACATGATGTAGAGGAATTAATTCAAGCAATATGATGAAAACCCCTTCTTTTTATCCTCGATGGCAACAATACAATACGTGCCTTGCTGCCCCTATTGTCACTGGGAAAGGACACCGCAAGATTGAACCCAAAGCTAAGCACTTCTCCCATTGCAAGAAAGATCAATCTAGTAAGCCAAACTAAACCGATAATTTGAAGAGACTTGCAAGGATATCAAATCATGTATATAAGAATTCAGAGAAGAACCAAGTAATATTCATAGATAATCTTGATCATAAATCCACAATTCATCGGATCTTGGCAAACACACCGCAAAAGAGTATTACATCGAATAGATCTCCAAGAACATCAAGGAGAACTTGGTATTGAGAATCAAAGATAGAGAAGAAGCCATCTAGCTAATAACTATGGACCCGAAGGTCTATGGTAAACTACTCACGCTTCATCGGAGAGGTAATGGTGTTGATGTAGAAGCCCTCCATGATCGAATCCTCCTCCGGCAAGACGCTGGAAAAGGCCCCAAGATGGGATCTCACGGGTATAGAAGGTTGCAGCGGTGGAAAAGTGGTTTCGTGGTTCTCGTAGATGTTTTTAGGGTATGAGAGTATATATAGGCATAGGAACTAGGTCAGGGGAGCTACGAGGGGCCCACGAGGGTGGGGGTGCGCCCTCCTGCCTCGTGTCCGCCTCGTTGCCTCTCCGACTTCATCTCCAAGTCTTCTAGTTTGCTTTCGGTCCAAGAAATATCATCGTGAAGGTTTCATTTCATTTGGACTCTGTTTGGTATTCCTTTTCTGCAAAACTCTAAAATAGGCAAAAAAAACAGAAACTGGCACTGGGCCCTCGGTTAATAGGTTAGTCCCAAAAATAATATAAAATAGCATATTAATGCCCATTAAACATCAAAAACAGATAATATAATATCTTGGATCAATAAAAAATTATAGATACGTTGGATATGTATCAAGCATCCCCAAGCTTAATTCATGCTCGTCCTCGAGTAGGTAAATGATAAAAACAGAATGTTTGATGTGGAATGCTACCTAACATATTTATCCATGTAATCTTCTTTATTGTGGCATGAATGTTCAGATCTGTAAGATTCAAAACAAAATTTTAATATTGACATAAAAATAATAATACTTCAAGCATACTAACAAAGCAATTATGTTTGCTCAAAATAACATGGCCAAAGAAAGTTCATCCCTGCAAAATCATATAGTTTGGCTATGCTCCATCTTCATCACACAAAATATTCAAATCATGCACAACCCCGGTTTCAGCCAAGCAATTGTTTCATACTTTAGTATTCTCAAACCTTTTCAACTTTCACGCAATACATGAGCGTGAGCCATGGACATAACACTATAGGTGAAATAGAATGGTGGTTATGGAGAAGACAAAAAAGAGAGGAGATAGTCTCACATCAACTAGGTGTATCAGCGGGCTATGGAGATGCCCATTAATAGATATCAATGTGAGTGAGTAGGGATTGCCATGCAACAGATGCACTAGAGCTATAAATGTATGAAAGCTCAAAAAGAAACTAAGTGGGTGTGCATCCAACTTGCTTGCTCATGAAGACCTAGGGCATTTGAGGAATCCCATCGTTGGAATATACAAGCCAAGTTCTATAATGAAGAATTCCCACTAGTATATGAAAGTGACAAAACAAGAGACTCTCTATCATGAAGACCATGGTGCTATTTGGAAGCACAGGTGTGGAAAAAGGATAGCAACATTTTCCCTTCTCTCTTTTTCTCTCTTCTTTTTTTGATTGGCTTCTTTGGCCTCTCTTTTTTATTGGCTTCTTTGGCCTTTTTTATTTCCTCACACGGGACAATGCTCTAATAATGATGATCATCACACTTCTATTGATTTACAACTCAAGAATTACAACTGGATACTTAGAACAAAATATGACTCTATATGAATGCCTCCGGCGGTATACCGGTATGTGCAATGATTCAAGAGTGACATGTATGAAAGAATTATGAACGGTGGCTTTGCCACAAATACAATGTCAACTACATGATCATGCAAAGCAATATGACAATGATGATGCGTGTCATAATAAAAGGAACGGTGGAAAGTTGCATGGCAATATATCTCGGAATGGCTTGGAAATGCCATAAATAGGTAGGTATGGTGGCTGTTTTGAGGAAGGTAAATGGTGGGTGTATGGTACCAGCGAAAGTTGCGTGGCACAAGAGAGGCTAGCAATGGTGGAAGGGTGAGAGTGCGTATAATCCATGGACTCAACATTAGTCATAAAGAACTCACATACTTATTGCAAAAATCTACAAGTCATCAAAACCAAGCACTACACGCATGCTCCTACGGGAAGGGTTGGTAGGACTTAACCATCGCGCGATTCCGACCTCCACACATAAGGAGGACAATCAAAAAGATACCTCATGCTTCAAATTTGTTACACAACAGTTACCATACGAGCATGCTACGGGACTCACAAACCTCAACACAAGTATTTATCAAATTCACAATTACACCACTAGCATGACTCTAATATCACCATCTTCATATCTCAAAACAACCATAAAGAATCAAACTTCTCATAGTATTCAACACACTTTTTATGAAAGTTTTTATTATATCCATCTTGGATGCCCATCATATTAGGACTAGTTTTATAACCAAAGATAATTACCATGATGTTCTAAAAGACTCTCAAAATAATATGAGTGAAGCATGAGAGTTCAATAATTTCTATAAAATAAACCACCGCCGTGCTCTAAAAAGATATAAAGCACTAGAGCAATATTGTCTAGCTCAAAAGATATAAGTAAAGCACATAGAGTATTCCAATAAATCACGATTCATGCGTGTCTCTCCCAAAAGGTGTGTACAACAAGTATGATTGTGGTAAACTAAAAATCAAAGACTCAAATCATACAAGACGCTCCAAGCAAAACACATATCATGTGGTGAACAAAAATATAGCCTCAAGTAAAGTTACCGATAAACAAAGACGAAAGAGGGGATGCCTTCCGGGGCATCCCCAAGATCAGGCTTTTGGTTGTCCTTGAATTTTACCTTGGTTTTTTTTTCATCCCCAAGCTTAGGCTCTTGCCACTCCTTATTCCATAGTCCATCAAATCCTTACACACAACTTGAAAACTTCACAACACAAAACTTCAACAGAAAATCTCATGAGCTCCGTTAGTATAAGAAAATAAATCACCACTTTAAGGTACTGTTGTGAACTCATTCTTTATTTATATTGGTGTAAAACCTACTGTATTCCAACTTCTCTATGGTTCATACCCCCCGATAATACTCATAGATTCATCAAAATAAGCAAACAACACGCGAAAAACAGAATCTGTCAAAAACAGAACAGTCTGTAGTAATTTGTAACTCTCGAATACTTCTGTAACTCCAAAATTCTTAAATAAATTGTTGAACGTGAGGAATTTGTCTATTAATCTTCTTAAAAAAGAATCAACTCAAAATCACTCTTCTATAAAAAATGACAGCTAATCTCATGAGCGCAAAGTTTCTGTTTTTTACAGCAAGATCGCAATAACTTTCACCCAAGTCTTCCCAAAGGTTCTACTTGGCACAAACACTAATTAAAATTTAAAACCACATATAACCAGAGGCTAGATAGATTATTTATTACTAAACAGGATCAAAAATCAAAGAAGAAAAATAAAAATTGGGTTGCCTCCCAACAAGCGCTATCGTTTAATGCCCCCAGCTAGGCATTGGGATTTTGATGATGCTCACATGAAAGACAAGAATTGAAGCGCAAAGAGAGCATCATGAAACACGTGACAAACACATCTAAGTCTAACATACTTCCTATGCGTAGGCATCTTATAGGCAAACAGGTTATCATAGCAAGCAGAAACTAGCATATACGAGGAAGTGGAAAGAAACAATAGCAATCTCAACATAACGAGAGGTAATTTAGTAACATGAAAATTTCTACGACCATATTTTTCTCTCTCATAATATTACATGTAGGATCATAAGAAAATTCAACAATTTAGCTATCACAAAACATATTCCCAACACGATCCACATGCATGCAAAGTTGACATTCTTCCAAAATAGTGGGATTAACATTAACTAAAGTCATGACCTCTCCAAACCCACTTTTATCAAAAAATTCATAAGATTGAACATTCTCCAAATATGTGGGATCTAAAGTTGACACTCTTCAAAACCCACTTTCAATATTATAGCAAACATTATCAATCTCATATTCATCATGGGGCTTAAATAAATTTTCAAGATCATAAGAAGAATCACCCCAATCATTATCATTGCAACAAATAGTAGACATAGATAAACTAGCATCCCCAAGCTTAGGGTTTTGCATATTATTAGCATAATTGACATCAATAGAATTTATAGTAAAATCATTGCAGTCATGCTTTTTATTTGAGGAGCTACCGTGAATCTCTTCATAAATTTCTTTATCACAATTTTTAGATTCACGAATTTCAAGCAAAACTTCATAAAGATAATCTAGTGCACAAAACTCGCTAGCAATTGGTTCATCATAATTGGATCTCTTAAAAAGATTAGCAAGTGGATGAGGATCCATAAACTTTTAGCAAGCGAAGATGCAAGCAAAACGAAGGCACATGGTAACACAAGCGAATAAAAGATCGAACGGAAGAAGGGCGAAGAAAAGGGGCGAATCTTTTCGAAAATCATTTTAGAGGTGGGGGAGAGGAAAACGAGAGGCGAATGGCGACTAATGTAATGCAAGGGACAAGAGTTTGTGATGGGTGCTTGGTATGGCTTGACTTGGTGTAGATCTCTCCGGCAACGGTGCCAGAAATCCTTCTTGCTACCTCTTGAGCTTGCGTTGGGTTTTCCCTTGAAGAGGAAAGGGTGATGCAGCAAAGTAGCGTAAGTATTTCCCTCAGTTTTGAGAACCAAGGTATCAATCCAGTAGGAGACGACGCACAAGTCACCGAATACCTGCACAAACAATCAAGAACTTGCAACCAACGCGATAAAGGGGTTGTCAATCCCTTCACGGTCACTCAGAAAAGTGAGATCTGATAGAGATAGATAAACGGTAAGTAAATATTTTTGGTTTATAGATTGGAAAGTAAAGATTGCAAAATAGTAGATCGGAAACTAGCAAGATGTAAACGAGATTCAATAATATGGAAAAGAGACCCGGGGGCCATAGGTTTCACTAGTGACTTCTCTCAAGATAGCATATATTATGGTGGGTGAAAAAATTACTGCCGAGCAATTGAGAGAAAAGCGCATAATTATGATGACATCTAAGGCAATGATCATGAACATAGGCATCACGTCTGTGTCAAGTAGAACGACTCCTGCCTGCATCTACTACTATTACTCCACACATCGACCGCTATCCAGCATGCATCTAGAGTATTAAGTTCATAAAGAACAGAGTAACACATTAAGCAAGATGACATGATGTAGAGGAATTAACTCAAGCAATATGATGAAAACCCCATCTTTTTACCCTCAATGGCAATAGTACAATACGTGCCTTGCTGCCCCTAATGTCGCTGGGAAAGGACATTGCAAGATTGAACCCAAAGCTAAGCACTTCTCCCATTGCAAGAAAGATCAATCTAGTAGCCCAAAATAAACCGATAATTCGAAGAGATTTGCAAAGATATCAAATCATGCATATAAGAATTCAGAGAAGAACCAAATAATGTTCATAGGTAATCTTGATCTTAAATCCACAATTCCTCGGATCTCGGCAAACACACCGCAAAAGAGTATTACATCGAATAGATCTCGAAGAACATCGAGGAGAACTTGGTATTGAGAATCAAAGAGAGAGAAGAAGCCATCTAGCTAATAACTATGGACCCGAAGGTCTGTGGTAAACTACTCACGCTTCATCGGAGAGGTAATGGTGTTGATGTAGAAGCCCTTCATGATCGAATCCCCCTCCGGTAGGACACCGGAAAAGGCCCCAAGATGGGATCTCACAGGCACAGAAGGTTGCAGCGGTGGAAAAGTGGTTTCGTGGCTCTCCTGGATGTTTTTAGGGTATGAGAGTATATATAGGCAAAGGAACTAGGTCAGGGGAGCTACGAGGTGCCCATGAGGGTGGGGGGTGCACCCTACCCCCCTGGGCGCACCCTCCTGCCTTGTGGCCGCCTCGTTGCCTCTCCGACTTCATCTCCAAGTCTTTTGGTTTTCTTTCGGTTCAAGAAAGATCGTCACGAAGGTTTCATTCAGTTTGGACTCCGTTTGGTATTCCTTTTCTGCAAAACTCTAAAATAGGCAAAAAACAGAAACTGGCATTGGCCCCTCGATTAATAGGTTAGTCCCAAAAATAATATAAAACAGCATATTAATGCCCATTAAACATCCAAAACAGATAATATAATAGCATGGAACAATAAAAATTATAGATACATTGGAGACGTATCAATCGCCATCGGCACGCTACCTCTACA
Source organism: Triticum dicoccoides (assembly GCF_002162155.2). NCBI lineage: Eukaryota > Viridiplantae > Streptophyta > Magnoliopsida > Poales > Poaceae > Triticum > Triticum dicoccoides. The sequence goes on from NC_041387.1 coordinate 479,059,614, forward strand.
TCTACCTCCGAGATTAGTTTTAGACTTGAATAATTGTTATTTGGTGCCAGTGTTGAGCATGAACATTATATCTGGATCTTATTTAGTTACAGATATTCATTTAAATCAGAGAATAATGGTTGTTCTATTTATATGAGTAATATCTTTTATGGTCATGCACCCTTGAAGAGTGGTCTATTTCTGTTGAATCTCGATTGTGGTGATACACATATTCATAATATTGATGCTAAAAGATGCAAAGTTGATAATGATAGTGCAACATATTTGTGGCACTGTTGTTTAGGTCATATTAGTGTAAAGTGCGTGAAGAAACCCCATGCAGATGGACTTTTGGAATCACTTGATTATGAATCATTTGATACTTGCGAACCATGCCTCATGGGGAAGATGAATAAAACTCTGTTCTCCGGAACAATGAAGTGAGCTAATGGCTCATTGGAAATAATACATACGATGTATGCGGTCCGATGAGTGTTGAGGCACGCGGCAGGTATCGTTATTTTCTAACCTTCACAGATGATTTGAGCAGATATGGGTATATCCACTTAATGAAACACAAGTCTGAAACATTTGAAAAGTTCAAAGAATTTCAGAGAGAAGTGGAGAATCATCATAACAAGAAAATAAAGTTTCTACGTTCTGATCCCAGAGGCGAATATTTGAGTTACGAGTTTCACTTTCATTTAAAACAATGTGGAATAGTTTCACAACTCACGCCACCTGGAACACCACAACGTAATGTTGTGTCCGAACATCGTAACTGTACTTTATTAGATATGGTGTGACCGATGATGTCTCTTACCGATTTACCACTATCATTTCGGGGTTAAGCATTAGAGACAGCTGCATTCACGTTAAATAGGGCACCGTCTAAATCCGTTGAGACGACACTGCATGAATTGTGGTTTGGCAAGAAAACTAAGTTGTCGTTTCTTAAAGTTTGGGGTTGCGATACTTATGTCAAAAGGCTTTCAGCCTGATAATCTCGAACCCAAATCGGAGAAGTTCGTCTTCATATGTTACCCTAAAGAAACAATCAGGTACACCTTCTACCATAGATCGGAAGGTAAGATCTTCGTTGCCAAGAATGGAACCTTTCTAGAGAAGGAGTTTCTCTCGAAAGAAGTGAGTGTACCTTCTCTCAGTTTGGAAAGTAGCTCATTAGAGAAATCCGTTCTCGTGATGCCTACACCAACTAGAGAAGAAGCTAATGATGATGATCATGAAACTTCAGATCAAGTTACTACCAAACCTCGTAGGTTAACCAGAACACGATACACACCAGAGTGGTATGGTAATCCTGTTCTGGAAGTCTTATTACTAGACCATGGCAAACCTACAAACTATGAAGAAGCTATGATGAGCCCAGATTTCGATAAATGGCTTGAGGCCATGAAATCTGAGATAGGATACATGTATGAGAACAAAGTGTGGACTTTGGTGGATTTTCCCGATGATCAGAAAGCCTGATGTTACTGTCTATAAAGCTCGACTTGTCGCAAAAGGTTTTTGACAAGTTCAAGGAGTTGCATCGATGAGACTTTCTCACCTGTAGCAATGCTTAAGTCTGTACGAATCATGTTAGCAATTGCCACATTTTATGATTATGACATCTGGCAAATGGACGTAAAAACTACATTCCTTAATGGATTTCTTAAAGAAGAGTTGTATATGATACAACCGGAAGGTTTTGTCAGTCCTAAAGGTGCTAACAAAGTGTGCAAGCTCGAGCGATCCATCTATGGACTGGTGCAAGCATCTCGGACTTGAAATATACACTTTGATGAGGTCATCAAAGCATATGGTTTTATACAGACTTTGGGAGAAGCTTGTATTTACAAGAAAGTGAGTGGGAGCTCTGTAGCATTTCTAATATTATATGCGGATGACATATTATTGATTGGAAATGATGTAGAATTTCTAGATAGCATAAAAGGATACTTGAATAAAAGTTTTTCAATGAAACTCGGTGAAGTTGCTTATATATTGGGCATCAAGATCTATAGAGATAGATCAAGACGCTTAATTGGACTTTCACAAAGCACATACCTTGGAAAAGTTTTGAAGAAGTTCAAAATGGATCAGTCAAAGAAAGGGTTCTTGCTTATGTTGCAAGGTGTAAAATTTAGTCAGACTCAATGCCCAACCACTACAGAAGATAGAGAGAAAATGGAAGTCATTCCCTATGCCTCAGCCATAGGTTCTATCATGTATGCTATGCTGTGTATCAGACCTGATGTGTGCCTTGCCATAAGTCTGGCAGGGAGGTACCAAAGTAGTCCAGGAGTGGATCACTGGACAGCGGTCAAGAACATCCTGAAGTACCTGAAAAGGAACAAGGATATGTTTCTCGTTTATGGAGGTGACTGTCGGTGTCAAAACCGGCGGATCTCGGGTAGGGGGTCCCGATCTGTGCGTCTTAGGCTAATGGTAACAGGAGGCAAGGGACACAATGTTTACCCAGGTTTGGGCCCTCTTGATGGAGGTAAAACCCTACTTCCTGCTTGATTGATATTGATGATATGAGTAGTACAAGAGTTGATCTACCACGAGATCGTAGAGGCTAAACCCAAGAAGCTAGCCTATGATGATTATGATTGTGATCGTCCCTCTAAGGACTAAACCCTCTGGTTTATATAGACACCGGAGGGGGCTAGGGTTTACACGGAGTCGGCTACAAAGAAGGAAATATAATGTCCGAATCGCCAAGCTTGCCTTCCATGCAAAGGAGAGTCCTATCCGGACACGGGATGAAGTCTTGAGTCTTGTATCTTCACGCTCCAATAGTCCGGACAAAGTATATAGTTAGGTTGTCCGGATACCCCCTAATCCAGGACTCCCTCAGTAGCCCCTGAACCAGGCTTCAATGACGATGAGTCCGGCGCGCAGTTTTGTCTTCGGCATTGCAAGGTGGGTTTCATCTCCGAATACTCCAAAGTAACTATCGAACACTTAAACCGTGTCCGGATCTGCAAGATGATCTTCACATACCACCGTAGAGAGCATGATATTTCACAAGTGCTATCTGCTGACAAATTTAGACAAAGCGACATGATACTACAGTCGAGTCATTATTCAAACCGTTTTCCCACAACCAGCCTCAACGCATATCGTGAGGCGGTTTCCTCTGCATGTCTTGCCGAAGCAGAGATCGTGTCCCCTTATTGCAGGATTCTCATCAATACGGGTACGGGTAACCCAAACGCACCGCTAATCTCGGCGAGTGGAGAACGAGCGGGTTCCACCAGGCAAGTGAGGAGGCGCAAAAGCTTTTATCGCCTTTACAAAGAGATAAGGTCTCTTCCTTTTCACTCACGCCCTTTCCCTCTGCTCGAGCCCTAGCGCCCAAGCACTCTTCTTCTCCACCAAAGAGAGGTTCTCCGAAGATGTCCGGATCTGGAGCAGGAGGCAAATGGATGGCCTCTACCGTCCAGGAGAAGGATATCAAGAGGCTCCGAGAGGCCGGGTACCTGGCCAAAAAGATCGGCCATCGTCTTCCGCCGGCGGGATAGATCGTCCCTACTCCGGAGCCCCATGAGAGGGTCGTGTTTCTTCCTCATTTTGTTCGCGGGCTCGGGTTTCCCCTTCACCCATTCGTTCGCGGTATCATGTATTATTACGGGATTGACTTTCATGATCTGTCCCCCAATTCTTTCCTTAATATCTCGACGTTCATCGTTGTGTGTGAGGCTTTTCTCTGAATTTCGCCCCACTTCGGCCTATGGCTGAAGATTTTCAATGTGAAGCCCAAGGTGGTGAGTGGCAAGCACGCCGAGTGCGGCGGCGCCATGGTGAGCAAGATGCCCAAGGTTGTATGGCCGACGGGCGCCTTCAATGACTCCGTCAAGGAGTGGCAGCAGCAGTGGTTCTATATCACCGAACCGCACGGCAAAAAGTGGGTTGTGGCTCTTGAGTTCAGATCCGGAGCCCTACTGTGGCTCACGTCCTGGCCCCAGAAGGGCCTGAGCTGGTCCTCGTCCAATGAGCTGTCACTGCTCCAGACGCGCGTCCAGAGTGTGGTCAACAAGGACGTCAAACTCGTCGACATAGTCCAGGTGATGTTAGTTTGCCTAGTTCTCCCCTGCCAGCGTCGAGCCTGCAATTTGTGGGAATACGACCCAACCGAGCACCAGACCCTTTGGGAGCTCTATGGTTCCTCCCACAAGGATATCTGGAAGGTGCTCTTTAAGTCCGGCAAATCATGGCCGAGCTCCGCCGAGGACCGTGGGTATCAATTATCCTACTCTGCAAGTCCGGTAAGTTATTGCTATGCTCTGTCCATCCACGCTTTGGTTGGCATGTCCTGAGGGAGACACTTTTATCATGCTTTATCATAACCCCAGGGATGGATAAAAAAGGTGGAGCGGATACATTGTCCTGCCCCGCTGCCGGAGGAACCGACCGGACCTCTTCTGACGAAGATGCTGGTCCCAGCGCCTTACGAGGCGCCAAAGAAAGAGGCCTCCAAGAAGGTCAAGAAGACCCGGAGTGACCTCCGTCGTCGCGATGCTTCGGACGCAAAATCCGAAGACTCTAGCGACCATCCTTCTTCCAAAGACGAAGAGGAGGAGGCGGAGAAGATGTGCCTCCTGCGGGGGGTGGGAAGAAAAGGACGGCTTCCTCATCCCTGGAGGCCGAATCGCTAAAGAGGGGGAGAGGTTCCCCCCCAGAGGCATCCACCACGGCTGCTGATAGCAGCCCGGAGTGGGATCCCAGGGCCCAGCCCCTGGAAAAGTCGTAAGTATACGAAATCCGAACACACACATGCACCCGGGGTTGCTTGAATGTAGTAGTTTTAACTGTCGCCATATTTCGTACAGCCCGGCGGGGTCCCATGCCGGACAATCCTCATCGGAGGATTCGCTGAGCTCGGATGCCCTGGCGAGCGAGACGCCTCCAGAGGCCCCTTCCCCAAAGCCTAGGCGTGACACCGAGGTGTCGGCTCAGCGGGACCTGGACCAGGGGGCATATCCCTGGGGCCGGACACACGGGAGCAGTGGCTCATATGCGTGTTGATGGCGGGGGTGATCTTCGGTTTGGACCCCAGCCGGACACAATCCTGGAGACCTTTAAGGCTCCGGGATCGGGTGAGCAGCCGCCTTTGGGGGGCTTGCCTATTCCGCCAGTGGCCTGTGCCCAAGCAGGGCTGCCGGGCGGCCTATCGACAGCGCTAAGAAGCGCGTCTATCATCGATGAACATCGTGCCCTCATGGGTGCGGTGATTGAAAAGATTCAGTCCGCTGAGAGCGGACTGAACGAATCCTGCCTTAGTCTTATAAAGGGCTTTGAGGTATGCTTCTTAAGAGACCTTTGGGAGTTTGTCATAATATGAGTAGTAGCCCCTGATGCACTGTCCGGCGAAAGAGAGCCGAACAGGGGATCAAAATTTTCTGTTTTGTAGGAGACTCAGCTAATGACATGTATCCCTTTGTTTGAAAACAGGCGTCTGCAGGGACGACCGCCGCTCATAGTGCGGAGGTGTCCGAACTAAAGCAGCGTCTGGAATGGGCCGAAGGGGAACTTGGCCGCATGAAGAAGCAGTTGGAGGACAAGCAAGGTATGCTGGAACCTTGTGCTAATTGAGCACGAATTAGAAGTTGTGTCTAATTAAGATATTTGCATTGTATGCTCTAGGGGCGAGTGCCGAAATTGAGGCACTGAAGATGGCTCTGGCCGAAGCCGATAGTAAGGCCACCGCCGAACAGGCTCTTCGTGAGAAGCACGAGGCCAGGATCATTGAAGCTGAGCGAGAGCTCCTGGAGGCCGTGAAGAAAAGCGAGGGCTTGGAGCAGAGTCTAGTAGGGAAAGAATCTGAACTCGCCCAAGCTCTCCAAGCCACAGAGGATGCTTGGGAAGAAGCCCGAGGTGCTTTGAGGGACATTCAGGAGGCCCGGAAGGTTGCGGCTGGTAAGACCTTTTGTATTTATGGCCATTTTTATATGATAATGGGAGGAACTCTAAGCGATAAACTGAATTCTTGTCTTTCCAGGGGCGTTTGCAGATCTGCCTTGCAGCATATCAGATGCCGCCAATTCTACCAGACCGAGGAGAAGAAGTCTGCGGAGAGGGATTTCTGGTCGCAGTATTTGGCGCCAAATTATCCGGTGCCTTTTATCGATCAGCTAAAGCAGCTGGTCGAACTGCACCAGGCGGCCAAACTAGCCATGAAGGACTTGGTTATCCGGTTGTGGCCGCGGAGCCAATTTCAAGCAGTTACTTCGGACTCGTGAAGCGGATTGTTGGCGCTTGCCCTCGGCTTGATGTCATTAAGCGATCGGTCTGCATAGAGGGTGCGTGCATGGCGTTTGCCTGTGTGAAGGTGCATTGGGGGAAGCTTGATGCTGAGAAGCTGATGACTGAGGGGCCACCGGAGGGTAAGGAGCATCGCAAGCCCGAGTTGTACTATGAAGGTGTACTAAAAGGAGCCCGCCTTGTGGTGGATAAGTGCCAAAGACACTATATTTCCCTGAAGGCAGTCGTGCCATTCTTTGTAATGTGGGATAATGGCACTTTTATTATTTATTGCCTGTTTTGTTTGAACGTTTGTTCTTCCTGTGCGACTGTTTAGTGTATGTAAATCCTGAGAGTTGGCCAGTCGTCGGCTTCTGCCCTCACGTAAAAAGTACGGGGGTGTTCGGGACATACCTGAACACTCTTTATCCCATTGTTGGGTCCTTTTAAGGAGGTGTTCCTAACCACGAACCAGGCAATCAGACTATAGGGCTTTATCACTCTCACTTAGCCATAGGAATTCGAGTATGGTGGGCGCAGCTCCTAGTGTTTGGAAGGCCGAACTAGGGGCTCTATCAGTGCCTGAACGAAAGACCGATCCATCGCACTTTGCATTTATAATGGCATTATGCGGAATAAATCTTTAAAGATTTTACAACCTCTCGAACAGCTGACCAGCTCTCGCTGTATCATGACAATTAGTTTTCGGCTTTCTCTACTGAGGTGCTCATCCGGAAGAACCGGGACACAATCGCGGTAGTTCTCCCAGCGCTACCTTAGTCGATGGAGCGGAACGTAAGGTACCAAAACATGGGAGCCCGGCAAACCCAACTAATGACCCAAGACATGATTCAGAGCTGATGCATATAGTGCTATAAGTTCGGGGTGCCGAGCGACCGAAAAGGTGGTCGAACTTTATTGCCGTACTATGAAGCCCCTGGCATAATCAGGCATAACACAAGGCGTGGGTGCCGTTTGTGACAAAGAGGCATCAATGAGAAACGATGGCCGGTAAGTGTTATTTAAGTCTACGCATTGTAGTAAAATGACATGTCTATGCATATGAGTGCGGTTGATGCTTATGAGAAGGAGTATTTTTGGCGGAACCTGTCGTGGCCGGACTAGAGGAGGCTGTGTGTGGATCTGAGGTGTATCCGGACTGCCTTATGTGTTCCTACCTTGTGCGTCCGAGCTGATTCCGCATCGCCAGTCCTGTTCTGCGCCAAAGTTAGTCTGTAAAGACAAATGCTTAAAGGCAGCTGCATATACCGTTGTGGTTGAACCGCGGGTGCCTGAGCGGAGCCTGGCTGAACCATGCCATAAAGTAGTTCGGATTCCTAAATTGGTGTCCGGGTGTTTGGCTGCCAAATCAAAATTTTATAAACAGGAATGACTCGCTATTCCAGCGGCGGTATGATTTCCACTCTAAGGGTGGGGTTCGACCTTGCCCATAACTGTGACTATGTCACGCGGGACTGGCCTGATGTTGTACCTCATTGAATCTAGCCAACGTGGTTCGTCCCGGTAGTATGTGGTAATTACTGTATAAGGGGATAATGCCGAAGACTTATTCTTCGGCGTGGTATTTGTTTGGTGATCCTAAGACAACCATTAGTATGGTGGGTCAGTTAAAACTTGGCCCTTGCACCTTGCATCTTTGAGGAGATGTTATTGATAGTTTTATGCCTGTGGGGGCTCGTGTAAAATGGAGCCCCCAAGCTACTGAGTAGATAGTGAGTGCAATAAAAATTGCTATGGCTGGTGTTATCCGGTCGGTTGATGTGATTAGAGACGATCGACCATATTTTTTTACTGTGAGGGGATCTTCCTCACCATGTTTGACTGGTCCTTTGTTGTTTGAGACCTCCCTTCATTGTTTCCGGCGCAAGATCGACCGTTTTGTTTGGAAGATCCTACATTCTCTATTGGTATGCTTGGCCGCCCTTCTGGGGGTACCATGAATTTCACATGGTTGATCGAGTATGCTGCCTGGGCCAGATGGGCCTGAGCTGTTCTTTTTCTGCTGACCGGACCAGGGACCGCTGAATTCGACACCGACTTCACTGAGTTGACATTTATGACGATTGCACCGAGGCTTGAGGATGCCTGCTCGTGTTTCCTTCGTATTGTCTTGGACCGTGGTGGTGTGTTGACGTTGGGGTGTGTGCCTTAGGTTCTCCTTCTTAGGTTGAGGTAGCAAATTATGCCGTGTGTGCCCTTTGTCGGGGCGGTCGAGTTCGTATTCCTCGGTGGCCAGGACCTTGGTCCATCTGTCCACGAGCAAATCTTGGTCAGCTTTGAGCTGTTGTTGCTTCCTTTGCAGGCTCCTCGCAGTGGCCATGAGCCGTCGCTTGAAGCGAACTTGTTCCACGGGATCCTCAGGCACGCCGAATTCATCATCATCGAGGCTTACCTCGTCTTCGGAGGGGGGCATATAGTTGTTCCTTTCCAAGTATCCGACCGTGGCCAGTCCGGCCTGCTTGAAGGCAGGCTGATCAGGGTTGTATTCATCTTTGGCACCATCCGGATTGTTTTCATCTCCTGAGCCGGTATTGTTGTGGCGGGGCTTGGAGCAGCGTTGACGACGCCCATGCTTAGCTTTCTTCCCTGAGGGGTTGTCCTCCATTGCCTCATCGCCATTGGTTTTCTTCGGAGGGTCCACCTATATATATTGTATGAGGAGGTGGCTGTCCACCGCCCCATGAGCAGTGGTTCCTGTTCTTCTCCTGCATCGTCGTCCATACCGTCGATGTCTTCGGAGTCGAAGTCAAGCATGTCGGTTAAATCATCGATAGTGGCTATGAAGTGGGTGGTGGGTGGGCAACGAATTCCTTCGTCGCCTGCTTCCCACTCGAGCCGGACATAGTTCGGCCGAGAGTCTCCTGACAAAGAGAGAGACTTTAACGAGTTCAGCACGTCGCCAAAGGGCGAGTGCTGGAGGATATCCGCAGCGGTGAACTCCATTACCGGAGGCCAACCAGGTTCGGCGGGCTCGGGAGCGCATGGACTGGAACCTACAGCCGGATATGAGTCCGGGGGTCCGGTGTCACAGGCTTATTTAGGGGTAAGGCCTATGTTCGGCTCTACCGCCGATGAGTGTGCGGCCTCTGGGGCGGGGTCCATCCACCCGTCCTCGGGCGACGCACTCTGCTCTAGATTTAGGTCCGGGGCTCCTACAGGGGCGATATCCCGAGCATTGTCCGACGGCAGGTTTAAGCCGTGCTCATCGTGACTGTCCGGCACTCCTAGCGCAGGCCCAATTCCGTTGAAGATCAAGTCTCCGTGGATATTGGCCATGTGGTTCAAGTTTCCAAACCTGACCTGGTGGCCAGGGGCGTAGCTGTCGATCTGCTCCAGTTGGCCAAGCGAATTGGCCCGTAGTGCGAAGCCGCCGAACATGAAGATCTGTCCGGGGAGAAAAGTCTCACCCTGGACCGCGTTGTTGACGGTTGAAGGAGCCATCAAGCCTTGCAGCGACGACACAGAGGAACTCTCAATGAAAGCACCAATGTCGGTGTCAAATCGGCGGATCTCGGGTAGGGGGTCCCGATATGTGCATCTTAGGCTAATGGTAACAGGTGGCAAGGGACACAATGTTTACCCAGGTTCGGGCCCTCTTGATGGAGGTAAAACCCTACTTCCTGCTTGATTGATATTGATGATATGAGTAGTACAAGAGTTGATCTACCACGAGATCGTAGAGGCTAAACCCTAGAAGCTAGCCTATGATGATTATGATTGTGATCGTCCCTCTAAGGACTAAACCCTCCGGTTTATATAGACACCGGAGGGGGCTAGGGTTTACATGGAGTCGGTTACAAATAAGGAAATATAATATCTGAATCGCCAAGCTTGCCTTCCACGCAAAGGAGAGTCCTATCCGGACATGGGACGAAGTCTTGAGTCTTGTATCTTCACGCTCCAATAGTCCGGACAAAGTATATAGTCCGGCTGTCCAGATACCCCCTAATCCAGGACTCCCTCAGTGACAAAGAGCTCTTCGTAAATGGTTACGTCGATGCTAGTGTTCACACTGAACCAGATGACTCTAAGTCACAAACTAGATACATATTTATTTTGAATGGTGGAGATGCCAGTTGGTGCAGTTCCAAGCAAAGTGTCTGATATGTCTCCAATGTATCTATAATCTATGAAGTATTCATGCCATGTTTACAATAATTTTATATGATTTTGGTATGATTTGCTTAGAACTAACCCGGACTGACGCTATTTTCAGCACAACTACCGTGGTGTCGTTTTTTTGTGCAGAAATAAAAGTTCTTGGAACAAGCTGAAAATTTTGCAGAGAATATTTTTGGAAGATATAAAAAATACTGGAACGAAAAGATATCAGAGAGGAGTCCCAAGGCAACCACAAGGGTGGGGCCCCCCTAGGGCGCGCCCCCTGCCTTGTCATCGGCTCGTGGGCCCCCTTGACTTGTCCCCGGCGCCAACACCTCCTATAAATCCCAAAAACCTCAGAAATAAACCTAGATCGGGAGTTCCGCCGCTGCAAGCCTCTATAGCCACGAAAAAGCAATCGGGAGCCCGTTCCGGCACCCTGCCGGAGGGGGAAACCATCACCGGTGGCCATCTTCATCATCCCGACGCTCTCCATGATGAGGAGGGAGTAGTTCACCCTCGGGGCTGAGGGTATGTACCAGTAGCTATGTGTTTGATCTCTCTCTCTCTCTCTCTCTCGTGTTCTTGATTTGGCACGATCTTGATGTACCGCGAGCTTTTCTACTATAGTTCAATTATATGGTGTTTCTCCCTCTCTACCTTGTGATGAATTCTGTCTTTTCCTTTGAGGTTTTGTTATGTCGGATTGAATCTTTGGATGTGAGAGCACTTGATGTATGTCTTGCGATTGGATATCCATGGTGACAATGGGATGTTCTATTGATCCACTTGATGTATGTTTTGGTTATCAACTTGCGGATTCCTGTGGTGACATTGGGGTAATCTATGGAAAGGGCTTGATGCACGTTTTCATATTGCTTTCTCCGGTAGAAATCTCGGGATGCTCATGAAGTCCTTTGTGTTGGATTGAATATTATGAATCTGAAGTTGTTTGATGCATATCGTATAATTGACCCACGGATACTTGTGGTGACATTGGACTATCTAGGTGACATTAGGGTTGATTGATGTGTGTCGTATGGTGTTATTTTACTATAAACTCTAGGGCTGTTTGTGACACTTATAGGAATAGCTCAATGGATTGATCAGAAAGAATAACTTTGAGGTGGTTTCGTACCCTAGAAGCAATTTCATCTCATGTTCTCTGCGATAGGAACTTTGGAGTGATCCTTAGTTGGATGTTGAGGGATTGTTATATGATCGAATTATATTATCATTGTTGAGAGAACTTGCACTAGTGAAAGTATGAACCCTAAGCCTTGTTTCCAAGCATTGCAATAGCGTTTTTGCTCACTTTTGTTACTATATAGTTACCTTGTTGTTTTTATATTTTCAGATTACAAAAACCCATACCTACCATCCATATTGCACTTGTATCACCATCTCTGTGCCGAACTAGTGCACCTATACAATTTACCATTGTATTGGGTGTGTTGGGGACACAAGAGACTCTTTGTTATTTGGTTGCAGGGTTGTTTGAGAGAGACCATCTTCATCCTATGCCTCCCAAGGATTGATAAACCTTAGGCCATCCACTTGAGGGAAATTTGCTACTGTCCTACAAAACTCTGCGCTTGGAGGCCCAACACGAGTCTACAAGAATAAGGTTGCTTCATAGAATCAAGCTTTTTTCTGGCGCCGTTGCCGGGGAGGTGAGTGCTTGAAGGTATATCTTTAGATCTTGCATTTGAATCTTTTAGTTTCTTGTTTTATCACTAGTTTAGTTTATAAAAGAAAAGTACAAAAAAATGGAATTGAGGTTGCCTCATATGCTTCATCTTTTTAATGTCTTTCGTGAAAATGATGGAAATGAAAATTGTGCTCAAGTGTTAGAAGAAGATGTATATAAAATGTTTGGCACTAAATTTTTGAATGATGAGTGTGATTGCAATCTTGTTAGTATGAATTATTTGAATATCCATGATGCCAATGATATGCAAAGCCACAAGCTTGGGGATGCTATGTTTGATGAAGATGATATTTTTTGTCCCCCAAGTTTTGATGAGCAAATTTATTATGGTGAAAGCATGCTTCCTATTTATGATGATTATATTGATGAAAGTGGGTTTGGAAGAGTTTCAACTTTACGAAGTAATGATCCCACTATTTTGGAGGTTGTTAAATCTTATTGTGATAATTATGAAAGTGGATTTTGAGAGGTCATGACTTTATTTAGTGATGAATCCACTATTTCGGAAGAGGTTCTAATTGGTTATGAGGACAAAGTTGTATCTATGGTAATTATTGTGATGACATGTATGCTATAAAGAATAATGATAACCATGAAACTTGTCATCTTGATTTTAATTTTCAACTAGATTATGCCTCACATGATAGTTATTTTGTTGAGTTTGTTCCACTACTATTCATGAGAAGAAATTTGCTTATGTGGTGAGTAGTAACATTTCTATGCTTGTGCATCATGAAAATAATGCTTTATGTGATGGTTATATTGTTGAATTCATTCATGATGCCACTGAAAATTATTATGACGGAGGAATATATGCTTGTAGGAATTGCAATAATATCAAGTTTCCTCTCAGTGTTGAAAATCTTGAAGATCTGCTTGTTTTACCTTCTATTCTAGTTGATTCTTGCTCCCAGAAGTTGTTTCCTCACAAAATACCTATGCATAGGAAGTGGGTTAGACTTAAATGTGCTAGTCATATGCTTCATGATGCTCCCATTATGTTTCAATTCTTATCTTTTATGTGAGCATCATTGAAATCATCATGCCTAGGTAAAAAGGCATTAAAGAAAAGTGCTTGTTCGGAGACAGCCCAATATTTACCCTTAATTTTTTTGGTGTGTTCACATGATTATGATACTGTATTAATCATGTTTTATAGCTTTTATTTCAATAAAGTGCCAAGTAAAGCCTTTGGGATACCGTGTTTGATAGTTGACTTGATTCTGTGCAAAAACAGAAACATTTTCTCTCAGTCCAGGAATTTTGAAAATTCACTGGAACGTGATTTTGATCTGAATTTTTTCAAAAGATTGACATACAAATTTCCTACGTTGCCCTAATTTTCAAAATTTTTGGAGTTACATAAGTATACGAAGTTTCCTGATTACTACAGACTGATTTCTATGTGTTGTTTGCTTATTTTGATGAATCTATGAGTAGTATCGGAGGGTATGAACCATGGAGAAGTTGTAATACTGTAGATATAACACCAATATGAATTTAGAATGAGTTCATTGTGAAGCGAAGTGGTGATTTATTTTCTTATACTAATGGAGCTCATAAGATTTTCTGTTGAGTTTTGTGTTGTGAAGTTTTCAAGTTTTGGGTAAAGTTTCGATGGACTACGGAATAAGGAGTGGCAAGAGCCTAAGCTTGGGGATGCCCAAGGAAACCCAAGGCAATATTCAAGGAAGATCCAAGCAACTAAGCTTGGGGATGCCCCAGATGGCATCCTCTCTTTCATCTTCGTTCATCGGTAACCTTACCTGGAGCTATATTTTTATTCACCACGTGATATGTGTTTTGCTTGGAGCGTCATTTTATTTTATTTTGTTTTGCTTGCTGTTTGAATAATATCACAAGATCTGAAATTCTTAAATGTTAGAGAGTCTTCACATGGTTGCATAATTATTCGACTACTCATTGATCTTCACTTATATTTTTTGGAGTAGTTTGTCATTTAATCACGTGCTTCACTTATATCCCATGAGTAAATGGTTGAATGAATTAAATATCATAAATCTAAATTTATATATGTTTCGTATGCTTATACCATGGGGAGTAATGACTTCACATATAAGAAGTATATGTGGTAGATTTATTGAAAGTTAGCAAACATAGTATTGGTCATTTGAACAATTCATGAAAGAATATTGAAGGAAGAGAGATTTCACATATAAATATACTATCTTGGACATCTTCTATGATTGTGAGCCCCATTAAGTATTTTCAAACATGATCAAATTAGTTGAAGTTGGACAAGGAAGACAACTTAATGAGTTATGTTTGGGTATATTTGTATAGAAGTTATATTGTTATGGATCCTCCAACATGTGGTGCTTGCTTTTTAGAATCTTTTGCTAGCCAAAATTTCTGTACTAAGTAGAGATACTATTGTGCATCCAAAAACCCTTGAACCAAGTTTCTTCCATGAGGGTCCACCACATCTACCTATATGCGGTATTTACCTGCCGTTCCAAGTAATTTTGCATGTGCCAAACTCTACTATTTTGTATGCCCGAATCGCTCATGTAGTGACTAGGGGCTGCCAGTATCTTTGATGCTAGGTGGGTTATTCTCACGATGAGTGGACTCCACTCATCATTCACAAGAAAATGGCTGCTAACCGGGATGCCCAATTCCATGCTCAAATCAAATATAATTGCAAACAAAACTCCCCCCGGATTGTTGATAGTTAGACGGTACCCGTTGTTTCAGACCAGCCGTGGAATGTGCTTGTTGGTGGTGGGGGAGTAAAAACTTTACCATTCTGTTTGGAAACCGCCTATAATGTGTCTAGCATGGAAGATAGTGAGAACTCTTGGTTGTTGATACGTCCATTTTGCATCATGTTTACCTACTGTTATTTATGATGTTTTTATGCATAATCATGATTTTTGGACTAATTCTAGTGCCTTTTCTCTCATAATATGCAAGGTTCACCCTAAGAGGGAGAATTCCGGCAGCTGGAAATCTGAACCTGAAAAAGCTACGTCAGGCCATCAATTCTGCACAACTCCAAATGAGATGAAACTTCACGAGGATTTTTTTTGAACAAATAAGAAATAATGGACCAAATAACTACCGAAGGGGGGACACCTAGTGAGACACCAAGGCGCGCCAGGCCCCCCAGGCGCACCTTGGTGGGTTGTGCTCAGCCCAGCCCACCTCCGATGCCCATCTTCTGGTATATAAGTCATTTTGACCTAGAAAAAAAATAAGTGGAGGACTTTCGGGACGGAGCGCCATCGTCTCAAGGCGGAACTTCGGCAGGAGCACTTCTGCCCTCCGGCGGAGCGATTCCGCCGGGGGATCTTCCCTTGCGGAGGTGGAAATCATCATCATCATTATCACCAAGAACTCTCCCATCTTGGGGAGGGAAATCTCCATCAACATCTTCAACAACACCATCTCCTCTCAAACCCTAGTTCATCTCTTGTGTTCAATCTTTGTACCAGAATAACAGATCGGTGCTTGTAGGTGACTAGTACTGTTGATTACATCTTGTAGTTGATTACTATATGGTTTATTTGGTGGAAGATTATATGTTCAGATCCATTATGCTATTTAATACCCCTTTGATCTTGAGCATGATTATCATTTGTGAGTAGTTACTTTTGTTCTTGAGGTCACGGGAGAAATCTTGTTGCAAGTAATCATGTGAATTTTACATGTATTCGATATTTTCATGGTATGTATGTTGTGATTCCCTTAGTGGTGTCATGTGAACGTCGACTACATGACACTTCACCATATTTGGGCCTAAGGGAATGCATTGTGGAGTAGTTATTAGATGATGGGTTGCAAGAGTGATAGAAGCTTAAACCCTAGTTTATGCGCTATTTCGTAAGGGACTGATTTGGATCCAAAAGTTTAATGCTATGGTTAGAACTTATTCTTAATACTTTTCTCGTAGTTTCGGATGCTTGCGAGGGGGTTAATCATAAGTAGGAGGTTTGTTCAAGTAAGAACAACACCTAAGCACCGGTCCACCCACATATCAAATTGTCAAAGTAGCGAACACAAATCAAACCAACATGATGAAAGTGACTAGATGAAATTCCCATGTACCCTCAAGAACACTTTGCTTATCATAAGAGACCGTTTTGGCCTATCCTTTGACTCAGAAATATTGGGCTACCTTGCTGCACTTTTGTTGCCATTACCGTTACTTGCTCGTTACAAATTATTTTTCTATCAAACTACTTGTTACTTATAATTTCATTGCTTGCAGAAATTACCTTGCTGAAAACCGCTTGTCATTTCTTCTGCTCCTCATTGGGTTCAAGACTCTTACTTATCGAAAGTACTACGATTGATCCCCTATACTTGTGGGTCATCAGTTGTTATGTTGACAATGAAAGCATACCTCTCAAAATTATTTTCATCTCTGTTTTAAAAGCTTCAAGCTCTCGCACCTCTGCAAATCCCTGCTCCCCCCTGCGAATGGCCTATCTTTTACTTTTACGCAAGAGTCAGTAGTATTCCTTCTCATTCCAAACTACTCTTTAGTTGGCAAGCATCATGTGATGGGGAAATATCTAAGCATATATGGCCATTCAAATATATTTGATCATGAATTATTATTGTTGACAATTATCTATATGATAAATAAGTTGGGAGGCGAAACATTAAGCCCCTATCTTTCTCCGTGTTCAATGGATGCTATTTGTTCTAAAAATATGCTTTGAGAGGTAGCAATCATGGAAGACTATATGATAGTTGAGTATGTGGGATTTGCTAAATGAAAGCTCTTACATAGACCCTTCCTGGAAATAAGATGAATTGCAGTTGTTTGATGACTGAGAACATAGTTTGTTAGTTTTCAAGAAAGTTTATGGTCTATGCTTTAACATGTGAATAGCTTGTTACTTGATCATGAGAAGCTTTATGATATGAGCTACTGTTATGATATATAATGATGCTAGAAAAAGTGATTGAAATTATCATTGATCAAACTTGTGCACTTGCTAGCATTCACACTTCATAAATTATTTCTTTTATCATTTACCTACTCGAGGATGAGTTGGAATTAAGCTTGGGGATGCTGATACATCTCCAAATTATCTATAATTTATGAAGTATTCATGCCATGTTTACAATAATTTTATATGATTTGATTAGAATTAACCCGGATTGACGCTGTTTTCAACAGAACTACCGTGGTGTCATTTTTGTGTGCAGAAATAAAAGTTCTCTGAACGAGCTAAAAATTTACAGAGAATATTTTTGGAAAATATAAAAAATACTGGAACAAAAATATATCGGAGAGGAGTCCCGAGGCAACCACAAGGGTGGGGGCAACCACCTGCCTTGTCATTGCCTGTGGGCCCCCTTGACTTGTCCCCGACGCCAACACCTCCTATAAATCCCAAAAACCTTAGAAATAAACCTATATCGGGAGTTCCGCCACCGCAAGGCTCTGTAGCCACGAAAAACCAATCGGGAGCCCGTTCCGGCACCCTGTCGGAGGGGGAAACCGTCACCGGTGGCCATCTTCCTCATCCCGGCGCTCTCCATGACGAGGAAGGACTAGTTCACCCTCGGGGCTAAGGGTATGTACCAGTAGCTATGTGTTTGATCTCTCTCTCTCTCTCTCTCTCTCTCTCGTGTTCTTGATTTGGCGCGATCTTGATGTACCGCAAGCTTTGCTACTATAGTTGGATTATATGGTTCTCCCTCTCTACCTTGTGATGAATTGAGTCTTTTCCTTTGAGGTTTTGTTATGTCAGTTTGAATCTTTGGATGTGAGAGCACTTGATGTATGTCTTGCGATGGGATATCCCTGGTGACAATGGGATGTTCTATTGATCCACTTGATGTATGTTTTGGTTATGAACTTGCGGGTTCCCGTGGTGGCATTGGGGTAATCTTTGCATAGGGGTTGATTCATGTTTTCATATTTCTTTCTACGGTAGAAATCTCGGGATGCTCATGAAGTTCTTTCTGTTGGATTGAATATTATGAATATGAAGTTGTTTGATGCATATCGTATAATTGACTCACGAATACCTGTGGTGACATTGGAGTATCTAGGTGACATTAGGGTTGATTGATGTGTTGGAGATATGCCCTAGAGGCAATCATGTGATGATGATATTTCCATATGTATTCATGAGTCCTTTGTATTGTCCTTGAACATCATCAATGATATGTATCAATAAGTGTGTGACTTGTTTGTGGAACTAAGTATTATATGATGATTGTTCTAATGGTCCCTAGTTGATAAGGTCATGCAGACACATATCCTTGACTAGTATACGACTCAGTTGATGACTATGTTTCACAGGTCATGTGCATGGAGATGCTAAACCAATAGTATGGGCTCGGGGATGGAAATCACCGAGTTGGACAAACCCACTTTGAGACGCAGCGAGATATAGTCGTCTGTTAGTCTCAAGTACAATGTCTATGCCATGTCCTAGACCTGAGGTCCTTGCATGTTCTTGGGATGAGGATCGACTCACTTAGGGTCTATCAAACGCTACTCCATAACTAGGTAGTTATAAAGGTAGCTTTCGGGTGAGTCGTGAAACATGCCATGAGACATGGTTGACCAAGATGAGATTTGCCCCTTCTATTTGGAGAGATATTCTCTGGGCCCTCTTGAGTGATCAGATTCGGAAAGCATGGCCATGCGACTTGGGTTAAGTCTTAACCCAGTTCGAGAATCTGTATCTCGGTTTCGAGAAGAGAGGTCGAGCTATCACAAGGGTGACAAGTACTCGCCTTGAGCTCGACAACAAATATTGTGAGGCAAAAGGAATGATGCATATGACACATTGTTGAGGTTCGTCAAACGACTTTACGCACACATGGGAGTTGGCATGTTCTGCTAGGAGCCACTACCAACTATCGGCTCTGGTCGCGTCCATGTGTACGTGAACCTATAGGGTCGCACACTTAAGGGGTTGCAGCCCATACGGATTGGATCCGAGTGGAAATGGACGGAGACTCCTAGTGGGCTCGAGTGTTGAGCCCACCTCGGAGGTCTATATAAAGGGGAGTGGGCGCACCACTTAGGATTATTCTTTCCAGCCCTCGATAGCCGTCACCATTCCCCATGCCCATGACGTGCGGCCAGACCTAGCAGTTCGCCGCCCGCCACTGCACCCCGCACGTGTGGATTCCTTGGAGGCATCACATCTGTGGTGCTTGGACGAACCGTTCGAGGGAACCGCGAAGCGCCGTTTGCGGGAGATCATCGTTCGCGGGTCTTTGCTGTTCACGGGAGATCGGCAAAAAGAGGAGGAGACGGGCCGAGAGATCGACTACACGCATCACCAACTCTACTTCCGCTGCGGTGACTGCGCGTCTAGTGGTAAACCCGATCTCATAATCTATTTCCAGCAACATGATCTTGGGTGCACGGTAGAAAATTTTATTTGGCTCTAGCGTAGCGTATCGCGTGTTCCAACGGTGGTATCAGAGCCGCTGTGTGGTGATAGATTTGATGATATGCATATGAGATATGTAGATCGGTTTAGGTGCGGGTCGATGAGATCAGCCTTGCACGTTAGTGTTGAAGCTTGGTTTCGTGATCTTGTTTCCGTGATCGTGACGCAGAGGTCGTGACATGAGTTACCCCTACCGGCCAGTATCCGCCATCGGGGTAGACAGTGGAACATAAATCAAGATGCAGAACGTGAAGATCAATGAGATAGATCGAATCGGAACATAGATCAACACCGTGGAAATGTGATTTCCGCAGTGCTGAAATCTGTTGGAGCGGTCTCGGTAAAACGGCTGTAACTTTTGCATACGAACTCCGTTTTTGCTCCACGACCTGTCAAACTGAAGCTAACAAAAAGTTGGATTAGCGGCGAAATTTGGAGCAAGATTTCGGCACTTCTGGTTAGGCCAAAATCCGCTTGGAAAATAGAGTTTTGGGAGTTTTTATCTTCGGCAGTAGAACGTCTGACTCGTTTTTGCAGGGAATGCTTGTCATTTGGTATAGCCCATGAATGTTGCTTGTGTATTATTGTTTCATGACCTGCGTGTCATGAGTGCGGCAACTGGCAGGAGCCATATGGTTGTCCCATTATTGTATTAATGACCTGCGTGTCAACATGAGAAGCCATGAAATGTAATTTACTTTCAGTAGCTATTAGTTTGTGATAGCATAGTACCTTATGTAACACTTGGCGGTTGACACCATGGCGTGGATGGAGATCACCACGAGGACAACCATGCATGGAGATGGTGATCACCATGGGCAAACCACGCACGTGGAGATGGAGATCACCATGCGCTGTGCAAAGGGGGCCATACCATATCACACATATATAAACTGCCTGTGAAAGTTTATCCCTTTTATGCACCCTTCTTTTGCATGGTAGATGTTTTAAGTAGGGTGATCCCTTAAATAATGTCAAGTATAAATGCCTCCCCAATTGCTGGACCTTCACATGTCAAGTATATTTAGTGGTGGGCCTATAAAATTAGTGTGCCACTAGATCTCCTTGAAGTGATGGGTTTGTGTCGGACACTTACACGCGAAGCATTGGTTAACTTGTCATGGCTATCAAAACAAATTTGGGCCATGAGGCATAGAAGTTGGTGAGGCATGAGATGTCCCCAACAGCAAGAGTCGTATGGAGATACGATTAGCAAGAGTTGCTTACCGAGTGATCTTGTCTTCTAGCGGTGATGCAAAAGCTCACTAGTTGACATGTTGATCTTGGATATTGAATCACTAAGTATCAACCGAGGGATGTTGATTTTAGTGGGAGTAATGATCTTATTAAAATGTTTTATATGAATTACTCTTCATGATTACATGTCTTAGTGTTTTGCATATTTTGGTTGTAGATAAATGGCACCACCTGCTCAAGTTACCCCTTTTGCGTTGAAATCAATCCTGAAAAAAGATAAATTGAATGGAACAAACTTTACCACCTGGTATATAAACCCGAGAATTGTTCGTAGGCATGAGAAAAAGGAACAAGTTCTAGAGAATCCGCTTCTAGTGGAACCTGCCGATAATGCTAATGCCACAATCAGAAATGCCTACCAGAAACTCATTGATGAATCAAACGAGATCATCTGTCTCATGCTGGCTTCTATGGAGCCCGATCTGCAGCAGTAGTTCAAAAATATTGAGGCTTTCAATATGATCGAGAACCTCAAGAGCATGTTTCAAATGCAGGCTAGGATCAAAAGGTTCAACGTCTAGCGATCCTTGATGGATTGTAAGCTGAAAGAGGGTGATCCACTGAGCCCACATGTGATCAAGATGATCGGATACATGCAAGCTTTGGATCGGTTGGGCTTCCCACTGGGGACGAATTGTCCACAGATACAATTCTGGGTTCTCTTCCGAATAGCTAAGGGCCGTTCATCTCGAACTACCATATGCATGGGATGGAAAAGAAGCTCACTGAATTGCATGGGATGCTCAAAGTGGTAGAGCAGGATATCAAGAAAGGTACACATCGTCAAGTGTTGATGGTGCAGAACTCGGCTAAGTTCAAGAAGAGCTGGTCCAAGAAAAATGCTAAGGCAAAGGGCAAAGAGAAGGAGGCAACTCCAACTACCGCCGCTGCGCCTAAGTCAGGGACAGCCTCAGGGAGTATTTTCTTTCATTGCAAGGAACCCGGACACTAGAAAAGGAACTGCAGCAAGTGGCTTGCCGAGAAGGGCAAGAAGACTATAAGTATATGGAAGGGGGAGGCCGAATTGGGGAAGACCCCAAGTAGGATTCGGCCTACTTGGGGCGCACCCCTTGGCTGATCCTCCCTCCCTCCACCTATATATATGTGGGGGCCCCCCTAGCACACAACATCAATTGTTAGGCGTGTGCTGCGCCCCGCTCCACCGTTTACTCCCACGGTCATATCTTCATAGTGCTTAGGTGAAGCCCTGCGCGGATCACTTCACCATCACCATCACCACACCATTGTGCTGACAGAATCATCTACTACCTCAATGTCTTGCTGGATCAAGAAGGCAAGGGACATCACCGAGCTGAACGTGGCAAAACTCGGAGGTGTTGTACGTTCGGTACTCGATCGGTGGATCGTGAAGAAAGTTCGACTACATCAACCGCGTTGTGAAACGCTTCCACTTATGGTCTACGAGTGTACGTAGACACACTCTCCCCCTTGTTGCTATGCGTCTCCTAGATAGAGATCTTGCGTGAGCTTAGGAATTTTTTTGAAATTGCATGCTACGTTCCCTAACAGAAGGTTCCATGTTTGCTATGTTAGTGGGGAGTAGCGGGTATGTGGATGGCATAATCAGATTCTTCATATTTTTCTGATCAACTTTTATATAAATAATATTTTCATCTGACCTAAAGTTTTTTTCTATGATTTTATGAAGTTTAAATGATTTTCTAAATTTCTGGACTAGACTTAATTGGAATTTACAGTACTTGCTATGTGTACTGATACATATCCAACGCATCTATAATTTTTAATTGTTCCATACTATTATATTATCAATATTGGATGTTTTATATACATTTACTAGCAACTTTATATCATTTTTGGGGACTAACCTATTGACATAGTTGAGGGAGTCCTGGACTAAGGGGTCCTCGAACATCCGGACTATATACTTTGGCCGGACTGTTGGGCTATGAAGATACAAGATAAAAGACTTCGTCCCATGTCCAGATGGGACTCTCCTTTGCGTGGAAGGCAAGCTTGGCGATTCGGATATTGTTGGGGATATAACTATTGAGTATAAACCGCTCAGGAGGGGCCGGTTCACACTCAACCATATTGAAGCCCACGAAGACCCGGAAGGTGGCGCTTTACTATGAAACTTAGAGGCCCAAAGCCCAAAGGCGGATTAGGGCCCATAGTGGTAAACAGCCATAGCCATATAGCTTGTATTGTAAGATAAGGAAAGGAGAGACCGAGCCGAATACTTGTATGAGTCGGCCTTGGGACTCTGTAAACCGGCTGGGCGTCAACCCGTGTATATAAGGGGACGACCCGGCGGCGGTTCAGGGACAAGAAACAACAACTTGAGACTCAGGCAAGCGTATTCCGCTCCCTGATCATCGAAACCCAATCAATCCCATCACAACTAGACGTAGGCTTTTACCTTCATCGAAGGGGCCGAACTAGTATAAAACTCCCGTGTCCCTTGTCCGGTTTAACCCCTTCAAGCTATCCCGTTGCGATGGCTCCGCGACTAAGTCCTTTCACAAGGACATCTGACGTGATAATTCCACGACAGTTGGCGCCTACCGTGGGGCTATCGCACGATGGTGTCGAGTTCTTGAAGGGCTGCTCTGAAGGACTTAAGGGGTACGTGATCGGCCGGATGACCAAAAGTCGTCGCGGCAAGCTCTACATCAATGACAAAGGATGGGGCCCCAAAGCCGACTCAATCGAGTACGGGTACCGGGTTCCCTTCGACGGAATTCATGTCTTCATTGGCAAGATCGGCGAACCAGGCCCTGAGCCGGACACCTGCACCGACCTCGTCGAGACGGCTCAGCGTGCGAGTCCAGCCCGGGTTACGCCCGCCGTGAAGCGTGCATTCGTAGGATGTGTCCATGGCATCGGATCTGAACCGGTGTCTGAGGACGAGACGACGGTATACTCCGACGGCGAATCATCCACTGGTGAAACTGAGTCCTTGTACCAGATTCATGACGGCACGCCCGAGGGGTATTCCGATGGCAACAGTATTCCGGATCTCCTTGAAGCGCCGAGCCGGGTTGCTATTTACATGGCCGGCACACAGCCCGTTTTGCAGTCTTCATCTACCGCGGCAATAGATACTGGACCAGCGACCGGGGCAGGTACTTCGGCGCGCCGGCCGGTGCAGGTTCTCGCCGGTTTAATGGATGCTTGGGAGACCTTGTTAACTGCGACAGTTACCCCGGAAACACGGAATCAGCACGATGCAGAGGTTGCGAGACTGAAAGAGCAAATTGCGAAGGCTAAGGAGGACTTGGTGGCTGAGGACAATAGGATGGCTGAGGAACAGGCCGCTTTGAATGCTCAATCACAGCAGATACAAGCACAAAATTACCGACTCATGTTAGATCGGACTGCGTCAGAGGATGTGATGCGAAGGAAATATCGGTCACGATTGCCGCCGGTTTACGAAGGGGTAAATCTCTTTCAGACACCAGGCGCGGGGCCGAGCAATCCGGCGGCCGCAAACCGAGCCGAGGCGCCTAGGATCACCCCGGATCAGCCACAAGCAATGGAGCTACCCCAACGGACGGTTAACCCGCCACAGTATATGCCTACGCCGCCGGGTCACTTTTCGAGCCCCCTGGATAACATGATTGTTGCGGCCTCACGCCTGGCCGCCATCCCGATGGAAGGAGATTCAATAGAGGCAGTTGAGACGCGGCGAGCAAGAGACCTCCTTCAAACCGCCGTAATGCAGCAGCAGGCTTATTCATACAGCCGAGATAGAATTCATTCAACTCCTCGTTCGAGCCCAAGTTATAGTAGGCGGATGGACGAACCGGAAGTATCTAGCAGCGTGCGGCGTCGCAATGCTCAGGAAGTAGTGGATCATGGCAGGGCACGAAGGGATGGTGTTTTGGGTCGTCATCAACCTGCCCCGGTTCAGCCAGCAGTATCGGTTGACAGAGGCACCGGGCTTGCTTTCAGTTCCTGGGGAGTGCCGTGCCTCATTCCGGCTCTCCGTAATGTGCGTCTACCCAAGGATTTCAAGGGTCCACGCAAAGTGCCTAATTACACGGCGGATCAGCCGCCTGAGGCGTGGGTCGAGACTTACGAGATGGCAATGGAGATGCTGGATGTGGATGAGGCAGCTTGTGCAAAGTACTTCATGATGATGTTGGAAGGAACAACCCGTACCTGGTTGAAGAATCTGCCGGCTAACACCATCGAGTCATGGGATCAGTTGAAGGCCCAGTTTATAGCCAATTTTAAGGATACGTGCAAACAGCCCATGTCCATTGTAGATCTGGATGCTTGTGTTCAGGGCGAGAACGAGTCCACAACTCATTGGGTGCGCCGGGTCTCAGAAGTTTTGCACTCGGCCGACCGAATTAACGCCGGCCAAGCGATTATCACGCTGGAGCATAATTGCCGGTTTAAATCACTGAAGGAGAAGTTGGGACGAATCAAACGTCATTGCAATGATCTGGGAACCCTCATGGCAGCCTTGGTAAAATATGCCGATTCTGATAATACCAAGGATCCCGATTCTGATAATGAGAAACCGGAGAAGGGAAAGAGGAATGGCGGTGCGAAGGGACAGCAGCACAACCAGGGAGGCCATGGGAATAATGGTAAGCATAAAGCGGATTCAGATTTTGTGGTTAATGCTAATGTGCAGCGTCGTAAAGGTAAACCGCCCCAGCGTGGTGGATCGATGAATCTGGAGCGCTTGTTGAATCAGCCCTGTCCAAAGCAGGGAACCAAAGAAGCCCCCGCAACTCATCTTTGGAAGGATTGCAACATTATGAAGCAATTCAAAAACTCTGATCTCTTCCGATATGATCAGGGCCCGTTGGGCAGTTCAGGTCCAGGTTTTCATGGTGGCGGCAGTTCAGGCTCTGGATTCCAAAACAATCAGAATAACCAGAACAACCAAAGCGGTAATAACCAGCAGGGTAATCAAGGGAATCAACAGCAGTCAGGTTATCAGAGTAACCCGAAGCAGCTGAATGGTGGACAATATCATGTATTCACCACTAGTCTGTGTAAGCGAGTTCTGAAGCTGCATAAGAGGGCAGTTAATGCGGTTGAACCGGCAGTTCCATGCTATCTGCGCTGGTCGGAGCAACCTATCGTGTGGAGTAGGGAGGATCATCCGCCCCGGGTTGACAATCCGGGTCAGCTAGCTCTGGTGGTGGAACCTT
The DNA here is from genome assembly GCF_002162155.2 of Triticum dicoccoides. Taxonomy (NCBI): domain Eukaryota; kingdom Viridiplantae; phylum Streptophyta; class Magnoliopsida; order Poales; family Poaceae; genus Triticum; species Triticum dicoccoides. The sequence continues at coordinate 479,085,488 of NC_041387.1, forward strand.
AGGTGGGAGGTTACAAGTTCACCAAAGTACTTATGGATGGAGGAAGCAGTATTAATATTCTGTATTATGAGACATCCCGTCGCATGGGGCTGACTGATAAGAATCTTAAACCGTCCAATACTGTTTTTCATGGTGTAGTACCAGGAAAGTCGATGTATCCAGTGGGCAAGATTGCTTTGGAAGTTGTGTTTGGAGATGAGCATGATTCCCGGTCTGAGACATTGACTTTCGAGGTGGTGAGAATCCAGAGCCCGTATCACGCACTGTTTGGGCGACCGGCTTACGCAAAATTCATGGCGAGGCCATGTTATATTTACTTGCAGCTCAAGATGCCGGGTCACAAAGGAACCATCACGGTTCATGGAAGTCGGAAAATCGCTTTGGATTGCGAAGAGAGTGATGCGGCTTACGCTGAATCGGTTTGTGCTATAGAGGAGTTAAAATTTTACAAGGAAAATGTCGATCCGGCAGATATGACCCCTCTGAAGAAGCCCACCACTGAGCACGACCCAACCCTGCACTTCAAACCGGTGGATGAGACGAAGCTTGTTGACTTTGTACCTGGCGATTCGTCCAAACAGTTCAGCATCAGCACCAATCTGGATCCAAAATAGGAAAGCGCGCTCATCGAGTTCATCTGTGAGAACCGGGGACATCTTTACATGGAAGCCTTCTGACATGCCAGGTGTACCGAGGGAACTCACTGAGCACACCCTTAACATTGATCCGAAGTTTAAACCAGTCAAGCAATTCCTTCATCGCTTTAATGAAGAGAGACGCAAGGCAATTGGGGAGGAGGTAGCCCGGCTGTTGGCGGCTGGGTTTATCGTTGAAGTTTTTCATCCTGAATGGTTGGCTAATCCGGTGCTGGTTCTTAAGAAAAACAGGACTTGGCGCATGTGTGTGGATTACACGGACTTAAATAAGGCTGGCCCAGCTGATCCTTTTGCTCTCCCGCGTATTGATCAAATCATTGATGCGACGTGAACGCCTGAGTTTTTTGGATGCTTACTCAGGGTACCATCAGATCAAAATGGCAGTTAAGGACCAGGAGAAAACAACCTTCATCACTCCCTTTGGAGCCTTCTGCTATGTTTCTATGCCCTTTGGGCTCAACAGTGCTCAGGCAACCTATCAGCGTTGTGTGCAAAATTGTCTTCACACGCAGATTGGGCGTAACGTTTATGCCTATGTGGATGACATTGTGGTGAAATCCAGGAAAAAGGAGACATTGATAGCTGATCTCAAGGAGACGTTTAACAACCTACGGGTTTACAAAATGATGCTTAATCTGGATAGGTGTGTCTTTGGTGTTCCGGCAGGCAAGCTGCTCGGTTTTCTGGTGTCTAACATGGGCATTGAGGCTAATCCGGAAAAGATCAAGGCAATCACATCCTTGGCCAAACCGACATGTATCAATGATGTTCAGCGTCTCTCAGGCCGGATCGCAGCTCTCAGCCGATTTATCAGTCGTTTGGGTGAGAAGGCCATTCCCTTGTATCAGATGCTGAAGAAAATGGATAATTTCGTCTGGAGTGATGCAGCCAATGCGGCCTTTGAGGAGTTAAAGCGGCAATTGGTTGAACCGCCTGTCCTGGCAGCCCCAGTTGATCATGAGCCTTTACTATTATATGTGGCTGCTAATGCCCGAGTAGTCAGTGTGGCTATCATTGTAGAGCGTAAAGAGGCTGGGAAGGAATATCCGGTTCAATGTCCAGTGTATTACATCAGTGAAGTCCTGATCGAGCCAAAGCAATGCTATCCACATTGGCAAAAGTTGGTGTATGGGGTTTTTATGGCCAGTCGAAAACTCAAGCAATATTTTCAAGGTCACCCCATCACAGTGGTTAGTTCGGCTCCCTTGGGCGATATCATCCAAAACAGAGAAGCAACTGGCTGGGTTGCAAAGTGGGCAATTGAGCTTGGTCCGCATGGTTTGAAGTATGTGCCTCGCACAGCCATTAAGTCTCAGGCTCTTGTGGACTTTATCAATGACTGGACCGAGTTACAAGCACCGGAAGAGAAACCGGATAACACGTACTGGACCATTCATTTCGATGGATCAAGGCAGTTGGAAGGCTCAGGGGCTGGAGTTGTCCTTACTTCCCCCCGAGGTGATAAAATTTGCTACGTCCTCCGCTTGATGTTTCCTTGTACTAACAATGCAGCTGAATATGAAGCCCTACTTCATGGTCTCCGCGTGGCTAAGGAGATGAACTTAACTCGAGTTCGTTGCTTCGGCGATTCTGATCTGGTGGCTCAGCAAGTTTCTGGTACTTGGGATTCTAAGGATCCACTCATGGCGGCTTACAGGCATGAGGTAGATATGGTGGCGGGTCACTTCAAAGGTTACCAGGTTGAGCAAATTGATCGGCGCAAAAATGAAGCAGCAGACGCTTTGAGCCGACTTGGATCTCAGCGTAAACCGATACCTCCTAACACCTTTCTGGATATCTTGCATAACCCGTCTGTTAAATTGCCTACAGAAGCGGATCTGGCTGTTCCTGATCCGGAGGCGCAGCTGGTGGCTGCTTTACACGTCGTGCCGGATTGGACGATTCCATATCTGGCATATATGAACCGGGGTGAGCTACCAAATGATCAAGTCCTGGCCCGACAGATAGTCCGGCGTTCTAAATCCATGGTTATCCACAATGGCGAGTTACACCGCTGTAGCGTCTCAGGCGTATTTCAGCGTTGTGTTTCTCCGGAAGAAGGCCAAGCGATCCTCCGGGAAATTCATGAAGGGGATTGTGGTCATCACGCCGGTTCAAAGTCCCTGGTTGCAAAAGCTTTTCGTCATGGGTTTTACTGGTTGACAGCTCATGCTGATGCGGAGGATCTGGTCAAGCGATGTGATGCTTGTCAAAATTTTTCCGGCAGAGCTCATGTTCCGGCTCAGGAGCTACGGATGATTCCAATCACTTGGCCTTTTGCTACTTGGGGGCTTGATATGGTGGGGCCTTTTAAGCGTTCCCGAGACAAGAAAACCCACCTATTGGTGGCAGTTGATAAATTCACCAAGTGGGTTGAAGCGGAGCCTGTCAGCAACTGTGATGCAGCGACGGGGCGGTTCAATTTCCCAAAAAGATTATTTTCCGCTTTGGTTATCCACACAACATTATCACGGATAATGGTACTAACCTCTCCAAAGGTGAGATGGAGGATTTCTGTCAAAGAGAGCGTATCCGGCTTGACCTAGCATCTGTAGCGCACCCTCAATCCAACGATCAAGCAGAGCGAGCTAATCAAGAAATCTTAAAGGGTCTTAAACCCCGGCTCATGATTCCATTGAAACGGACGCCGGGTTGTTGGGTGGAAGAATTATCTTCTGTGTTGTGGAGTATCAACACCACCCCCAATCGATCAACATGATATACGCCTTTCTTCATGGTCTACGGAGCAGAGGCGGTTCTCCCAAGTGATATACGTCATGATTCCCCCCGGGTTACTAATTATGTCGAAGCGGACAATGAGCAAGCTCGCCAAGAGGCACTGGATTTACTAGATGAGAAGCGGGATATGGCTTTGGCACGCTCGGTGGTTTATCAACAAGACCTGCGGCGTTATCACAGCCGTCGGGTCAGGACAAGAGCCTTTCAAGAAGGTGACTTGGTGCTCCGACTTATCCAAGATCAGACCGGTATACACAAGTTATCCCCGCCTTGGGAAGGACCATTGGTGGTCAGTAAGAATCTGCACAACGGATCATACTACCTCATTGACGTTCGAGATGACTCATGCAAATCTGAGGAGGAGACCCGGCGGCCCTGGAACATAGCTCTCCTCCGGCCTTACTACACTTGAGCCATAGGCTCTCTTTTATGTACATATTTTGACGATGTATATATTATCATCAATAAATAAATCAGCATCCTTGCTTCAAAGCGGGGCCTCTGCTGTTTTTTCTCAAACATTCTTTGAGTTACATGGGGGCTTCAGCTGACCAAGCGAAGTACTATCCCTTGAACCGGCTATCACGCCACAGAGCTTGGGAGCTTCACACCCAAAGGGCCAAAGAGAGTTTCGATGCTATGGACAACTCAAACATAGGCACCTAATGAGCACCGCTCATCACGTTACTTGGGGGCTCCTTGGTCCAATACCAAGAAGTCTGAATGGACCCTTGTAGCTGGGTATCGACCCACGGCTTGGAAGCCTGGTATATTTACCTAAAACCCCGGGTTAACTTGCCTTCATCAAGTAACACACTCCTATCCAGGTCATCCTGGCACGGCCCTCCGAACGTTTGACAGTTACTCTCCTTGAGACCCTGAACTTGTCAAAGTTAAAATGGTGATTGGCTAGTTGGAGGTCTATCTTAAAAGGCTTTGTTAAATGGTTCAACTCAGTGGCCTGGCAGCCCAACAAAAGCCTCGCATTTGGGCCTGGCAGCCCCCAAAAAGCCTCGACTACACGGTTTTCATTTGAACTTTGGCTGAATTTTAAACCGATTTTTTGGCTTGTTCAACCGTCTTCTAAGCCCGGCATTTCTTAAACCGGCTTGGTTTGCAACTTTACGTTGACAGACCTTTATTTTAAACTAGAGTTTTCTTAACCTGGCTTGGCATTGATTTCCTGTCAACAGCCCGGATCGTCGGGCGTGAATCATCACCCGGCATGACTTAATCTACGACATCAGAAAATGGTGGCGATACAAATAATTCAGATTTGGGTTGTTCACCCTTATCACAATTCAAGTTGGCTCGCCAACTAGCCAGGGATCTTGTACTACCGGTATGTATAAATTCATATTATTATGATTTGATTATCAATCCGGCCTGTTTTGGGCGTTATGACCCGTCCGGCGGTAAACCGCCAGGACCCTTTGTCTTTTTATGCATACAGGAAATGCATATTATGATACTTGGAACAAAAATTGACATTGATATGGCGGATCAACGCAAAATATCCTTTGCACGATGGCAGCAGATCAGCATAAGTTTCTTGCTATCCTATTACACGGCACTCCAAGGCCCAAAATATGGAAATATTCATTGATCGTTCCTAATGTACCAACCGCCTGGACGGATTAAGCTTCATCACCGGGTTGACGTGAGGTAGATGGATCATCTGGCGTCGGTTCAACCTCCTCCTCATCCAATGACTGGAAGTCATTGGTGGTCCAGTCAATCCGGGTTAAGGCCTGAAAGACAGCCTCTTCACTTATAAGTTCAGCCGGATCAACGTTAGGAGCGTAAGTATGCTTACGGATTGGCAGAATGAGGCTCTGCACTTCAGGAATCACAGCTTCAACCCGTTTGTTGTCTGCATCATAGAATGATCGGTGAACTGTCAGGTTCGCCTCTTCAGCTAGTTGACTCGCCAAAGGACGCATCTCCCTTGTTACCCGTTTCAGGGCGTCATTGTCAAATTCTTCGCCATTTTCTTGGGCACTGGGGAAGCCTTTGGATATATCAGCCGGGTCAAGATCAGCTATCCATGCCTTGGCTCGAGTCAGTGCCAGCAAAGCGTCGGCCCAAGCAGCGGATCACTTTAGCTCTTCTATTTGCGCTGGCGTCATTGAAAGACGATCCAGCGTATCTTTGATAAGTGTTGGTGCCGCATTATCATATGAAGTTGCGCATATAACCCATTGAGCGCCGGTATACAGCTGCTCAATCAGTGTATATGCCGCTTTAAGCTTCTTCCGCATGTCAGAACCCAGGTGAGCGATGCGATTTCCTATATCGATTCAAGAAATACGTGTTAAACCGATGAAATTTCAAAGGGATACAACTTTTGGCAACCACTACTTACCAAATATGGCAGAGGTCATGGCATTGATTTGGCGCTTCAGTCCAGATAATTCTTCTGCTACCGGTTTAAGAGCCGATTCAGAAGTCTCCGCCGCTTCACCAATCCGGCCTTCTCGGTGTCCCAGTTGGCCTGCTCAGATTTAAACCATTCTTTAAGTTGCTCCATGGTGGTCAAAGCGGTTTTCAGCTCATCCTTGGCCTTGGTGGTTTCTGCTTGTTGGGTCTCAAGATTTGCTCGAAGATCAGCAATTTGTGAGGTTTGTTGATTTAATTCACTCTGCAACAGTAAGAGAGCATGTTAATATCTTTTTTCAAAGTCCCAAACATATAACCAGTTATACACTTGGCACTTGGGGGCTAATGCGGATCATTTTTATGCGGATACTTCAAGTCCCAAGGATTAATACAAGTTTTAATCATGGCACTTGGGGGCTAATGTGTATTTGATCAAGACAAAGAACAGTTCACAAGGTACAGCATGAAGAATATAAAGTACCGGTCTGACTTTCTCAAGGCAAACCGGCCCTTGGGGGCTACAATGCAATGAAGGTGCAGAACTTCTAAAGCGCAATGTTTACCTCATAGCGTTCCTTCATCAGATTTACTAAACCGGCTTCATAATCATGGCTTGTATACAACCGGTTCAGAAAGCCGGAATGAAGGTCTTGAGCAGAGAGATTGGTATAAGCAGACAAATCAGTCTTACTCTTCCCTTTGTTCACGACAACAAATTCATCTTTAGCAGTATGCTTTGACAGAGCAACCGGATTACCAGGGGCGGTATATGCAGTGCCTGTAACAACAACATCATCATCTTTGGCCGGGCTGGAAGAGTCAATGTTCTGAATAGGGCTTGGCGGTTTGTTAGCTGGACTTGGCGGATCAGCAATTGAGTCCTGTTGTTCCATTGCCGGGCTCGGAGGAGCAGGAGGATTTAAAGTATCAGCCTCTGTAGTCGGTTCAGCTTCTGGCGGGTTAGCATTGCCATCTTGATTCGGCCCAGCAGAGCTGTCCATGGCAACTTCCGGGTTTTCGTTATGATGCTCGGGTGTCTTTTCCGGATCAACTTCAACAGTAGGGTCGCTGGTCTTGGCCTTCTTGCTTATTCGAGCTTTGGCGCTATAACGCCAAAGGTTAGAGTATGATAAGCCGACAAAATAAAGTTATAAATCAGGTAACACTTACCCGACAACTACTTTGAGAGGAGGCAATTGGGTGGTCGACGAACCGCCAGACGAGCTGGAAGAAGCCTGGTAATTCCGGTCAGACGGATTGAGAGGGCATCGGAAGAAACCTTTAAAAGGGTATTGTTTTTCAGGAGAACAAATCACCTCTGGACGGTGTTTCTGGGGGGGGGGGTGTATCAGCTAAACCGGACGAAGTGATCTGTTGACCACTATGCCGGGTTGTGCGACGTTCTTCTGCTTGCCGTTTCTTCAAAGAAAATTTTGGATCCAAATGAGCAAGGGGGTGAGATTGTTTTACTTTCCGGACTGTACGGCGAGTTCTTTGAACCGGCACAGGATCTGAGTCGGAAGAAAGAAGAATTACCTCAACATGATCTGCATGGCTGGCTTCAGCATCATCCTGAAGATGATCATTGTCAATAAGATGTATAAAAAAGGAGCCAAGTGAGTCAAGTTCTACCTCAGCATCTGATTCTTCTTCCTCCGACGGTTCAGAAGAATCGGCAGCTTTCTTCTTTCCGGCCTTCTTGGTGACCTTGGTTTTTACACGAGGAGCACGTGCCGGTTTATTACATTTCCAGAAAGAGCTGTTGGCCTGAAATTAAGGCAAAGAAAGGTTAGTAAACGGTCGATGTGGAAATCAGTAAAGTATGTACATGAACTTACCGTCGGCGGTTTATTGGAGACGCAAAACGGAGCCAAACCGGTTTGGCTGCATGCAGCGACCGGTTCATCAAGCATCCTCTTTACACATTCAGTGATTTCAAGCTCGGTCATTATTACTTCATGATACCGTTGAGGGTCTTTTACACTTCCGGTATACTCATACATCAATCCGGGGCGGCGGCTCAAAGGCAGAATGCCCCACGAAACCCAGCAGCGGACAAGATCAATGCCGGTTAAACCATTGGCCATCAGAGCCCGGAGCTTGGCGAGTTGAGGAGCAAAATTCTTCCGTTTCGCGGCGGTTAGACGCGGAGGCATTGGGTGGCCATTGCTAAGCCGGTGAGGGCGGTAGCCCGGCAAGGGATTTTCTCCATCAGGAGCAGTATTCCGGCAGTAAAACCAGGTCTGGTTCCAATCTTTAGGATGGCTATGGTGTTTGGCATGAGGGAAATCAACTTCTTTCCTCTTTTGAATTGATACGCCACCAAGCTCTGTGTTGGGGCCATCTGAGAATTCTGTGCGGCGGTTTAGATGAAAGAAATCCCGGAACAACTCCACGATTGGCTCTTCTTGAAGGTAAACTTCGCAGAATACTTGAAAGTTGCATATGTTTGATACAGAGTTCGGACCAATATCTTGCGCATGGAGTTGGAAGCTGGCAAGGACATCCCGGAATTTTTTTGATCCGGGCGGACTAAATCCCCGGTCTAAATGTTGCATAAAAACAATCACCTCTCCCTCTTGAGGTTTAGGTGGACATTCCGATTCCGGAACTCGCCAGTGGAGAATTTTCTTCGAAGCTAAAGCACCAGTGATGACGTAACCATTGATCTGTGTCTCTGTGATCCGGGATGGAACCCAATTGCAAGCAGAAAATTGCTTCGACATTCTAGAATGAGGAACTGAAAATAAAAAGTGCCGGTTTAAGGCGTCTAATTCAGTGTTAAACCGGAGAAGGATACTGTGCGAGTTCAGTCGGCGGTTTAAGAGAGGGCTAATGTTATATGGCGGATTGACGCTTAAGGAGTTAAACCACCTATAGGCAGGATGGCCAGAATTCGAAATTTCTGCTAAGTGTTACAAAAAACAGGTTTCACAATATGGCAGTACAATTTTGGATCTACCGTGGATAATCTAAGAAAATGTTCCCGAGCCCTACAATGGCGCTAAAGAGGAACAGAGATGAACCATACGGAGTCTATTCAGAAGCAGTAAGATACTACGGTACGGTGAACTAACAACATGGATCTAGCCGCAGTTCAAGACTATCAGGCACACATATGTATATTCAACAGGAAGACTAGAAGGAGGAACACAAAAGAACTGATGAAACGGCGATGAACATGGATGAACTTGAAACCCTAATGGAGATCTAGGGTTACAGGGAAACGAACTTACCAGGGCCACACGGCGGCGGAAGAGCGCGGCAGGGTCTCTGGAATAAACAGGATGATGCAGCGGCCTTGGTCGGTGCAGATTCGAAGATCGACGGCGGCGGCAGCGCTGGGGTTCTTCCGGTCGCGAGGAAGAAGAAGAGAAGAAAGGGGAGAAAATTAAAGTGCCCGTCGGGTGTATTTATAATAGGGCAGGGAGATAAGTGACAGGCGCGAGAATCGAGGAGTCCAAAGCGGCAATTGCACAGCTGTCGCCTCGATTTCCAGGATGGCATTAAATGAAGGGAATCTTTTTATTTATTTTTTACAGAAATGACGTCATGATGATCCGTTGCTGTATCTAGAGGATGACGTCATGGCGGTTTAACAAAGTTTATAAAAGAAGGCATCATGGCGGTTTACGAGAAATGAAGGAAGGCGTTCACAGGATTTTGCTAAGTATTGAAGATTAACATGAACAGGTTCAAATCAATCTGGGGCCTAATGTTGGGGATATAACTATTGAGTATAAACCGCCCAGGAGGGGCCGGTTCACACTCAACCATATTGAAGCCCACGAAGACCCGGAAGGTGGCGCTTTACTATGAAACTTAGAGGCCCAAAGCCAAAGGCGGATTAGGGCCCATAGTGGTAAACCGCCATAGTCATATAGCTTGTATTGTAAGATAAGGAAAGGAGAGATCGAGCCAAATACTTGTATGAGTCGGCCTCGGGACTCTATAAACCAGCTGGGCGTCAACCCGTGTATATAAGGGGACGACCCGGCGGCGGTTCAAGGACAAGAAACAACAACTCGAGACTCAGGCAAGCGTATTCCGCTCCCTGATCATCGAAACCCAATCAATCCCATCACAACTAGACGTAGGCTTTTACCTTCATCGAAGGGGCCGAACTAGTATAAAACTCCCGTGTCCCTTGTCCGGTTTAACCCCTTCAAGCTATCCCATTGCGATGGCTCCGCGACTAAGTCCTTTCACAAGGACATCTGACGTGATAATTCCACGACAGATATGTAGATTCCTTTCTCTGTAACCGACTTTGTACAACCCTAGTCCCCCCCGGTGTCTATATAAACCGGAGGGTTTAGACTTCTAGGGTTAGAGCCACAACAATCATAACCTCATAGGCTAGACTTCGAGGGTTTAGCCATTACGATCTCGTGGTAGATCAACTCTTGTAATACTCATATTCATCAAGATCAATCAAGTAGAAAGTAGGGTATTACCTCCATAGAGAGGGCCCGAACCTGGGTAAACATTGTGTTCCCCGCCTCCTATTACCATTAGCCTTAGACGCACAGTTCGGGACCACCTACCCAAGATCCGCAGGTTTTGACACTAACATTGGTGCTTTCATTGAGAGTTCCGCTGCGTCGTCGAAGATAGGCTTGATGGCTCCATCAATCATCTACAACAATGCAGTCCAGGGAGATCTTCCTCCCCGAACAGATTTTCGTATTCGGCGGCTTCGCACTGTGGGCCAACTCGTCTGGCCATCTAGAGCAGATCTATAGCTACGCCCCTGGCCATCATGTCAGATTCGGAAGCCTGAAACTTGTGATTGATATTCACGGAGACTTGATCTTCGACGGATTCGAGCCCATGACGGCTGTCCTCAGCTACCACGATGAACATGACCTAGATCTGTCATCTGGCCGCACATAGGAGATAGCGCCTGTGACCATCCTGGCCCTAGAGCCGGAGCGGACTGCGTCATCCGAAGATGGGAGGCTCAACCCCGCCGTGGAGGCCGTAGACTCAACGGCGCTCGAGCTGCACATAGGCCCAACATCAGGCTGGGCTTGTGTTACCGGAACCTCGGACTCGTCTCCGGCCATGGGATCCGGACTAGGTGGATCCGCGTCCATCAAACCCGATTGGGCGCCGGTCTTAGAGTTCAGCTCCACGGACATTTTCCAGCACTCGCCTTTTGGCGACATGGTAAGCTTATTAAGATCCCTCTCCTTGTCAGGGAACTCTTGGCCGAACTATGTCCGACACGAATGGGAAGTGGATGATGAAGAAACTCAATCCCCACCCACCACCCACTTTATAGCCACTGTCGACGACTTAACCGACATGCTTGACTATGACTCCAAAGACATTGACGGTATGGACGGCGATGCCGGAGAGGATCAGGAACCACTGCCTATAGGGCATTGGACAGCCACCTCCTCGTACGACATATACATGGTGGATACACCCAAAGAAAATAATGGCGATGATGAAAATCCAATTGAGGATAAACCTCCTGAGATACAGCCGAAGCACCGACGTCAGCGGCGCCGCTCTAAGCCATGCCGTAGTAAAAATAGCAATACCGTCATAGAAGAGGACAACACTCCGGACGGTGCCGAAAACAATGAAGACCCCGTTGAGCCGACCTCCGAACAGGAGGAACGGGAGGGTGGGCAAGTCAGCCCTGGCGAACAGGCCATGAACGAAGACTCGGAGGATAACAACTACCTTCCGCTCTCCGAGGACGAGGTTAGCCTCGGTGACGAAGATTTCATCGTGCCTGAAGAGGCCGCTGAACAGGAACGCTTTAAGCGTCAGCTAATTGCCACTGCGAGAAGCCTGAAAAAGATGCAGCAGCAGCTTCAAGCTGATCAAGATCTGCTCAATGAAAGATAGACTGATGTCCTGGCAGCCGAGGAATATGGCCTCGAGCGCCCAACCAAAAGCTACCCAAAGCGGAAATTGTTACCATAGTTTGATGACGAGGCGCTGGAGCCCGCCCTACCAAGGTATAATACAGCTGACCGACCACCACGTGGTCGGGACAAAGCGGCACCTCAAGCCGAACACCAACATTCATTACCTCGCCGAACAAACAGAAATACAACAGCTCGGGGATATACACACGACCTGCAACGTGATTTGGAAATGAGAGCATGTCAGACAAGATCAATCTATGGATCATGGGGGCATGCCTTGACGCGCGATGATGGCCATCTGGCTGAACGCGACAAACACAACCACATCCGGGCTGAAAACCGCAGACGAGCACCATCCGAGCTACATCACGACTTGGCCTGATATAGAGGCGCAGCACACCCCGTTTGCTTCACTGACAAAATAATGGGACATGATTTCCTAGAAGGGTTTAAACCCATAAAGATCGAATCATATGATGGCACAACAGACCCCGCGGTGTGGATTGAGGATTTTCTTCTCCACATTCATATGGCCCGCGGCGATGATCTTCACGCCATCAAATACCTCCCGCTCAAACTCAAGGGACCAGCTAGATACTGGTTAAACAGACTGCCCGAAAACTCTATTGGTAGTTGGGAGGAATTAGAGGGCGCCTTCCTCGACAACTACCAAGGCACATATGTCCAACCTTCGGATGCCGATGACCTAAGTCATATAATCCAACAACCCGAAGAGTCAGCCAAGAAATTCTTGACTCGGTTCCTAACTAAAAAGAACCAGATCGTCGACTGTCCGGACGCCGAAGCCCTAGCGGCCTTTAAGCACAGCATCCGCGACGAATGGCTGGCCAGACACCTTGGCCAGGAAAAACCAAAGTCCATGTCAGCCATTGCGGCACTCATGACCAGCTTCTGTGCGGGCGAAGACAGCTGGCTAGCCTGTAGCAACAACAATACAAGCAAACCTGGCACTTCTGAAGCTAGAAATAGCAACGGCAAGCCCCGACGCAATAGACATAAGCGTCGAAACAACGGTGATAGTACCGAAGACACGGCGGTCAACGCCGGATTCAGCGGCTCTAAGTCCGGTCAGCGGAATAAGCCATTTAAAAGGAACAATCCGGGCCCGTCCAGTCTGGACCGCATAGTCAATTGACCATGCCAAATCCATGGCACTCCGGATAAACCAGCCAATCATACCTACAGGGAATGCTGGGTTTTCAAACAAGCCGGCAAGTTAAATGCCGAGAATAAAGATAAAGGGTCACAAAGCAAGGACGATGACGAGGAACCCCGACCACCGAACACAGGGGGACAGAAGACATCCCTCCCCAAGTTAAAACGGTGAACATGATATACGCCACCCATATACCCAAGAGGGAGTGAAAGCGCGCACTCTAGGACGTATACGCGATGGAGCCAGTCGCCCCAAAGTTCAACCCATGGTCCTCCTGTCCGATCACCGTCGATCGCAGGGACCACCGGACCACTATCCATCAGGGCGGTTCAGCCGCACTGGTCCTTGACACAATTATTGATGGATTCCACCTTACGCGAGTCCTCATGCATGGTGCCAGCAGGCTGAACCTTCTCTGTCAGGATACAATGTGCAAAATGGGTATCGACCCCTCAAGGATCAAGCCCACAAAAACCGCCTTTAAAGGTGTCATACCAGGTGTAGAGGACTGCTGTACGGGCTCAATCACACTGGAAGTGGTCTTCGGATCCCCGGATAATTTCCAAAGCGAAGAGTTAATCTTTGATATCGCCACCTTCCGCGGTGGCTATCATGCACTGCTCGGACGAACCGCATTCGCCCAATTCAATGCGCTGCTGCACTATGCCTACCTCAAGCTCAAGATGCCTAGACCACGCGGTGTTATAATGGTCAACGGAAATACAGAACGCTCACTTCATACTGAGGAACACACCGCGGCCCTTGCAGCAGAAGTATAGAGTAGCCTTTTTAGGCAGAACCTCAATTCGGTAGTAAAGCCCCCGGACACTGTCAAGCGAGTCCGAACTACTCTGCAGCAGGACCGTCCAGCTCGTTCAGAGCTCGACTAGCAATTCGTCCTCCGCCCCAACCCCAATCAAGCGGCAACATTCGTGCCAGGCATACATAACTACGCACTTAAAGTACCATGGGCATGGACAGAGGCACAACTAGACCACGGTCCACAATGCGGCTCAACCTCCCCTGGATCCACATTCCTTCACCTTTTCTCTTTCTTTCAGGTTTTTCTCTTCTCGAGGCTTTTCCCGATAACCTGATCATCGGACCCATCACGGGACGGATACACCAAGAAGGCAAGGGGCTTTGACGTACACGGGAATTCCCAGGTGGTCTCTGCTAATGACCGTTATACCTGTTTTAAATACCCGCACACAGCTCGCCCTTGGTCATGGCATGTTAAATAGCCTTACTTTCTTATCGCATTATTTGTACAAGTACGCCTTGATGTATCGGTCAAATTACAATGGAAAATAGTTTGCGGCTCAATATTTGTGGCGCCAGCTTATTACTTGATTCTTTCCTTGTCTTTGTATTTATTACTTATTGCATCCATACACTCTGGTACGTATTACTTCGCCAGGGGCTCCATCGCGCCCCGCAATACGGCAATAAAGTCCGAACACTTTTACAGTATAGTTCGGCACCCCAAACTTATAGCATTATATGCATCGGCTCTGAATCATGTCTTTGGTCAATAGTTGGGTTGCCCGGTTCTGTGCTTACTACCTTACGTTCCGCTATATCGGCTAGGGTAGTAAAGGGAGAACTACTGTGATTGTGTCTCAATTCTTCCGGACGAGCACCTCAGTAGAGAAAGCCGAAAACTGACTGTCATGATGCGGCAAGAGCTGGTTAGCGGTTCGAGAGGTTTTTCAAATCCTTAGAGATTTTTTCTGCTTTATGCGAGGAATCGGTTTCTACCCGATTAGGCGTGTATAGCACCCCAACTTCAGTCTTCCGAATACCAGGGGCTTCGCCAAAATTTTCATTGTCAAACTCCTATGGCTAAGTGAGGGTGATAAAGCCTTATAGTACGATTGCCTTGTTCGTTGCGTTAAACACTTCCTTTAAGGACCCAAACTTGGAGTAAAGAGTGTTTATATTTATCCCGAACACCCCCGTACTATCTACGTGGGGGCCGAAGACGACGACTGACCAACTCTCAGATTTTCATAAACGGCCGCACAGGAGGTAAATTTTTAACAAAAGTAACAAGCATTATATTACATAATGACCTTGTTTCATATTATCGGACAGGATAACATGAATGTTCTCATGGGAATATAACATCCTTTGCACATTGCTCTGCCACAAGGCGGGATCCCTCCAGGACACTGTCAAAATACATCTCGGGACGGCGGTGCTCCTTGCCCTCAGGCGGCCCCTCGGTCATCAGCTTCTTGGCATCCATCTTCGCCCAATGCACCTTGGCGCGGGAAAAGCCCATCCGCGCGCCTTCGCTACAGACCGATCGCTTGATGGCTTCAAGCCGCGGGCAGGCACTCACAAGCCGCTTAGCGAGTCCGAAGTAGCTGCTGCGTATGGGCTTGACAGGCCATAGCCAGACAATTAAGTCCTTCATGGCTAGTTCGGACGCCTTATGCAGCTCGACCAGCTATTTCAGCTGGTCGCTAAAGGGCACTAGAAGTTCTGGTCCAAGGTATTGGGACCAGAACAGCTTCTCTGTAGAGCTCCCTTCTTTGGCCTGATAAAATTCTGCAGCATCTGATATGCTGCGCGGCAGATCTGCAAACGCCCCTGGAGAGCTCCAAATCCGGGTAAGTAAAAGGAATGTTTCCTTCACATACTTGCTTTGCATAATGAAAGCCTTACCCGCCGTAATCTTCTTGGCCGAATGGATTTCCTGGAGGGCGCCCTGGGCTTCGGCTCGGGCATCTTGTGCGATCTGGCGGGCCTTGGCATGTTCAGACTCTTGAGTCTTAGAATCACGCTCCAAGGACTCGTACTTCTTGACGACGTCCTGGAGCTCTTGCTGGACCTCGCTGACCCGAGCCTCTTGCTTCTCGTGCGCGGCGCGTTCCTTGGCCACTTTGTCCTTGGCCTCGGCTAACGTCTTCTTAAGGTCCGCCACCTCGGTTGTGGCCCCTAATAAAGTTCATGACACTTTAGTCAGCACAAACCATTCATTCTTCCTAAATATACACGCAGGTTACTACATACCTTTGCTTTCCTCCAGCTGCTTCTTCAAGAGGCCGAGCCGCTCCAGATTCTGCTTCAGTCCAGAGACTTCCGCAGTATAAGCGGCAGCAGCCAGCAGCGTTGCCTGCTTGTTCACATAGACATATTATATTAGGCTCCTACAAAAATTGGTTGATCCTCTGTTCTGCTTTTCTTTCCGAACACCGAACAGAGCATCAGGGGCTACTATCTACACTGTGATATTCTTTTACAAATATACTACTTACCTCAAAGCCTGTTAAAAGGCTAGTGCATGCTTTGGTCAGTCCGTTTTTGGCGGACTGGACCTTCTCAATCACCGTGCTCATAAGAGTACGGTGTTCTTCCACTAAGGGGTCCTCGGATAGCCGGACTATATCCTTTGGCCGGACTGTTGGGCTATGATAATACAAGTTAGAAGACTTTGCCCCATGTCCGGATGGGACTCTCCTTTGTGTGGAAGGCAAGCTTGGCGATTCAGATATGTAGATTCCTTTCTCTGTAACCGACTTTGTACAACCCTAATCCCCCCGGTGTCTATATAAACTGGAGGGTTTAGACTTCTAGGGTTAGAGCCGCAACAATCATAACCTCATAGGGTAGACTTCGAGGGTTTAGGCATTATGATCTCATGGTAGATCAACTCTTGTAATACTCATATTCATCAAGATCAATCAAGTAGGAAGTAGGGTATTACCTCCATAGAGAGGGCCCGAACCTGGGTAAACATTGCGTCCCCCGCCTCCTGTTACCATTAGCCTTAGACGCACAATTCAGGACCCCCTACCCGAGATCCGCTGGTTTTGACACCGACATACTGAGGGAGTCCTGGACTAAGGGGTCCTCGGACAGCTGGACTATATACTTTCGCCGGACTGTTGGGTTATGAAGATACAAGATAGAAGACTTCGTCCCGTGTCCAGATGGGACTCTCCTTTGCATGGAAGGTGATGTCTACTACACAACCTTCTTCTTGTAGACGTTGTTGGGCCTGCAAGTGCACAGGTTTGTAGGACAATAGCAAATTTCCCTCAAGTGGATGACCTAAGGTTTATCAATCCGTAGGAGGCGTAGGATGAAGATAGTCTCTCTCAAACAACCCTGCAACCAAATAACAAAGAGTCTCTTGTGTCCCCAACACACCCAATACAATGGTAAATTGTATAGGTGCACTAGTTCGGTGAAGAGATGGTGATACAAGTGCAAAATAGATAGTAGATATAGGTTTTTGTAATCTGAAATAATAAAAACAGCAAGGTAACTAATGGTAAAAGTGAGCGTAAACGGTATTGCAATGATAGGAAACAAGGCCTAGGGTTCATACTTTCACTAGTGCAAGTTCTCTCAACAATAATAACATAGATAGATCATATAACAATCCCTCAACATGCAACAAAGAGTCACTCCAAAGCCACTAATAGCGGAGAACAAACATAGAGACTATGATAGGGTACGAAACCACCTCAAAGTTATTCTTTTGGATCAATCTATTCAAGAGTTCATACTAGAATAGTACCTTAATACACAAATCAACCAAAACCCTAATGTCACCTAGATACTCCATTGTCACCTCAAGTATCCGTGGGCATGATTATACGATATGCATCACACAATCTCATATTCATCCAACCAACACAAAGTACTTCAAAGAGTGCCCCAAAGTTTCTACCGGAGAGTCAAGAACGTGTGCCAACCCCTATGCGTAGGTTCATGGGTGGAACCCGCAAGTTGGTCACCAAAACATACATCAAGAGGCACGTGATATCCCATTGTCATCACAGATAAACACGGCAAGACATACATCAAGTGTTCTCATAAAAGACTCAACCCGATAAGATAACTTCAAAGGGGAAACTCAATTCATCACAAGAGAGTAGAGGGGGAGAAACATCATAAGATCCAACTACAATAGCAAAGCTCGGGATACATCAAGACCGTGCCATAGAGGGAACACGAGAGAGAACACGAGAGAGAGAGAGAGAGAGATCAAACACATAGCTACTGGTACATACCCTCAGCCCCGAGGGTGAACTACTCCCTCCTCGACATGGATAGCGCCGGGATGATGAAGATGGCCACCGGTGATGTGTTCCCCCTTCGGCAGGGTGCCGGAACAGACTCCCGAGAGGTTTTTTGTGGCTACAGAGGCTTGAGGCGGTGGAACTCCCGATCTATCTTGATTTCTGATATTTTTAGGGTACGTAGGTATATATAGGCGAAAGAAGTCGGTCGGGAGGTGCTCGAGGGGTCCACGAGACAGGGGACCGCACCCTGTAGGGGGAGGGACACCCCCTATCTCCTTGGCTCCTCGAGGATCTTCTGACTTGATCTCCAAGCCTCCCGGATGATAATCTTCCAAAAAAACACGTTGCCGAAGGTTTCATTCCGTTTGGACTCCGTTTGATATTCCTTTTCTTCGAAATACTGAAACAGGCAATAAAACAGCAATATGGGCTGGGCCTCCGGTTAGTAGGTTAGTCCCAAAAATGATATAAATATGTAAAATAAAGCCCATAAACATCCAAAAGGGGTAATATAATAGCATGGAACAATCAAAAGCTATAGATACGTTGGAGACGTATCAAGCATCCCCAAGCTTAATTCCTGCTGGTCCTCGAGTAGGTATATGATAAAAACAGAATTTTTGACGTGGAATGCTACCTAGCATAATTCTCAATGTAATTTTCTTTATTGTGGCATGAATGTTCAGATCCAAATGAATACAAAATAAAAATTCATATTGACATAAGAAATAGTAATACTTCAAGCATACTAATCAAAGTAATCATGTCTTCTCAAAATAACATGGCTAAAGAAAGGTATCCCTACAAAATCATATAGTCTGGCTGTTGCTCTATCTTCATCACACAAAGTATTTAATCATGCACAACCCCAATGACGAGCCAAGCAATTGTTTCATACTTTAATAATCTCAAACCTTTTCAACTTTCACGCAATACATGAGCGTGAGCCATGGACATAGCACTATATGTGGAATAGAATGGTGGTTGTGGAGAAGACAAAAAAGGAGAAGATAGTCTCACATCAACTAGGCGTATCAACGGGCTATGGACATGCCCATTAATATATATCAATGTGAGTGAGTAGGGATTGCCATGCAACGGATGCACTAGAGCTATAAATATATGAAAGCTCAACAAAAGGAAACTCAGTGGGTGTGCATCCAACTTCTTGCTCACAAAGACCTAGGGTACTTTGAGGAAGCCCATCATTGGAATATACAAGCCAAGTTCTATAATGAAAAATTCCCACTAGTATATGAAAGTGACAACATATGAGACTCTCTATCATGAAGATCATGGTGCTACTTTGAAGCACAAGTGTGGAAAAAGAGATAGTAGCATTGTGCCTTCTCTCTTTTTCTCTCATTTCTTTTTCTTTTTTTTTCTTTGGCCTTCCTTTTTTGGCCTTTCTCTTTTTTTTTTCTTTTTGTAAAGTCCGAAGTCTCATATAGACTTGTGGGGGAATCATAGTCTTCATCATCCTTTCCTCACTAGGACAATGCTCTAATAATGAAGATCATCACACTTTTATGGATTTACAACTCAAAGCTAGAACAAGATATGACTCTATATGAATGCCTCCGGCGGTGTACCGGGATATGCAATGAATCAAGAGTGACATGTATGAAAATTATGAAGGTGGCCTTGCCACAAATACGATGTCAACTACATGATCATGCAAAGAGCAATATGACAAAAGTAATGCGTGTCATATGAACGGAATAGTGGAAGGTTGCATGGCAATATATCTCGGAATGGCTATGGAAATGCCATAATAGGTAGGTATGGTGGCTGTTTTGAGGAAAGTATATGGTGGGTGTATGGTACCGGCGAAAGTTGCACGGTACAAGAGAGGCTAGCAATGGTGGAAGGGTGAAAGGGTGCGTATAATCCATGGACTCAACATTAGTCAAAAGAACTCATATACTTGTTGCAAAAATCTAGAAGTCATCAAAAACCAAAGCACTACGCGCATGCTCCTAGGGGGATAGATTGGTAGGAAAAGACCATCGCTCATCCCCGACTGCCACTCATAAGGAAGACAATCAATAAATAAAATTGTGCTCCAACTTCATCACAAAGCGGTTCACCATACGTGCATGCTACAGGAATCACAAGCTTCAACACAAGCATTATTTGAATTTATAATCACCCAACTAGCATGACTTTAATATCACTACCTCCATATCTCAAAACAGTTATCAAGGATCAAGTTGATCATAGCATCCAATTCACTTTCTATGATAGTTTTTATTATACCCAACTTGGATGCTCATCATTCTAGGACCAACTTTGTAACCATAGAAATACCATGTTGTTCTAAAAGACTCTCAAAATAATATAAGTGAAGCATGAGAGACGAGTAATTTCTACAAAATATAACCACCGCCGTGCTCTAAAAGATATAAGTGATGCACTAGAGCAAACGACAAACTACTCCGAAAAGATATAAGTGAAGATCAATGAGTAGCTAAATAATTGTGCAACTATGTGAAGACTCTCTCATTAAAGAATTTCAGATCTTGGTATTGTATTCAAACAGCAAGCAAAACAAAACAAAATGACATTGCAAGGATAGCACAACTCATGTGAAGAAGCAAAAACTTAGGCTCAACCGATACTAACCGATAGTGGTTGAAGAAGAAAGGTGGGATGCCTACCGGGGCATCCCCAAGCTTAGATGCTTGAGACTTCTTGGAATATTATCTTGGGGTGCCTTGGGAATCCCCAAGCTTGAACTTTTGTGTCTCCTTAGTTCCTCTCATATCATGGTTTCTCTTTTTATCAAAAGCTTCATCCACAACAAACTCAACAAGAACTCGTGAGATAGGTTAGTATAAACTAATGCAAAACCTTATCATTTTCTACTGTAACAAAACACTAAAATTGTTATTCAACATTTAATACTAAATGCCTCTTCATATTTAATACTCCTATCCTCAAATAGAATCATAAAACAAGCAAACATATGCAAACAATGCAACCATAACAGCAATCTGCCAAAACAGTACAGTCTATAAAGAATGCAAGAGTAACAATACTTACCTAACTCCAAAAATTATGAAATAAAATTTCCACTGTAGTAAATTTATCATAGCTCATTATGCAAAAGGTTTCAATATTATATCATGCTCTGAATTTTCTAGGGAATTTTTGCAACAGCGGTAAACTTTCTGTTTTCAAACAGCAACATGTAGACTAGCAAAATAAGCATGTCAAAGGCTATCCTTGACTTTTTTATTGAAAATAAAGATGCAAAACATTATTATAAATAACAGAAAGCAAATACTAACAAAAGAAAATGACGCTCCAAGCAGAACACATATCATGTGACGAATAAAAATATAGCTCCAAGTAAAGTTTACCGATGAATGAAGATGAAAGAGGGGATGCCATCCGGGGCATCCCCAAGCTTAGGTTCTTGGTTGTCCTTGAATATCTTGGGGTGCCTTGGGCATCCCCAACCTTAGGCTCTTGCCTCTCTTTATTCCATAGTCCATCGAATCCTTACCCAAAACTTGAAAACTCCACAACACAAAACTCAACAGAAAACTCGTAAGCCCCGTTAGTATAAGAAAATAAAACCACCACTTAGGTACTGTAATGAACTCATCCTAAATTCATAATGGTGTAATATCTACTATACGCCAACTTATCTATGGTTCATACCCTTCGATACTACTCATAGATTCATCAAAATAAGCAAACAACACATAGAAAACAGAATCTGTTAAAAACAGAACAGTCTGTAGTAATCTGTATCAAACGTATACTTATGGAACTCCAAAAATCCTACAAAATTAGGAAGTCCTAAGAAATTTGTGTACCAATCCATATCAAAAAGAATCAGATCTGGAGCACGTTTCTGTGAATTAACAAAACTAATTTACTGAGTGCAAAAGTTTCTCATTCTCAGCAGGATCAACACAATTATCACCGTAAGCTATCCTAAAGGTCCTACTTGGCACTTTATTGAAACAAAAGATATAAAACATGATTACTAAAGTAGGATAATCATGTGGACACACAAAAACAGTAAGGGTAAATATTGGGTTGTCTCCCAACAAGCGCTTTTCTTTAATGCCTTTTTAGCTAGGCATGATGATGACAATGATGCTCACATAAAAGATAAGGATTGAAACATAACGGGAGCATCATGAAGCATATGACTAGCACATTTAAGTCTAACCCACTTCCTATGCATAGGGATTTTGTGAGCAAACAACTTATGGGAACAATGATCAACTAGCATAGGAAGATAAAACAAGCATAGCTTCAAGATTTTCAACACATAGAGAGGAAACTTGACATTATTCCAATTCCTACAAGCATATATTCCTCCCTCATAATAATTTTCAGTAGCATCATGAATGAATTCAACAATATAACCAGCAGCTAAAGCATTCTTTTCATGATCTACAAGCATAGAAAATTTACTACTCTCTACATAAGCAAAATTCTTCTCATCAATAGTAGTGGGAGCAAACTCAACAAAATAATTATCATGTGAGGCATAATCCAATTGAAAACTAAAATCATGATGACAAGTTTCATGGTTATCATTATTCTAATAGCATACAGGTCATCACAATAATCATCATAGTAGCAACTTTGTTCTCATAATCAATTGGAACCTCTTCTGAAATAGTGGAATCATCACTAAATAAAGTTGACACTCTTCCAAATCCACTTTCTTGTTCATCACAATAAGATTCAACATCCTCCAAAATAGTGGGATCACTACTTCCTAAAGTTGACACTCTTCCAAACCCACTTTCATCAATATAATCATCATAAATAGGAGGCATGCTTTCATCATAATAAATATTATCATCAAAACTTGGGGGACAAAAAATATCATATTCGTCAAACATAGCTTCCCCAAGCTTGTGGCTTTGCATATCATTAGCATCATGGATATTCAATGAATTCATACTAACATCATTGCAATCATGCTCATCATTCACATATTCCATGCCAAGCATTCTATGTAATTCTTCTTCTAGCACTTGAGCACAATTTTCCTTTTCTTCATACTCACGAAAGATATTAAAAAGATGAAGCGTATGAGACAAACTTAACTCCATTTTTTGTAGTTTTCTTTTATAAACTAAACTAGTGACAAAACAAGAAACAGAAAGATTCGATTGCAAGATCTAAAGATATACCTTCAACCACTCACCTCCCCGGCAACGGCGCCAGAAAAGAGCTTAGTTGACGGGGTGTGAGTGAGTGCCCTTTACCTAGCCTCCCCGGCAACGGCGCCAGAAAAGAGCTTGATGTCTACTACACAACCTTCTTCTTATAGACGTTGTTGGGCCTGCAAGTGCACAGGTTTGTAGGACAGTAGCAAATTTCCCTCAAGTGGATGACCTAAGGTTTATCATTCCGTAGGAGGCGTAGGATGAAGATAGTCTCTCTCAAACAACCCGGCAACCAAATAACAAAGAGTCTCTTGTGTCCCAAACACACCCAATACAATGGTAAATTGTATAGGTGCACTAGTTCGGCGAAGAGATGGTGATACAAGTGCAAAATAGATAGTAGATATAGGTTTTTTGTAATCTGGAATAATAAAAACAGCAAGGTAACTAATGGTAAAAGTGAGCGTAAACGGTATTGCAATGATAGGAAACAAGGCCTAGGGTTCATACTTTCACTAGTGCAAGTTCTCTCGACAATAATAACATAGATAGATTATATAACAGCCATCAACATGCAACAAAGAGTCACTCCAAAGCTACTAATAGCGGAGAACAAACGTAGAGATTATAATAGGGTACGAAACCACCTCAAAGTTATTCTTTCAGATCAATCTATTCAAGAGTTCGTACTAGAATAACACCTTAAGACACAAATCAACCAAAACCCTAATGTCACCTAGATACTCCATTGTCACCTCAAGTATCCGTGGGCATGATTATACGATATGCATCACACAATCTCAGATTCATCCAACCAACACAAAGTACTTCAAAGAGTGCCCCAAAGTTTCTACCGGAGAGTCAAGAACGTGTGCCAACCCCTATGCGTAGGTTCATGGGTGGAACCCGCAAGTTGGTAACCAAAACATACATCAAGAGGCACGTGATATCCCATTGTCACCACAGATAAACACGACAAGACATACATCAAGTGTTCTCATAAAAGACTCAATCCGATAAGATGACTTCAAAGGGGAAACTCAATTCATCACAAGAGAGTAGAGGGGGAGAAACATCATAAGATCCAACTACAATAGCAAAGCTCGGGATACATCAAGATTGTGCCATAGAGAACACGAGAGAGAGAGATCAAACACATAGCTACCGGTACATACCCTCGGCCCCGAGGGTGAATTACTCCCTCCTCGTCATGGATAGCGCCGGGATGATGAAGATGGCCACCGGTGATGGGTTCCCCCTCCGGCAGGGTGCCGGAACAGACTCCCGACAGGTTTTTGGTGGCTACAGAGGCTTGCGGCGGCGGAAATCCCGATCTATCTTGATTTCTGATGTTTTGAGGGTACGTATGTATATATAGGCGAAAGAAGTCGGTCGGGAGGTGCTCGAGGGGTCCACGAGACAGGGGGTCGCGCCCTATAGGGGGGGGGCACGCCTCCTATCTCCTACGCTCCTCGAGGATCTTCTGACTTGATCTCCAAGCCTGCCGGATGATAATCTTCCAAAAAACACGTTGCCGAAGGTTTCATTCCGTTTGGACTCCGTTTGATATTCCTTTTCTTCCAAATACTGAAACAGGCAATAAAACAACAATATGGGCTGGGCCTCCGGTTAGTAGGTTAGTCCCAAAAATGATATAAATATGTAAAATAAAGCCCATAAACATCCAAAAGGTGTAATATAATAGCATGGAACAATCAAAAATTATAGATACGTTGGAGACGTATCAGAAGGGAAGCTTGGCGATTCAGATATGTAGATTCCTTTCTCTGTAACCGATTTTGTACAACCCTAGTCCCCCCCAGTGTCTATATAAACCCAAGGGTTTAGACTTCTAGGGTTAGAGCCACAACAATCATAATCTGATAGGCTAGACTTCTAGGGTTTAGCCATTACGATCTCGTGGTAGATCAACTCTTGTAATACTCATATTCATCAAGATCAATCAAGCAGGAAGTAGGGTATTACCTCCATAGAGAGGGCCCGAACCTGGGTAAACATCGTGTCCCCCGCCTCCTGTTACCATTAGCCTTAGACGCACAGTTCGGGACCCCCTACCCGAGATCCACCGGTTTTGACACCGACATTGGTGCTTTCATTGAGAGTTCCGCTGTGTCGTCGAAGATACGCTTGATGGCTCCATTAATCATCTACAACAATGCAGTCCAGGGGGACATCTTCCTCCCCGGACAGATCATCGTAGTCGGCGGCTTCGCACTGCGGGCCAACTCATTTGGCCATCTAGAGTAGATTGATAGCTACACCCCTGGCCATCAGGTCAGATTTGGAAGCCTGAAATTTGTGGCCGATATCCGCGGAGACTTGATCTTTGAAAAATTCGAGCCCATGAAGGCTGTCCTCAGCCACCATGATGAACATGACCTAGATCTATCTTCTGGCTGCACACGGGAGATATCGTATGTGACCGCTCTGGCCCTAGAGCCGGAGCGGACTGCATCGTCCGAAGACGGGAAGCTCAACCCCGCCATGGAGGCTGTAGACTCAGCAGCGCTCGAGCCGCACACAGGCCCAACATCAGGCTGGGCTTGTGTTACCGGAACCTCAGACCCGTCTCCGGCCATGGGCTCCGGACCGCGTGCATCCGTGTCCATCGAACCCGATTGGGCGCCGGTCTTAGAGTTCAGCTCCGCGGACATTTTCTAGCACTCGCCTTTTGGCGACGTGTTAAGCTCATTAAGATCCCTCTCCTTGTCAGGAAACTCTTGGCCGAACTATGTCCGGCACAAATGGAAGGAGTATGATGAAGAAATTCGTTCCCCACCCACCACCCACTTTATAGCCATTGTCGACGACTTAACCGACATGCTTGACTATGACTCCAAAGTCATCGACGGTATGGAAAATGATGCTGGAGAGGATCAGGAACCACTGCCTACATGGCGTTGGACAACCACCTCCTCGTACGACATATACATGGTGGATACACCCAAAGAAAATAACGGCGACGATGAAAATCCAGTTGAGGATAAACCTCCTGAGATACAGCCGAAGCGCCGACATCAGCGGCGCCGCTCTAAGACACACCGTAGTAAAAACAGCAATACCGACACAGAAGAGGACAACACTCCGGACGGTGCCGAAAACAATGAAGACCCCGTTGAGCCGACGTCTGAACAGGAGGAACGGGAGGGTGGGCAAGTCAGCCCTGGCGAACAGGCCATGAACAAAGATTCGGAGGATAGCAACTACCTTCCGCTCTCCAAGGACGAGGTTAGCCTCGGTGATGAAGATTTCATCATGCCTAAAGAGCTCACCGAACAGGAACGCTTTAAGCGTCAGCTAATTGCCATTGCGAGAAGCCTGAAAAATAAGCAGCAGCAGCTTCAAGCTGATCAAGATTTGCTCAATGAAAGATGGACTGATGTCCTGGCAGCCGAGGAATATGGCCTCGAGCGCCGAACCAAAAGCTACTCGAAGCGCAAAGTGCTACCACAGTTCGATGACGAGGCGCTGGAGCCTATCCTAGGTATAATACGGCTGACCGACCACCACGTGGCCGGGACAAAGCGGCACCTGAAGCCGAACACCAGCCCGCATTGCCTCGCCAAACAAGCAGAAATATAACAGGTCGGGGATATACACACGACCTGCGATGCGATTTGGAAAAGAGAGCGGGTCAGACAAGATCAATCTATGGATCACGGGGGCGTGCCTTGACGCGGGACGATGGCCATCTGGCTGAACGCGATAAACACAACCACGTCCGGGCCAAAAACCGCAGACGAGCACCATCCGAGCTATGTCACGACTTGGCCCGATATAGAGGCTCCGCACGCCCCCTTTGCTTCACTGACAAAGTAAGGGGACATCATTTCCCAGAAGGGTTTAAACCCATAAACATCGATTCATATGATAGCACAACAGACACCATGGTGTGGTTTGAGGATTTTCTTCTCCACATTCATTTGGCCCACAGCGATGATCTTCACGCCATCAAATACTCCCGCTCAAACTCAAGGGACCAGCTAGATACTGGTTAAACAGTCTGCCCGAAAACTCAATTGGCAGCTGGGAGGAATTAGAGGGCGCCTTCCTCGACAACTTCCAAGGCACATATGTCCGACCTCCGGATGCCGATGACCTAACTCATATAATCCAACAGCCTGGAGAGTCACCCAGTTAAATCTGGACTCGGTTCCTAACTAAAAAGAACTAGATCGTTGACTGTCTGATCGCCGAAGCCCTAGCGGCCTTTAAGCCCAGCATCCGCGACGAATGGCTGGCCAGACACCTCGGCCAGGAAAAATCGAACTCCATGTCAGCCCTTACGACACTCATGACCCGCTTCTATGCGGGAGAAGATAGCTGGCTAGCCCGTAGCAACAACAATCCAAGCGAACCTGCACTTCTAAAGCCAGAAACAGCAACGGCAAGCCCCGACGCAATAGACATAAGCGTTGAAAAAACGGTGATAGTACCGAAGACACGACGGTCAACGCCGGATTCAGCGGCTCTAAGTCCGGTCAACGGAAGAAGCCATTTAAAAGAAACAATCCGGGCCCATCCAGTTTGGACCGCATAATCGATCGACCATGCCAAATCCATGGCACTCCGGATAAACCAGCCAATCACACCAACAGGGAATGTTGGATTTTCAAACAGGTCGGCAAGTTAAATGCCGAGAATAGGGAGAAAGGGTCGCAAAGCGAGGACGATGACAAGGAACCCCGACCACCGAACACACGGGGACAGAAGAAATCCCTCCCCCAAGTTAAAACAGTGAACATGATATACGCCACCCATATCCCCAAGAGGGAGCGAAAGCGCACACTCAGGGACATCTACGCGATGGAGCCAGTCGCCCCAAAGTTCAACCCAGGGTCCTCCTGTCTGATCACCTTCGATCACAGGGACCATCCAACCAGTATCCGTCATGGCGGTTCAGCCGCACTTGTCCTTGACCCAATTATTGATGGATTCCACCTTACGCGGATCCTCATGGATGGTGGCAGCAGCCTGAACCTGCTCTATCAGGATACAATGCGCAAAATGGGTATTGATCCCTCAAGGATCAAGCCCACAAAAACCACCTTTAAAGGTGTCATACCAGGTGTAGAGGCCTGTTGTACGGGCTCAATCACACTGGAAGTGGTCTTCGGATCCCCGGATAATTTCCAAAGCGAAGAGTTAATCTTCGGTATCGTCCCCTTCCGCAGTGGCTATCATGCACTGCTTGGACGAACCGCATTCGCTCGATTCAATGCGGTGCTGCACTATGACTACCTCAATCTCAAGATGCCTGGACCACGCGGTGTTATAACGATACGGAAATAGAGAATGCTCTCTCCATACTGAGGAACACACCGCGACCCTTGCAGCAGAAGTACAGAGTAGCCTTTTTCGGCAGAACCTCAATTCAGCAGTAAAGCCCCCGGACTACGTCAAGCGAGTCCGAACAACTCTGTAGCAGGACCATCCAGCTCGTTCAGAGCTCGACTAGCAATTCGGCCTCTGCCCCAGCCCTAATCAAGCGGTAACATTCGTGTTGTTGGGTAACGTAGTAATTTCAAAAAAATTCCTACGCACACGCAAGATCATGGTGATGTATAGCAACGAGAGGGGAGAGTATGTCCACGTACCCTCGTAGAACAACGCGGTTCATGTAGTCGTACGTCTTCACGGCCCGACCAATCAAGCACCGAAACTACGGCACCTCCGAGTTCTAGCACACGTTCAACTCGATGACGTCCCTCAAACTCCGATCTAGCCGATTGTCGAGGGAGAGTTTCGTCAGCACGACAGCATGGTGACGATCTTGATGTTCTACCGTCGCAGGGCTTCGCCTAAGCACCACTAAAATATTATCGAGGAGGATTATGGTGGAGGGGGGCACCGCACACGGCTAAGAGATCAAGAGATCAATTGTTGTGTCTATGGGGTGCCCCCCTCCTTCGTATATAAAGGGGAGGAGGCATGCCCAAGGGGGGCAATCCTACTCCAAGTAGGATCCCCCCCTCTTTCCTAGTCCAAGTAGGAGAGGGGTAGGAAGGGAAGGAGAAGGAGAAGGAAGGAGAGGGAGGAAAAGGAGGAAAGGGGGGCCGGCCCCTAGTACAATTTGGTTTGGGCTAGGGGGGGGGCCTTGTCTCCTCTCTTCCACCACTTGGCCCATGAGGCCCATTACTTCTTCCTCGTATTCCCGTAACTCCTCGGTACCCCCGAAAATACCCGAATCACTCGGAACCTTTCCGATGTCCGAATATAGTCGTCCAATATATCGATCTTTACATCTCGACCATTTCGAGACTCCTCGTCATGTCCCCGATCTCATCCGGGACTCCGAACTCCTTCGGTAAATCAAAACACATAAACTCATAATATAACTGTCAACGAAACCTTAAGCGTGCGGACCCTACGGGTTGGAGAACTATGTAGACATGACCGAGACACGTTTCCAGTCAATAACCGATAGCGGAACCTGGATGCTCATATTGGCTCCTACATATTCTACGAAGATCTTTATCGGTCAAATTGCATAACAACATACATTGTTCCTTTTGTCATTGGTATGTTACTTGCCCGAGATTCAATCGTCGGTATCTCAATACATAGTTCAATTTCATTACCAGCAAGTCTCTTTACTCGTTATGTAATGCATCATCCCGCAACTAACTCATTAGTCACATTGCTTGCAAGGCTTATAGTGATGTGCATTACCGAGAGGGCCCAGAGATACCTCTCCGACAATCGGAGTGACAAATCCTAATCTCGAAATATGCCAACTCAACATGTACCTTCGGAGACACCTGTAGAGCTCCTTTATAATCACCCAGTTACGTTCTGACGTTTGGTAGCACACAAAGTGTTCCTCCGGTAAACGGGAGTTGCAAAATCTCATAGTCATAGGAACATGTATAAGTCATGAAGAAAGCAATAGCAACATACTAAATGATCAAGTGCTAAGCTAACGGAATGGGTCAAGTAAATCACATCATTCTTCTAATGATGTGATCCCGTTAATCAAATGACAACTCATGTCTATGGCTAGGAAACACAACCATCTTTGATCAACAAGCTAGTCAAGTAGAGGCATACTAGTGACACTATGTTTGTCTATGTATTCACACATGTATTATGTTTCCGATTAATACAATTCTAGCATGAATGATAAACATTTATCATGAAATAAGGAAATAAATAATAACTTCATTATTGCCTCTAGGGCATATTTCCTTCAGTCTCCCACTTGCACTAGAGTCAATAATCTAGTTCACATCGCCATGTGATTTAACACCAATATTCATATCTGTATATGATTAACACCCATAGTTCACATCTCATGTGACCAACAACCAAAGGGTTTACTAGAGTCAATAATCTAGTTCACATCGCTTTTGTGATTAACACCCAAAGAGTACTAAGGTGTGATCATATTTTGCTCGTGAGAGAAGCTTAGTCAATGGGTCTGTCACATTCAGAGCCGTATGTATTTTGCAAATATTCTATGTCTACAATGCTCTGTATGGAGCTACTCTAGCTAATTGCTCCCACTTTCAATATGTATCCAGATTGAGACTTAGAGTCATCTGGATCGGTGTAAAAGCTTGTACCGATGTAACTCTTTACGACGGGCTCTTTTATCACCTCCATAATCAAGAAATATTTCCTTAGTCCTCACTAAGGATATTCTTGACCAATGTTCAGTGATCTACTCCTAGATCACTATTGTACTCCGTTGCCAAATTCAGAGCAAGGTATACAATAGGTCTGATACATAGCAGAGCATACTTTATAGAACCTATGACTGAGGCATAGGGAATGACTTTCATTCTCTTTTCTATTTTCTGCCGTGGTCGGGATTTGAGTCTTACTCAATTTCACACCTTTGCAACACAGGCAAGAACTCTTTCTTTGATTGTTCCATTTTGAACTACTTCAAAAACTTGACAAGGTGTGTACTTATTTAAAAACTTATCAAGCGTCTTGATCTATCTCAATAGATCTTGATGCTCAATATGTAAGTAGCTTTACTGAGGTCTTTCTTTTAAAGAACTCCTTTCAAATACTCCTTTATGCTTTCCAGAAAATTCTACATAATTTCTGATCAACAATATGTTACTCACATATATCTATCAGAAAGGCGGTAGTGCTCCCACTCACTTTATTGTAAATACAGGCTTCACCACAAGTCTGTATAAAACTATATGCTTTGATCAACTTATCAAAGCGTATATTCCAACTCTGAGATGCTTGCACCAATCCATAGATGGATTGCTGGAGCTTGCACATTTTGTTAGCACCTTTAGGATTGACAAAACCTTCTGGTTGCATCATATACAACTCTTCTTTAAGAAAACCATTAAGGAATGCAGTTTTTGACATCCATTTGCCAGATTTCATAAAATGTGGCAATTGCTAACATGATTCGGACAGATTTAAGCATCGCTACAGTTGAGAAAATCTCATTGTAGTCAACACCTTGAACTTGTCAAAAACCTTTTTGCGCTAAGTCGAGCTTTGTAGATAGTAACACTAATATCAGCGTCTGTCTTCCTCTTGAAAATCCATTTATACAATATGGCTTGCCGATCATCGGGCAACTCCACCAAAGTCCACACTTTGTTCTCATCCATGTATCCAATCTCAGATTTCATGGCCTCAAGCCATTTCGCGGAATGTGGGTTCATCATCGCTTCCTCATAGTTCGTAGATTCATCATGGTCTAGTAACATGACTTCCAGAACAGGATTACCGTACCACTCTAGTGCGGACTGTACTTTGGAAGACCTACGAGGTTTTGTAGTAACTTAATCTGAAGTTTCATGATCATCATCATTAGCTTCCTCACTAATTGGTGTAGGAATCAGTGGAACTAATTTCTGTGATGAACTACTTTCCAATTCGGGAGAAGGTACAAATTACCTTATCAAGCTCTACTTTCCTCCCACTCACTTCTTTCGAGAGAAACTCCTTCTCTAGAAAGGATCCATTCTTAGCAACGAATGTTTTGCCTTTGGATCTGTGATAGAAGGTGTACCCAATAGTTTCCTTTGGGTATTCTATGAAGATGCACTTCTCCGATTTGGGTTCGAGCTTATCAGGTTGAAACCTTTTTCACATAAGCATCGCAACTCCAAACTTTAAGAAACGACAGCTTAGGTTTACTGCTAAACCATACGGTGTCGTCTCAACGGATTTAGATGGTGCCCTATTTAAAGTGAATGCATCTATCTCTAATGCATAACCCCAAAACGATAGTGGTAAATCAGTAAGATACATCATAGATCGCACCACATCCAATAAAGTGCGATTACGATGTTCGGACACACCATTACGATGTGGTGTTCCATGTGGCATGAGCTGTGAAACTATTCCACATTGTTTAAAATGAAGGCTAAACTTGTAGCTCAAATATTCATCTCTACGATCAGATCATAGAAACTTTATTTTCTTGTTATGATGATTTTTCCACTTCACTCTGAAATTCTTTGAACTTTTCAACTATTTCAGACTTATGTTTCATCAAGTAGATATACGCATATCTGCTCAAATCATCTGTGAAAGTCAGAAAATAACGATACCCGCCACGAGTATCAACACTCATTGGACCGCATACACCGGTATGTATTAATTCCAACAAGTTAGTAGCTCGTTCCATTGTTCCGGAGAACGGGGTTTTAGTCATCTTGCCCAAAAGGCACGGTTTGCAAACATCAAATGATTCATAACCAAGTGATTCCAAAAATCCATCTTTATGGAGTTTCTTCATGCGCTTTACACCGATATGACCCAAACGACAGTGCCACAAATAAGTTGCACTATCATTATTAACTTTGCAGCTTTTGCCATCAACATTATTAATATGTGTATCACTATGATCAAGATTCAATAAACCATCACCATTGGGTGTATGACCATAGAAGGTTTTATTCATGTAAACAGAATAACAATTTATTCTCCATCTTAGATGAATAATCGTATCGCAATAAACATGATCTTATCATATTTATGCTCAACGCAAACACCAAGTAACATTTAGGTTTAACACTAATCTCGAAAATATAGGGAGTGTGTGATGATGATCATATCAATCTTGGAACTACTTCCAACACTCATCGTCACTTCCCCTTCAACTAGTCTCTGTTTATTCTGTAACTCATGTTTCGAGTTACTAATCTTAGCAACCGAACAAGTATCAAATACTCAAGGGCTACTATAAACGCTAGTAAGGCACACATCAATAACCTGTATATCAAATATACCCTTGTTCAATTTTCCATCCTTCTTATCCACCAAATATTCAGGGCATTTCCGCTTCCAGTGACCATTTCCTTTGTAGTGTAAGCACTCAGTTTCAGGCTTTGGTCCAGCTTTGGGCTTCTTCGTAGGAGTGACAACTTGCTTGTCATTATACTTGAAGTTCCCTTTCTTTCCCTTTGCCCTTCTCTTGAAACTAGTGGTCTTGTCAATCATCAACACTTGATGCTCTTTCTTGATTTCTACCTTCGTCGATTTCATCATCACGAAGAGCTCGGGAATCATTTTCGTCATCCCTTGCATACTATAGTTCATCATGAAGTTCTAGTAACTTGGTGATGCTGACTAGAGAACTCTGTCAATCACTATCTTATCTGGAAGATTAACTCCCACTTGATTCAAGCAATTGTAGTACTATCACGCCCAAGATGCGACCCTATCCTAAAGGAACTCGAAGGTCCCACCAAGGATAGAAGCGCATCTTGAAGACGCTTTTGCAAGGTGGATATCGTTACATCAACATTACATAATAGATGGGGATACATACAAAAGGCATACAATGCCACATGAATACAACATCATCTTACATAAGAGCACCATCCGACTACGGATGAAACACAAACAGAAACTCAAACGACATCCACCCTGCTAGCCTAGGCTGCCGACCTAGAACCTATCCCCTGATCGAAGAAGAAGCAGAAGAAGAACTCCAAAATAAGCAAACATCGCTCTCGCGTCATGATCATCGCATAACCTGTACCTGCAACTGATGTTGTAGTAGTCTGTGAGCCACGAGGACTCAGCAATCCCATTACCATGGGTATCAAGACTACCAAAGCTTAATGGGAAAGGAATGGGTAAAGTGGTGAGGTTGCATCAGCGACTAAGCATGATATGGTGGCTAACATATGCAAATAAGAGCGAGAAGAGAGCAAACAAAACGGTCGTGAAGCTAGCAATGATCAAGAGGTGATCTTGAACTTCTACTTACGTCAAACATAACCCAAAATCGTGTTCACTTCCCGGACTCCGCTGAAAAGAGACCATCACGGCTACACACGCGGTTGATGCGTTTTAATTCGGATCCGGTGTCAAGTTATCTACAACCGGACATTAACAAATTCCCATCTGCCACATAACCGCGGGCACGGCTTTTGAAAGTTTATACCCTGCAGGGGTGTCCCAACTTAGCCCATGATAAGCTCTCACGATCAACGAAGGATATTCCTTTTCCCGGAAAGACCCGATCAGCCTCGGAATCCCGGTTTACAAGACATTTCGACAATGGTAAAACAAGACCAGCAAAGCCGCTCGAATGTGCCAACAAATCCTGATAGGAGCTGCACATATCTCGTTCTCAGGGCACACCAGATAAGCTAAGCGTACAGGTACCGACGTAATCCAAGTTGCCAAGGAATGGTCCCGCACGGTGCTCTAGTTTGGACCAACACTCGTAGGAGCACTGGCCCGGGGGGGGGGGTAAAATAAAGATGACCCTCGGGCTCTAGAAACCCAAGGGAAAAAGGGCTAGGTGAGGCAAATGGTAAAACCAAGGTTGGGCCTTGCTGGAGGAGTTTTATTCAAGCGAACTGTCAAGGGGGTCCCATAAATCACCCAACCGCGTAAGGAACGCAAAATCCGGGATCATAACACCGGTATGACGGAAACTGGGGCGGCAAGAGTGGAACAAAACGCCAGGCATAAGGCCGAGCCTTCCACCCTTTACCAAGTATATAGATGCATTAATTAAATAAGAGATATTGTGATATCCCAACATAATCCTGTCCACCATGGAGCAATCTTCAACTTCACCTGCAACTAACAATGCTATAAGAGGGGCTAGGAAAAAGCGGTAACATAGCCAAACAACGGTTTGCTAGGAAGGGTGACAAAGGTTAGAGGCTGACATGGCAATTTGGGAGGCTTGAAGAGCAAAAGATAGGTAGCACAGCATAGAGATAGAACGAAGCAACTAGCATAGCAATGATAGTAATGAGATCCAAGGAAACGGTCATCTTGCCTGAAATCCCGCTAGGAAGAAGAACGAGTCCATGAAGAAGACGAACAGATGAAGCCGAACCAAGCGTAGACGAACAAATCCTCACGATCGCAACAAAACGGGAACTATCGAGAGAAGCACACAACATGATAAACACACCACACATATACATGACATGATGCACAATCAAGTATGATGCATGACAAAGGCTACATGAATCTACTCATGGCAAGAGATGATGCAAACAAGAGCAACACATCAAAGCAAGTATAAATGAGGCCGGAAACAACATAAAACAATTCCGGTAAGTCCTCATATGCAAATGTCGAAATTGGTCCAGATCTGAATAAACCTTATGTTCAAGTTGTTAAACAACAAGTTAAAATGCACTAAGATGATCTACACGAAAATCTAGTCAAGTTACATATAAAGTTCATTTAATTCGGAGTTACGACCTAGAAGATATGAGCAAAACAAGTTAAACATGGCATTGATGCTAAATGCATCCAAACATCAAGCAAACACCTCAAAACAAGGATGCAACATGATAATATGAAACTACATGCAATTCTAAACAAGTTTCATATAGGGCACACTCAAAACGGAGCAACGGTTCAACACATACACTATACAAGTTTAAAGGACAAGCTGTCCAAAACAGCAACTAGGCATCTAGCAAGCATCAAAACAATATGCTACAGTACAACAATATGCTAACAAAAGGCATGGACATGATGTACAGGTAATGCATGACAAAACATAAACACTGAGCTATCTCCAGAAATCACTAGAACATGCTCCAAAACACATGGCAAGATTGCAAATAATAACAGTTTACAGGCTTAGCAGAAATAACATCAGGTTGCAATGTTTAGAGCTATAAAACATCATGCTACGGGAACTTATCATGGCAAACAAAGGCATGGAATGAATCTACTAATTTCATAGAACAAAAGTCCCTTACTGACCATGAGCCAAAAAGGAACAGAAGATATGATGGCACCCATGTAAACATGGCAAGTTATATGACAGATTCATACATGGCAGAAACAACAATAAGTAGGCATGTTGGTGAGCTTGTACCACTCACCACAAAGCAATACATGGCATGACAAGGTGACCAACAGTAAGAATACATGTTCATGAAGCTAATCATGGAAAGATCAAGTTCATAGGGTGCATGGATCACTAGCAAAGCACATGGCAAAACTGAACTTAATGTTAACAGGCTGACAGAAACATTATTTAGCAGTTTTGAAGGCAAGATAACAACAAGCTACAGAAGGCTATAAATGCAACCAGGGGCATGGGTGGATAGA
The DNA here is from genome assembly GCF_002162155.2 of Triticum dicoccoides. Lineage (NCBI taxonomy): Eukaryota > Viridiplantae > Streptophyta > Magnoliopsida > Poales > Poaceae > Triticum > Triticum dicoccoides. The sequence goes on from NC_041387.1 coordinate 479,122,064, forward strand.
TCATGACATGTATAACAAAACATCCTTAGTGAACATCTCCAGATTATGCATAGAATGACTTGTAGCAGCAGGTTAACATAGCAACAAAATATAACAGAATCAGCCTAGCAAAACAGCAACAGCAAGTACCCTACTTAACAAGCTCGATGCACTCACTACAAAGCTCACAAAAATACATTGATGGCACCACTGTAAATATGGCATGATGTATTTCAGAACACATGTAGAGCTCATGCTCATAAGATGCACACACAAAATGCAACGAAAATGACAAATCACCAAGTTATAACAGTTTCAGCAGATTAACATCATATAGCACTCTTGCAACGATGATTCAGGCATCAAGATGAGCTCAAATGAACATGGTGAAATGGAATGAAATGAACTACTCGTTGAGGCGAACAATTTGATATGCTACACGCCCAAAAAGGAGCCACGGATGCGGAGTAATGACAGGTCAAAGGGGTCACCAAAATATGACAGAGAAAGGGACTTAGGCAAAATTCATGGTCAACCTGAGGATTCCAGATCTGGATCTGGCGCATTCCACGAGGTTTGTCGGGGAGGTCGCCGGAGCACGACGGTGGTGAAGTCCGGCGAGGGGCCAGGCAGCGGAGGCGCGAGGCCGGGCGGCGGCACGGGCACGGCAGTTGGAGGAGACGCGGCGGCGGGGTCGGCGCCGGAGCACACCGGCGGGGGGACGGGCGGCGCCCAGGAGGAGGCGGCGGGCGGCGGCGCCATGGCCACAGCGGCGGTCAGCGCGGAGGCGGGGGAGCCTCGGGCGGCGGCGGCGGAGGGGCGCCAGCGCGGGAGAGCGCGGGGCGGCGCCCGCGGAAGCCGGGCCGCGGGGGCCCGCGGCGGGCCGAGCGGGCCGGCGCGGTGGGGAGGCGGCGGCGACACATGGTGGCCTCTGATTGGGCAGAGCGTGGCGGCGGACGCGTTCGGCCAGGGTTGGACATGTCCGGCGCGGCGCGGAGGGGAAAATCTAGGATTTGGGGTGTTTGGACTGCGAAATCTTGGGGAAGAGGGCAATATATAGGTAGAGGGAGCTAGGAGGCTCCAAATGAGGTGCGGTTTTCGCCCACACAATCGTGATCGAACGAACGAGAGCATGGAGGGGGTTTGGATGGGTTAGTGGGTTGATTTGGAGGGTTGTTGGGCTGCAAGAGAAAAGGGGGTTTCGGGCTACGCGATTAACCGTTGGAGTATCAAACGACCTCCAAATGGCACGAAACCTGATAGGCGGTCTACCGGTGCTATACCAAGGCCGCTTGGCAAATCACAGGCCATTCCGAGAATGTTTTACACCGCACACGAAAAGAGGTAAAAGGGGGGCGCCGGGGGACATAGGGGTGTCGGATTGCAAAACGGACAACGGGGAAAATGCTCGGATGCATGAGACGAACACGTATGCAATGCAATGCACATGATGACATGATAAAATGCAACACGCAAGAAAATTACATGGCAATGACGGTGAATAACTGGCAGACACCTGGCGCATCGAATCCGGGGCGTTACAAGTACCTAGACAATCTGAGCACATGCTCACTAGTTGATCAATTCTCCTCCATCTTTTAGCCATAGAACTTGTTGGAGACTTCATATCTCTCAACTCGGGTATTTGCTTGAAATATTAACTTCAAATGCTGGAACATTTCATATGGTCCATGACGTTCAAAAACGTCTATGAAGTCCTGATTCTAAGCCGTTAAGCATGGTGCACTAAACTATCAAGTAGTCATCATATTGAGCTAGCCAAACGTTCATAACGTCTGCATCTGCTCCTGCAATAGGTCTGTCACCTAGCGGTGCATTAAGGACATAATTCTTCTATGCAGCAATGAGGATAAACCTCAGATCACGGATCCAATCCGCATCATTGCTACTAACATCTTTCAACACAATTTTCTCTAGGAACATATCAAAATAAACATATGAAAGCAACAACGCGAGCTATTGATCTACAACATAATTTGCAAAATACTACCAGGACTAAGTTCATGATAAATTTAAGTTCAATTAATCATATTACTTAAGAACTCCCACTTAGACAGACATCTCTCTAGTCATCTAAGTGATCACGTGATCCAAATCAACTAAACCATGTCCGATCATCATGTGAGATGGAGTAGTTTTCAATGGTGGAACATCACTATGTTGATCATATCTACTATACGATTCACGCTTGACCTTTCGGTGTCCGTGTTCCGAGGCCATATCTGTATATGCTAGGCTCGTCAAGTTTAACCTGAGTATTCCGCGTGTGCAACTGTTTTGCACCCGTTGTATTTGAACGTAGAGCCTATCACACCCGATCATCACATGGTGTCTCAACACGAAGAACTTTTGCAACGGTGCATACTCAGGGAGAACACTTCTTGATAATTAGTGAGAGATCATCTTATAGTGCTACCGTCAATCGAAGCAAAATAAGATGCATAAAGGATAAACCTCACATGCAATCAATATAAGTGATATGATATGGCCATCATCATCTTGTGCTTGTGATCTCCATCTCCGAAGCACCGTCGTGATCACCATCGTCACCGGCGCGACACCTTGATCTCCATCATAGCATCATTGTCGTTTCGCCATCTATTGCTTATACGACTATCGCTACCGCTTAGTGATAAAGTAAAGCAATTACAGGGCGCTTGCATTTCATACAATAAAGTGACAACCATATGGCTCCTGCCAGTTGCCGATAATCCGGTTACAAAACATGATCATCCCATACAATAAAATATAGCATCACGTCTTGACCATATCACATCACAACATGCCCTGCAAAAACAAGTTAGACGTCCTCTACTATGTTGTTGCAAATTTTACGTGGCTGCTACGGGCTGAGCAAGAACCGTTCTTACCTACGCATCAAAACCACAATGATAGTTCATCAAGTTAGTGTTGTTTTAACCTCCGCAAGGACCAGGCATAGCCACACTCGGTTCAACTAAAGTTGGAGAAACTGACACCCGCCAGACACCTGTGTGCAAAGCACGTCGGTAGAACCAGTCTCTCGTAAGCGTACGCGTAATGTCGGTCCGGGCCGCTTCATCCAACAATACCGCTAAACCAAAGTATGACATGCTAGTAAGCAGTATGACTTGTATCGCCCACAACTCACTTGTGTTCTACTCGTGCATATAACATCTATGCATAAAACCAGGCTCGGATGCCACTGTTGGGTAACGTAGTAATTTCAAAAAAATTCCTGCGCACACGCAAGATCATGGTGATGTATAGCAGTGAGAGGGGAGAGTATGTCCACGTACCCTCGTAGACCAAAAGCAGAAGCGTTAAAACAACGCGGTTGATGTAGTCGTATGTCTTCATGGATCGACCGATCAAGCACCGAAACTACGACACCTCTGAGTTCTAGCACACGTTCACCTCGATGACGTCCGTCGAACTCCGATCCAGCCGAGTGTCGAGGGAGAGTTCCGCCAGCACGACAGCGTGGTGACGATCTTGATGTTCTACCGTCGCAGGGCTTCGCCTAAGCACCGCTACAATATTATCGAGGAGGACTATGGTGGAGGGGGGCACCACACACGGCTAAGAGATCAAGATATCAATTGTTGTGTCTATGGGGTGCCCCCTCCTCCGTATATAAAGGGGGGGAGGAGGGGAGGGTCGGCCAAGGGGAGGAGGCGCGCCAAAGGGGGGCAATCCTACTCCAAGTAGGATTCCCCCCCCCCCCTCTTTCCTAGTCCAAGTAGGAGAGGGGAAGGAAGGGAAGGAGAAGGAGAAGGAAGGAGAGGGAGGAAAAGGAGGAAAGGGGGGCTGCCCCCCTAGTCCAATTCAGTTTGGGCTAGGGGGGCGCGTGCCCTTGTCTCCTCTCTTCCACCACTTGGCCCATGAGGCCCATTGCTTCTTCCTTGTATTCCCGTAACTCCCTGATACCCCCGAAAATACCCGAATCACTCGGAACCTTTCTGATGTCCGAATATAGTCGCCCAATATATCGATCTTTACGCCTCGACCATTTCAAGAGTCCTCTTCATGTCCCCGATCTCATCCGGGACTCTGAACTCCTTTGGTACATCAAAACACATAAACTCATAATATAACTGTCAACGAAACCTTAAGCATGTGGACCCTACGGGTTCGAGAACTATGTAGACAAGACCGAGACACGTTTCCGGTCAATAACCAATAGCGGAACCTGGATGCTCATATTGGCTCCTACATATTCTACGAAGATCTTTATCGGTCAAACCGCATAACGACATACGTTTTTCCTTTTGTCATCGGTATGTTACTTGTCCGAGATTCGATCGTCGGTATCTCAATACCTAGTTCAATCTCGTTACCGGCAAGTCTCTTTACTCGTTATGTAATGCATCATCCCGCAACTAAATCATTAGACACATTGCTTGCAAGGCTTATAGTGATGTGCATTACTGAGAGGGCCCAGAGATACCTCTCCGACAATCCGAGTGACAAATCCTAATCTCGAAATATGCCAACTCAACATGTACCTTCGGAGACACCTGTAGAGCTCCTTTATAATCACCCAGTTACATTGTGACTTTTGGTAGCACACAAAGTGTTCCTCCGGTAAACGGGATTTGCATAATCTCATAGTCATAGGAACATGTATAAGTCATGAAGAAAGCAATAGCAACATACTAAACGATCAAGTGCTAAGCTAACGGAATGGGTCAAGTCAATCACATCATTCTTCTAATGATGTGATCCCGTTAATCAAATGACAACTCATGTCTATGGCTAGGAAACACAACCATATTTGATCAACAAGCTAGTCAAGTAGAGGCATACTAGTGACACTATGTTTGTCTATGTATTCACACATGTATTATGTTTCCGGTTAATACAATTCTAGCATGAATGATAAACATTTATCATGAAATAAGGAAATAAATAATAACTTTAATATTGCTTGTAGGGCATATTCCTTCACGTGCCACGCGTACATAACTACGCACTTAAAGTACCATGGGCATGGACAGAGGCACAGCTAGACCATGGTCCGCAATGCGTCTCAACCGCCCCTAGATCCACATTCCTTCACTTTTTCTCTTTCTTTCAGGTTTTTCTCTTCTCGAGGCTTTTCCCGATAACCTAATTATCGGACCCATCACGAGACGGATACACCAAGAAGGCAAGGGGCTTTGACGTACAAGGGAATTCCCAGGTGGTCTCTGCTAATGATCATTATACCTGTTTTTAATACCCGCACGCATCTCGCCCTTGGTCATGGCATGTTAAATAGCCTTACTTGCTTATCCCATTATTTGTACAAGTACGGCTCGACGTATCAGTCAAATTACAATGGAAAATAGTTTGCGGCTCAATAGTTGTGGCGTCAGCTTATTACTTGATTATTTCCTTGTCTTTGTATTTATTACTTATTGCATCTGTACACTCTGGTACGTATTACTTTGCCAGGGGCTCCATCGCGCCCTGCAATACGGCAATAAAGTCCGAACACTTTTACAATATAGTTCGGCACCCCAAACTTATAGCATTATGTGCATCGGCTCCGAATCATGTCTTTGGTCAATAGTTGGGTTGTCCGGCTCCTATGCTTACTACCTTACGTTCCGCTATATCGGCTAGGGTAGTAAAGGGAGAACTACTTTGATTGTGTCCTGGTTCTTCCGGACGAGCACCTCAGTAGAGAAAGCAGAAAACTGACTGTCATGATGTGGCGAGAGCTGGTCAGCTGTTCGAGAGGTTTTTCAAATCCTTAGAGATTTTTTCCGCTTTATGCGAGGAATCGGTTTCTACCCGATTAGGCGTATATAGCGTCCCAACTTCGGTCTTCCGAATACCAGGGCTTCACCAAATTTTTCATTGTCAAACTCCTATGGCTAAGTGAGGGTGATAAAGCCTTATACTCCGATTGCCTTGTTCGTTGCGTTAAACACCTCCTTTAAGGACCAAAACTTGGAGTAAAGAGTGTTTATATTTATCCCGAACACCCCCGTACTATCTACGTGGGGGCAGAAGCCCACGACTGGTCAACTCTCAGATTTTCATAAACGGCCGCACAGGAGGTAATTTTTTTTAAAAGTAACAAGCATTATATTACATAACGACCTTGTTTCATATTATAGGACATGATAACATGAAAGTTTTCATGGGAATATAACATCCTTCGCACATTGCTCCTCCATAAGGCGGGATCCCTCCAGGACACTATCAAAATATAGCTCGGGTCGATGGTGCTCCTTGCCCTCAGGCGGCCCCTCGGTCATCAGCTTCTTGGCACCCATCTTCGCCCAGTGCACTTTAGCGCGGGCAAAGGCCATCCGCGCACCTTCAATGCAGACCGACCACTTTATAACTTCAAGCCGTTGGCAGGCACTCACAAGGCTCTTCACGAGTCCGAAGTAGCTACTAGGCATGGGTTCGGCAGGCCATAACCGGACTATTAGGTCCTTCATGGCTAGTCCGGCCGCCTTGTGCAGCTCGACCAGCTACTTCAGCTAGTTGCTAAAGGGCACTGGATATTCTAGTCCAAGGTATTGAGACCAGAACAGCTTCTCCGTAGAGCTCCCTTCTTCGGCTCGATAGAACTCTGCAACATCTGATATGTTGCGCGGCAGATCTGCAAACACTCCTGGAGAGCTCCAAATTCGGGTAAGTAAAAGGAACGTTTCCTTCACATACTTGCTTTGCATAATAAAAGCCTTACCCGCCGCAATCTTCTTGGCCGCCTGGATTTCCTGGAGGGCGCTCTGGGCATCGGCTCGAGCATCTAGTGTGCTCTGGCGGGCCTTAGCAAGTTCAGACTCTTGAGTCTTTGAATCACGCTCCAAGGACTTGTACTTCTTGACGACATCCTAGAGCTCTTGCTGGACCTCGCTGACCCTGGCCTCTTGCTTCTCGCGTGTGGCGTGTTCCTTGGCCACTTTGTCCTCAGCCTCGGCTAACGCCTTCTTGAGGGCTGCCACCTCGGTCGTGGCCCCTAACAAAGTTCATGACACTTTAGTTAGCATGAACCATTCGACCTTCCTAAATATACACGCAGGTTACAACATACATTTGCTTTCCTCCAGCTGCTTCTTGAAGAGGCCGAGCTCTTGCTCGGCCCGCTCCAAATTCAGCTTCAGTCCGGAGACTTCTGGGGTATGAGCGGCAGTAGCCAGCAGCGACGCATGCTTGTTCACATAGACATATTATATTAGGCTCCTGTGAAAATTGGTTGATCCTCTGTTCGGCTTTTCTTTCCGAACACTGAACAGAGCATCAGGGGCTACTGTCTACACTGTGATATTCTTTTACAAATATATTACTTACCTCAAAGCCTGTTCAAAGGCTAGTGCAGGCTTCGGTCAGGCCGTTTCTGGCGGACTAGACCTTCTCAATCACCGTACTCATAAGAGTACGGTGTTCTTCCACAATGAAAGCGCCTTGCAGCGCTTCCAGTAATCTATTCGGTGCCTCTGGATGGACAGAGGTCACCGATGGAGTTGGCTCGCCCTCCCTCATTCGAAAGAGGCGGCCTGCCTAAATCCGGAGCCACTTGGGTCTCCGGAGCTGTATTCGCCTGGGGGCCGAATTGGATACGCCCCCCATCGTCGGTGTCCACAGGGGTCTACCCCCCCCCCATGTGTTTGGCAACCGGGGTTTTACCCTCCGGCACAACCGGGATGGCCTCCTGATCCTCTCCCTGGCTTGGGATCCTTCGAGACAACACCTCAGTGTTATCCACGGCCTTGGGGGAGGAGGCCGTTGAAAGGGATTCGATGTTCATCGCCAACGGGTCCAGCGATCCCTCCGAAGAGGAGGACAACGCGATGTTGGACTGGGCCGGGCTGCGAGTGCATGATCCAGCACATTAAAAACAATAAAGTAAAAATGTGGGATATATTAATCTGTCTGGACACCTACGAGTTGGCTAGGGGCTTGACCCTAGGCTCCCACACCCCGTCGTTGTTGGTGGCTGCTGCGGAGTTGTCCAGAAGGGAAGTTTTCCCATTCTTGGACGCCTCGGCCTCCCCGTGTGTGGAGGCTTTCCTCTTCTTTCTCCCCCCAGCAGGGGGGAATGGATTTCTTCTTCCTCCTCCTCTTCCTCGTCGTCTTCGGTGGAGGAGTGCGTATCGGCGTCTTCGGACGTCACATCCGAAGTGCCCTTGCGACGGAGACCACTTCTAGTCCCCGGGGCCTTCTTCTCCGGCACCTCATAAGGCGCCGGAAACAACATCTTCGCCAGAAGAGGCGTTTCTGGATCTTCGGGCAGTGGAGCCGGACAGTTAATCTTCTCCGCTATCTCTATCTAGGCCTAAAAAATTGGTAGGGAGGCTTAGATTCCTCCCTCAGATATGCAAGTAATGGATATACCTTGAAGACATGAAAGAACTTACCCGATTAGCCCGGTGTTTTGAGCTAAGCCCATGATCCTCGGTCGTGGGCGGTGGTCCCTCGCCGGCCTTGAAGAGCACCTTCCAGACGTCTTCGTGCGTCATGCCGAAGAGCTCCAGCAGCATCTGGTGCTTGGCCGGGTTGAACTCCCACAAATTGCAAGTCCGGCGCTGGCACGGAAGGATCCGGCGGAAGAGCATAACCTGGACCACATTGACAAGCTTGATTCTCTTGCTTATCATGTTCTGGACGCACGTCTGGAGCCCCATTAGCTTGTCCGCAGAGCCCCAGGCCAGGCCCTTCTCTTGCCAAGAGGTGAACCACCTTGGGACTCCGGATCGAAATTCGGGGGCCGCTGCCCAGTTGGTGTCGCACGGATCGGTGATGTAGAACCACCCCGATTGCCACCCCTTTACAGTCTCCACAAAGGAGCCTTCGGGCCAGGAGACATTTGGCATCTTGCCCACCATGGCGCCTCTGCACTCCACTTGTTGGCCGCTCACCACCTTTGGCTTCACATTGAAGGTCTTCAGCCATAGGCCGAAGTGAGGTGGGATGCGGAGGAAGGCCTCACACACGACAATAAATGCCGAGATGTTGAGGATGGGGTTGGGGGCCAAGTCATGGAAGTCTAGCCCGTAGTAGAACATTAGTCCGCGGACGAACGGCTGGAGGGGGAATCCCAGCCCGCGGACGAAGTGGGTGAGAAACACCACCCTCTCCTGGGGCTCCGGGGTGGGGGCGATCTGTCCCTTGGCCGAAAGTTGATGAACGATCTCCTTGGCCAAGTACGCGGCTTCCTGGAGCTCCTTGATGTCCTTCTTCTTGATGGAGGAGGCCATCCACTTGCCTCCAGCTCCGGATCTGGACACGATTGGAGTGCTTTTTTGGGCGGAGAAGGCGAGAGCTTGGGCGCTGGAGCTCGAGAATGGATGGGCAAAGGAAGGAGAAGGCGTGGGTGAATGAGGATGAATCCTTATCCCCTTATAAAGATAGTAAAAGTCATGCGCCTCCCCTCTCGCCTTAAAATCCGCCTATTCCCCAAGCGCCGTGCAGATGACACGGTTGGGTTACCCATGCCCGTATTGATGAGAATCCCGTGATAAGGGGACACGATCTCTGCTTCGATAAGATGTGCCAGTGAAACCGCACCTTGAAATACGGAGAGGCGGGCTAAAAATGGTTCGAATAATGACTGAGCAGTGGTGTGATGTCACGCTACAAAAAGTTGTCAGCGGATTGGACTTGTGAAATATTATACTCTCTACGGTGGTGTGTGGTGCTTGTTTTGCAGAGCCGGACACGTTTTCTATGTTCGGGAGACTATGTTGGAGTATTCAGAGAAGGAACCTGCCTTGCAATGCCGAAGACAATCTGCGCGCCGGACTCATCGTAATTGAAGCCTGGTTCAGGGGCTACTGAGTGAGTCCTGGACTAAGGGGTCCTCGGACAGCCGGACTATATACTTTGGCCGGACTGTTGAGCTATGAAGATACAAGATAGAAGACTTCGTCCCATGTCCGGATGGGACTCTCCTTTCCATGGAAGGCAAGCTTGGCGATTCGGATATGTAGATTCGTTTCTCTATAACCGACTTTGTACAACTCTAGTGCCACCCCCCAGTGTCTATATAAATCGGAGGGTTTAGACTTCTAGGGTTAGAGCCACAACAATCATAATCTGATAGGCTAGACGTCCATGGTTTATCCATTACGACCTCGTGGTAGATCAACTCTTGTAATACTCATATTCATAAAGATTAATCAAGCAGGAAGTAGGGTATTACCTCCATAGAGAGGGCCCGGACCTGGGTAAACATCGTGTCCCCCGCCTCCTGTTACCATTAGCCTTAGACGCACAGTTCGAGACCCCCTACTCGAGATCCGCCAGTTTTGACACCGACACCCAGTGCCAGTTGTTGTTTTTTGCTTGTTTTCTACTTTGTAGAATATCAATACCAAACGAAGTCCAAATGCCACAAAACTTTTTGGAGATTTTTTTCTGGTGATAAGTGACCCTGGAAACATCGAGAATACACAAGAGGAGGCCCGTGGGTCCCACTAGACACCAGGGCGTGCTAGGGGCCTCCGACACGCCCTAGTGGGTAGTGGAGCCCATGGGAACGGCCTTGAACTACTTCCGCCTCTATAAATACTCTTGAACCCAGAAACCCTACGAAAATTGATGAAACACTGATTCCACCACTGCAAGTTCCAGAACCATGAGATCTAATCTAGAGGCCTTTTCCGTCACTCTACCGGAGGGGGCAACAATCACGGAGGGGGTTCTTCATCATCCTTGTTGCCCCTCCGATGATGTGTGAGTAGTTTACCACAGATCTATGGGTCCGTAGTTAGTAGCTAGATGTCTTCTTCTCTCTTATTGATCTTCGATACAATGTTCTCCTCGATGTTCTTGGACATCTATTCGATGTAACTCTTTTTTGCGGTGTGTTTGTTGGGATCCCATGAATTATGTGTTTATGATCATTTCTATCCATGAATATTAATTGAGTCTTTGCTGAACTCTTTTATGCATGATTGTTATAGCCTCGTATTTCTTCTCCGATCTATTGGTTTGGTTTGGCCAACTAGATTGATTTATCTTGCCATGGGAAGAGGTGCTTTGTGATGGTTCGATATTGCGGTGCTCAATCTCAGTGACAGAAAGAGACATGACACGCAAGTATCGATGCTATTAAGGGTAACAAGATGGGTTTATTCATATGTGAGTTTATCTTGTCTACATCATGCCATCGTTCTTATTGCATTACTCCATTTTTTAATGAACTTAATACACTAGATGTATGCTGGATAGCGGTTGATGTGTGGAGTAATAGTAGTAGATGCAGAATCATTTCGGTCTACTAATCTTGGATGTGATGCCTACATACATGATCATTGCCTTGGATATCGTCATGATTATTCGTTTTTCTATCAATTTCCCAACAATAATTCGTTTACCCACCGTATGCTATTTTCTTGAGAGAAGCCTCTAGTGAAAACTACGTCCCCTGGATCTATTTCCTGTCATATTAAAACCAAATACCTTGCTGCAATTTTTCTTTCTTTATTTTATTTTGTGTTTTAGTTAGATCTATTTATCAAATCTCATACAATTTTATCTATCTCAATAACGTTTAGAGATTGACAACCCCTCTTACGTGTTGGGTTGCAAGTTTTTGTTATTTGTGTGCATGTGCTGTTTACATATTGTTGCTTAGTTCTCCTACTGGATTGATAACCCTAGTTTCATAACTGAGAGAGATACTTACCATTGTTGTGCTGCATCATCCCTTCCTCTTCGGGGAAATACCAACGCAGATACAAGCAATCAGGAAGAATTTCTAGCGCCGTTGACGGGGAGACACCATCAACATCTATCATGTACCTACTCTGAACTCTCATCTCCTTACAATTACTTTATTTGCAATTGGCCTCTCGTTTTCATCTCCCCACTTCAAAAACCTTTTCATAAAAACACAAAAATATTTGCCTTTCTTTTTCATTTGCCTTTTTCATGTTTGATCTTTTATTTGCTTGTGATCTTGTTTGTGTAGTCACGATGTCTTAAGAAAATACCGAATTGTGCGATTTTTCCAATACTAATAATAATGATTTTATTAGTACTTTGATTGCTCCTCTCGCCGCTAGTGCAGATTCTTATGATATTAATTCTGCTTTATTTATTCTTGTTATGAAAGAGCAATTTTTTGGTAGTCCTATTGAGGATGCAGCGTCCCATCTAAACACTTTCGTAGAATTGTGTGACATGCTTTAGAAAAAAGATGTGGACAATGATATTGTGAAATTGAAATTATTTCCTTTCTTTTTGAGGGATCGTGCAAAATTTTGGTTTTTATCTTTGTCTAGCAATAGTATTGATTCATGGGACAAGTGCAAAGATGCTTCTATTACTAAGTATTTTCCTCCCACAAAAATTATTTCCCTTAGAAATAAAATCATGAGTTTTAATCCCTGAAGGAACTACAGAGTGAATAGAATGGACCAATGGTGCTCGATAGCGACAATTTTATTTGGTAGACCAGTTTGTCCTTCTGCCAAAGGACTACGTCTGGTTGGAGGGACATGTGATTGACCACAGGCGCAAACCTCTCCCCATCCTATTCTTCTTCAACTAGGAGCTGATCAGACTCGAGTTGATTTCACTCGTGGTAGATTATTCTCGGTGATCTCCAAACCTTCGACAGACTTCCTTTGCAAACCACAATTACTCTTGGTTTTTGAAGATCTTGCTCGGTGAAGACAACAACTCTTCAACACTCGAGCCAACACCTATCTCTCTAGAGAGTGCACAACTCTCAAGAGGAATAGGTACAAGAACCCCAACTCAGAACTATTGTGATGCTCAACCACTGTCTAAGTTGTGGTTCTTGCTTTTCTCTCGGTCGATTTTAAAGTCAAATCTTTCGGAGTGGGGATGCTCAATCAATATTCTTAGAAATCTTAAGCGGAGCAGCCAACAAACAACATTGGAGAGGGGTGGATATTTATAGCCGCGACCTTCCATGATGTGAAATGACCAAAATGGACATGTGTGACAGCCAATGGTCGAACGACACGAGTCCAACGGTCAGAATTTGAGCACAATGGTAACATTTCTTGCGGAGAAAGAAATGCTAATTCCTCGGTCCGAAAGACATCTCGTGCCGCACCGAAGAACTAAGTCTTCTGCTGACAGATAACATTTCTCTCAGTCTTGCATAGGTTTGGGCTAAGCATCACAGCGGAGCTAAGCTTCGAGAACCTATAGCCCTCTTAATAGTTCAGAGGTCCAAAGACTCAAGAAATAGAAGAAGAAGAAGAAGAAGAAGACGAAAAAGAATTCTACATCTTCGTGTTGCCTTTGGCCTTCTCGGTCAGTTCTTTGTAGACAAACACCAAACCAATTACTTCACATTAGCAATAGTTTTTAAGGTGTCAACTTGTTCACATCAATCTTCTCACCTGAATGGCCTCGAGAGATATAATTGAATCTTCTCTGCATCTCAAATATCCTTTAGTGAAGTTCCTTGAACTTGGCACCAAAGATGGAATTCTCTTCAGTTCTGCATGGACTATTTCTCTTTGTGTGCACTAGCAAACAAATCAGTCCACACCCTGTTTCTGTCAGCAATCTCCAAAACACAAGAGGACAAGAATTGCACCAACAATCTCCCCCTTTTTGGACGATTGTTGACAAAACATAATACATCAAGAGATAGATGAAGTAAAATGAAGTAGGATGCGAATGGACCAGAGACGAGAGAGATTTACGAATATGAACATGCTCCCCCTGAGTGTAAATATTATATTGAAGATGTTTCAGTTGAGGTTATGCTTGCGGGATAAACTAGAAGGTAGCAACGCGAATCTTCGTGCGAGAAGCATTGTTGCTTGTAAGTATCCATATCATTGATCAATGCTCTCGATCCTGTCTGGGTTATTTCATGCGACTACGCAAACTTGAAAAAGATTTGTTAAAGATTACGAATACTTTGAAATGATTTGTCGCAGAAATGAGCCATGAAGATTTTCTCGGAATAGAGTGTGTATCCACATGAGGTATAGTAAATCCATGTAGATCAGATATGCAAGATATATCACAACAAGGGATGCTCATAAATACAATTCAAAATGAATGAGTTCCAGATGAAGTTTCCCTGCATTGTTAGAAAAATGGATATCTTGCATATGGATAACAGCTGACGAAGGAAAGACATCACAAGTTGAGAAACAAATATGTTCATCCTGATAACAATTGATTTCCTGCATTGTTAGATGATGCAAGGTATTGTAACAGGAAATACGAGATATGATTGAGATGAAGGATATCTCTTTTTAGAGAGTGTGTGCTTTACAATCTTCTTGGAAACAATATTACTTCACCTGCAGCAAAGATATGTAGCAAAGCTAATCATTGCATGTAAGTAAATATTGATAGCACCTACAACCAAATAACCGATAGCAATTAGCATTCCAAGGGTTATTAACGATACATGATGAGGAAAAAAAGGAATTCATGCAAGGAACTACTCTTCCATAGAACCCTCCGAACTCGAACTGTTTGGCGAAGCAGAACGAGGAATAGTTGAGGCCGAAGCGTGAGCAGGACTTGTAGCATGGGTTCCGGGAGCAACTTCTAAAGTGGAGCAAGGAGCATCTTCTTTGTATACCATAGTGCTGGCAGTATCTTCAGTTTCATCGTCTGGTTCCACAAATAGCATGTCTGTTGAGTCAAAACACTGAGGAAGCACAAGGGTTCGCCTTTGAATGCGAGGAATTTCAAACAGATTCACATGATCATATTCTTTTTTTGATTCATTTTGCTGATAGCCGCTCACAAGAGTAATGCTTGCGCAGAAGGGTCCAGGTGCACTTGTGAAGTTCTTTCTCATGGAGCAGAGCTTGGTGAGTGTAATTATGATGCAGATTGATTTTAGCCATCATCTCCAACTTTACTTTGTGACCGAGCTTGATGTGACTCTCTAGGGCCTGCTGAGTCCGAAGACAAATCTCACATAGTGATGGATTTTCATTCCGAGGGACTTCCACAGTGGCCTTTGTAACTTCAGGAGCAGCTGTTGAAGCAGAGGCACTTGCATCAATTGGAGTTTTCCTTTCCCAATATCCTTCACAATTTGAAGAGTATCACGAACTGCAGCGTCGGGTGTGATATGGGGAATGTGGACGCCGGGGCGGCGGCCCCCGAAAGGTGGTCTGTCAGTTTGGCCTCTCAGCAGGCGTCTTGGCAGCAGTGATGGTTGCATCTTTTGGCCGTGTGGGGTGGCTAATAATGTAGCGCTCGGTGATCCTGGTATCGGTGGTGCCTTGGTAGTGACGGTTCCGAGATCGTGTTCTAGAGGTCTCGTTTGGTGGCGGCATGTCTTCCTGCAGGGTGGATAGGTGTGTGGAGTTCCTCGAGCGGCACGGGTGAGAGGTTCCGGGCGAAAGCCTTTTGCTCCGGCACTGGCGGTGGTGATGCTTGTGGGTGTCATGTCCTTCTTTGGAGCACTGTTGTGATACCTATCGCCAAGCCAGGGTTGTGGGTGAAAACCCTTGACCGTCCCCTCGGTCTCGTCAGTGTCGATGCAGTGCGTCGTGTTCCTCCTGAGGACGTCGTCATGGAGCTCAAGTTTCCTCCGGTGCATCGCGCCATCATTGGTCGACATTTTTGGATCCTAGCTTGAGGTCTCCTCGACTCTTGCGTGGGTGATTGCATTTACCTCCTTATCTTCTACACGGGTCCTCGTTGGTGCCCTCCAGGTCCTTGTTATCTGCTTGCAGGTCGGGCTCCACGATCCGGAGTGGGAGGGCAGGGATCCTCTCTGACGACAGCTTGGTGTGAGTGGTGGAACAAGGTCTGGCGGTTTCCCCTGGTGGCTAGTCGTCTCCCTTGTTGGTAGCCTAGGGTGCTTTGTGGTAGATGTGAATTCTACTGTATTTCTTGCTTTTCTTTGATCTACTGTGTAAGAGGTTCTCCTCATCACCTTGTATGGATTTGGCTGTGGTGCTTTATATATAGACGGTCTATTCTGCTAATATTAGCAGAATAACTATTCTGCACACCACTTCGGCACTGCACGCTCAACAGAAGCGCACTGCATCATTTTGACGACGAGCACTGCAATAGAGACTAGTGAACTTCGTGTCGAAAAAAATTGCACGCGGTGTTTTTTCGGTACTGTTTTCGCTCTAATTTTTTAACCGTTTATTGGAATGAGGCGTGTAATATACCATTGAAAATCTATGGATTAGGTGCAACTTCAACATGTTGAACACTTTCCGAGATTCCACACGGTTTAAGAGCAGTTTTAAAAATAGTGCGGCGGATGACGAGTGGCAGCGAGCGTTTTTTCACATTTTTTTCTAAACCGCTTATCGGAATGAAGCAAATGATACGCCGTTGGATAGATATCGTCGAGGCGCATCTTTTTCATATATAAATCTTTCTCTAATTCGTTACGGTTTAAGAGCAGTTTCAAATTTACTAAATCGCGAAATTCTGTTTTTTAAATTTTTCCAAATTTTCGGTACTGTTTTCGCTCCAGTTTTTTAACCGTTTGTCGAAATGAGGCGTGTAATACACCGTTGAAAAGCTATGAACGAGGCGCAACTTTCATATGCTAAAATGTTTTTGAGATTCCTTATGGTTTTAACTTAATTTTGAAAATCGTGTGGCGGACGATGAGTGGCAGCGGCCGTTTTTTGCGAAATTTTTATAAACCGGTTGTCGAAATGATTCAAATGATATGCCGTTGGAAAGATATCGACGAGAGGCAACTTTTTCATGTAGAACACTCTCTCTAATTTGTTACGGTTTAAGAGCAGTTTTAAATTTACCGAAATGCGGACACTCTGTTTTTCGCGACACCCAAATCGACGTGGGTACTTCATCCGACTGAAAACCGCACTGCAACGGACGAAAAACCGCACTGCATCACACGGGTAAGAGAACTGCATGGTTTCTTTTATTCAAACGTAATTTTTTCTTAGACGAGGAACTGGAGTGCACTTCATATCGGGTGTAAGTGAACCACATCAAGCGAAAAATGAACCGAGACACAAGGCTAAGTGTACCGTATGATTTTTCTTTGTCTTTTTCTAACTTGTTTTCATAGGGTTCAGTGGACCATATTTGTCAATGTTAATGTGCTGCATCAAACGGGAAAGCGCACTGCAATGTCATAACAAAGGATTGCACATGATTCTTTTTGTTATTGTTTAAAACAAAAAGAAATGCATGATACAGTGGAGCGAACCTCTAAAAAAACAGAAAAAGTTCTTAGTATAGTGGAGTGAACCTCTCCACACGATAAAACTGAACCTCTCCGTCGATAAAAGTGAACATCCGGACATAGTTTTTTTTTTTGCATGTCCAATCTATATTGATGGGGAACTAAAACTTGGATACAACAAAAGTACACTTCATTTTCATGCTATTTTTACGCATCCATACAGCAGCTTCGCACGACCAAAATCGAAGTGCGTGCCAATCATCCTCAAGTGCTTGCGCACTGCACCGACACCCCAACTGACCTGCAACGATGCAAGCTGCACTGCTCGCTGCCAGTGGATAACCACAATGAAAAACTGGACCTTTACTACATCGCCACGCATTGTTTATGGGAACCGCAGTGCATCGCCGTGCGGTGCATACTGCATCACTGAACTTTTTGAGCTGCATCATTTTTTGTCACGGGGGTGTATTGCAAGCAAACCACCGATGCACCGTCAGCTTCCTGCTCGTGGTTTGTGTCGCTTCCGCACATGGAGAGAACTGCAGCACAATGCCCGTTCTCTCGTGGCCAGGAGGGAAGAGGGGCTCGGGGAGGCAGCCATGGCCAAGTGGAGCAAGGAACTGCACATCTCCCGCCGGAGTGCTGCTTCATGGGAGGCGGCAAACTGCAACGCCCATTCCACGATGCCAAAGGAAAAACACTTGCCCGATGTGTTGTGCGGTAGATTAAGAGGGAGAGGTGGATGTGGCCGCTGGATCTAGCACCGGTGGGTCGATGGCGGCGGATTTGGCAGGGGCTCGCAGACCTAGCAGGGGGTTGGTGATGCCCGATGCTCTCGTGTACTACAAAACAAATGGTGAGCACTGCAAAAGGGTGAGAGGGAGAGTCAGACACCGTGAATCCAGAGCCCGTTGTTGCCATCTTCAAAGGAGGCTGTCACGACGGGTGGTTGGGTGGCCGTCGACCCCTCCCTGTAGATCGACGAAGGGCGGATCCAGCTAGCGACGCCCGACGTCGCCATCTTCAAAGGAGGCTGTCGCGACGGGTGGTTGGGTGGCCGTCTACCCCTCCTTGTAGATCGACGGAGGGTGGATCCAGCTAGCGACGCCCGGCGAGGCCTTGCCGCCGCGCGGAGCTGCTCAGGCCGCGGCGTCCGGAGACGGGGATGCGGCGCCGCGCAGTCCGGAGAGAGGTGAGGCGGCGGCACATCTTGGGAGAATGAGGAATTAGGCGCGGCTGTGATGCCGACGGGGAGGGGCGCGGTGCAGCTTGACAAGAGGAGTTGCGCGCCGAAGAAGGTGGGGAGGGTGGAGCGACAGCCTGCGGCGGGATGGACGGCGCTGGAGAAGGTGGGGAGGGTTGGGGCGGCGGCTCGGGTGGGCCATGGCGCACCGGAGAAGGTGGGGATGGTGGGGGTGGTGGAAGGTGCATCCCGGTGGAGAGAGAGGGGATCGAGAGGTGGGGGTTTGGATCAGGGCAGGAGGGAGATTGGTGCCATGCGGGAGGTGGGGTGGGGAGTGGTTGGTTCTGTTCGGTTCGGGGTGTTAGCAGAATAAGGTTTGGGTGTGCAGAATAAGGTCTTAAGGGGTGTTATCGTAATAGACCCACCCTATATATATATATAGCTGTGTGTTCGCACACAAACACGTTACCGTGTACCCTCGGCGTCGAGCGCGATACGCAAGACACGTCGCCAAAGGAGGTTCACCGGAAGCGCGATACGCAAGACAATCCAGCGAGTCCTTTTGAAGACCCGAAACCCCATGCGGCCGGGAGAGCCCTCGTCTGTATGCATGACGGTGATGGGCTGCCCTAGGTCGGTTCGCCCTCCCCTAGGACTTCATAAATCCAAGCTCTCCGAAGCGAAGAACACCGATGAACGAGAAGCATAAAACTAGGGTAGGAGATGAAAGTTTGTAGATGGGTTTTGCGATTGTGTGTTGTTAAATTGGCTGTCACCTCTTGTCAATATAATAGGAGGATGGACTTCCTGTACAAGAAAAGGACTCCAAATCACGTCCAAATCTTTCCAAAATTAACTGAACTCGGATTTAGGTAAGTCCGGGACATTAGTTCGGTTTTCACTCTCACAGACAAACAACCTCGGATGAAAATATGCCCAAAAGTAAATTTAACCGTTTCAATGAGACGAACAACTTTTATGTTGAACGTTTTTCGATTCGATGCCATCTTCATGGCATGTCTGATGGGGCGTGCCATATGTAGCCTCCTGGCAAGGCTGCATTTGAATGGCTCTAACTTTTGCATACGAGATGATTTTGATATCAAAATCAACCATTTCGATGAGATGAAGATAACTCGTGTAGAAAGTTTTTCCATTTGAGGCCATTTTAAGTGCGTAAATGGTCGAACAGTACTCTGAGTACCCAAATTCTACTACTTTGAGCACAATTTCGGCCCTCGAGATGAGATCGGATGGCGATGGCCCAAACATCAAAGATGTTCATGTCAACAATATGAAACTTTTTTATGTTCATCACTTCACCATTTGAGGCCATGTTAATTAAGTTCTCGACCGTGCCAAAATCTGATGTGAACACATGCCCCCTGTTTTTTGGCAAAACTTGGATGCTGAAAAATAATTTGCCCAGGGTTTGTTCTAAGGACGATGTCAACACTCCATAGGCCATTTACATGTGCTTAGGGTGATAATTATATATCAGCCATGTATTTTCTTAGGGCGATAGTCCTATATCGGCCATGTCTTTGCTTAGGGCGATAGTTATATATCGGTCGTTGCCTATCTAGGCTTCTTGCCACACACTTGGGTGATACTTCTTTAAATACTTGCCATTGAGAGCTCGAGGTAACAATGTGCCTTGTACGGATTCCACCAAATATGAGTTTCCGGGAACTACTCATGTAATGCCAAACGGACCTTCCCAACTAGGAGACCACTTCCCGAATTTTCTATCTTTTGAACCAATTGGTAGAATCACCTTCCACATGAGATCACCAACTTGGAAATTCTTCAACTTGACCCTCTTATTGTAAGCTCTTGCCACCCTCAACTTATCTCTCTCTATGGCCTTCAAAGTAGCCAAACGTTTATCGACGACTTCATCAATATTGTCCATCATCAAGTTATAAAAGCCCACCGCCGATAAATCATTTTGTTTGCCTATTCTCAAAGCATTCAAATTCAACTCCACTAGTAAAACGGCCTCTTGACCATATACAAGCTCATATGGAGTTACCTTTGTAGCACCATGCCTTGAGATTCTGTGTGCCCACAAAGCTTCAGACAATAACTCATGCCATCTCCTTGGATTATCATCAATCTTCTTCTTGATGAGATTGATTAATATTTTATTGCTAAACTCAGCTTGTCCATTGGCTTGGGCATAATATGGAAAGGAATTGAGCAACTTTATCTTATATGATTCGGAAAATTCTCTAACTTGATGTGACATAAAGGATGAACCTTGGTCCGTAGTTAATGTTTGAGGAATGTCGAATCTATGAATAATATGCTCACTTATGAATTTAATTACCTCTGTATGCGTCATATTTTTGAGTGGTATTGCTTCAGACCATTTAGTGAAATAATCAGTTGCCACTAACACGAACCGTTGCCCCTTTGAAGAAGAAGAAGGATGGATCTCTCCAATAAAGTCTAATCCCCAACCTCTAAAAGGCCACGACTTAATAATAGGATGTAACATAGCAGCTGGAGCCAACTGGATATCACCAAACTTTTGACAAGCTTCACATCCTTTATAATACCGGAAGCAATCATTAATCATCATTGGACAATAAAACCCAGCCCATCACAATAACCATTTTATCTTGGGAGCCGACTGATGAGTGCCACAAATCCCTTCATGAACCTCTCCCACAGCAACTCTCGCTTGGTCCTCGTCCAAGCATTTTAAAAGAACATCATCAACCGTTCGGCGATAAAGATCATCATCTCTCATTGTATATTTGAAAGCCATACGCCGAATGGACATGTCCACCCTTTTACTAGGATCACGCAAATAGTCAACAATGGGTTTCCTCCAATCTTGATTTTCTCCAGCATTAAATATTTCATCAGTGGCTGAAACGGTGAGCTCCAGTTCGACCTCCCCTATGTTGGCAAGACTAGACATCGACCTTTGAGAAAAATGAAACATACCACGATCAACATGATAACCGGATGCTTGTTGTGCCAACTCATTTGCTCTCCAATTGTCATGTCTTGATATATGAGCAATGCTAAAGTAATCCAAAACAAAAATTATATCTAGACATTTATCAAGATAAACATTAAGTGATTCGTCAAAACATTGAAAAACTTTGGATATTTGCTGCACTACTAATAATGAATCACCAAAAGCCTCAATATGTGTAACACCTATGGCAAGCAACATCTCTAAGACGAATAACAATGCTTCATATTCAGCTTGATTATTTGTGCAAAAATATTCTAAGCGGCGTGAGGCTTCAAAAACAGCACCATGAGGAGATATGTAAACAATACCGACACCTTGGTCGTTGCTACAAACTGAACCATCAAAATATAATCTCCATGGTGCTAATGAGACATGGTTTATATCAATATCATGCTTGTCGTCAATCTGATGCTCAACAATAAAATTAGCAACAATTTTGCCTTTCATGGATTTCAGAGGTTCATAAGTCAAATCATATTTAATTTAAGCATAATCCCACTTGCCAATTCTACGACTAAGAATTGGCCTATGCAACATGTATTTGATGACATCGGTTTGACAAGCTATAATGCAAGTACTAGGCACTAGATAATGTCTCAATTTTGTGCAAGCATAATATAAGCATAAACATAATTTCTCAATAAATGTATATCTTGTCTCGGAGTCAAATAAGCGTCGACTCAAATAAGTAATAGCATGCTCATTTCCTTCGGTCTCTTGAGTCAAAACAACACCAATAACACCTTCCCCTACTGCAATGTAAACTCCAAATGGCTCCTTGTGCCTGGGCGCTTTCATAACCGGAGGAGTGCACAAATATTTCTTAATCATATCAAATGTCTCTTGCTGTTTTGCCCCCCAAGTAAAATCAACATCATTCTTTAACGGAAGGATAGGAGTAAATGCATCAACCTTCCCTGATAGATTGGCTATGAATCTCCTCAAATAATTGACCTTCGAAGGAATTTTTGCATATCTCTCTTGCATGTTGGAGCCTCTACTTTCTGTATAGCTTCTATCTTTTTGGGATCAATTTCCACGCCATCTTCATGAATAATGAAACCCAGAAACTTCCCAGCCGATACACCAAAGGCACACTTTGAAGGATTCTTTTTCAGTCCATATTTCTTCATTCTTTCAAAAGCCAAACGCAAATCGGCTAAGTGAGATTCAAAAGCCTCCGATTTGACAACAATATCATCAATATAGACCTCAAGTATAACACCAAGTAAATCATGAAAAATAAAATTCATAGCTCTTTGATACGTGGTGCCGGCATTCTTTAATCCAAAGGTCATCACCGTCCACTCAAATAAACCAAGGAAACCAGGGCATTGAAAAGTTGTTTTGGACATGTCCTCTTCGGCCATAAAAATATGATTATACCATGCAATACCATCAAGAAAGCTAATGACCTTATGTCCAGAAGCATCATTAATAAGCATATTGGCTATTGGCATGGGAGACTCATCTTTAGGTGTAGCTCTATTCAAATCTATGAAATCAATGCACACGCTCAACTTGCCGGAGCCTTTCTTCTCTACTGGCACAATGTTAGAAATCCACTCGGCATACCTGCAAGGTCTAATAAAATTAGCTTTAAGCAAACGACCGGTCTCTTCCTTGATCCGGTCATGCATGGATTAAACTTTCTGGTCAATTGCTTGTATGGTCTTAAACCAGCCTTTATACGTAAACGATGCTCCACTAGCTCTCGGCTTAAACCTGGCATCTCATGATATTCCCATGCAAACCAACAAACATATTCTTTCAACATCTCGATCAACTTAGCTTTATGATCGGCTATTAAATTTTCGTTTAGAAATGTCAGCCTAGGAATTTAACCATCTCCTATATCTATCTCTTCTAATGGATTGGCCAATGTAAAACCTTGTCCTAATCCATATCACCTAACTCTTCTATGGACTTATACATATCATTCTCATTTGACCGATATTCTACAAGACGCTTTTGTAACCACTCTGAGTTAGGATCCATTTAAATACATCATACCTTGGAGCCAATTATCGCCAACCGGCTTTAAACAAACGAGCAAGAAACCACCTTTTGTGGCGCTAAGAAAATCAAATTCTGATAAGTCGCGCCCCATCAAGCAAGTAGCATTGGGATGTTGCCAATCCACCGATGCATCGGCCAAAGCAACACAAGCCGAATTATCCGCATGAATGACTTCTACCTCATCATCAACCCATTGAATTAAAAAAATGGTGCATAGTAGATGGCACACAGTGGTTTGAATGAACCCAATCACGGCCTAATATGACACTATAGTTACCTTGCACCTCGGCGACAAAGAATGCGGTAGCCAAAGTTTTGCTTCCCACCGTGAGCTCCACATACATCTCACCTTTGGCTTCAATTTTCTCTTTGCCTAAATCCATTGAGCACCATGTTGGTCTTTATCAACTCTTCATCACGCAGCCCCAATTTTTTGAAGACCGAATATGGCATAAGATTCACCACAGTACCACCATCAACAAGCATTCTAGCAACCGGCGATCCATTAATATGACCTTTAAGTAAGAATGGTTTTAGGTGTGTCACCAGTTCTTTTGACTTCTCGAATATAGCATTTTTAGGACCAAAATCCAACTGAGCTACTTCCCTTCTTCATCTATAGCATGAAATTCAGCATACCTTCATGAACCGGTGTAGACTCATAATCAAGCATATCATCTCCATCCTCAAGCATGTCCCCTGACTCCGAAATATCTCCAAGTGAAGAGGAAGTAATAGGTGAAGTGGACGATGTAATAGCAGCCGCATCGTCCTCCGTTGGTAGTGTAGGTGTTGCTATGATCAATGTAGAAGCTGCTATGTTTTCCTTTTGCTTAGGCTTCCATACTTGTTTTGGGGGTACCATGGGACGACTTTCATTGAACATTCTATCCCTTTGCTTCTCTGCTACTTGTTCCACCTTCTCATGGCTCCTCAGGCACTGCAATCTCCTTTTTTGTGCCTTGGTCAGACCGGAAGGACACCACTTAGGCTGAGTATATTTTGGATCCCTGATACGTCTCCGTCGTATCTATAAGTTTTGATTGTTCCATGCCAATATTCTACAACTTTAATATACTTTTGGCAACTTTTTATATTATTTTTGAGACTAACATATTGATCCAGTGCTCAGTGCCAGTTCATGTTTGCATGTTTTATGTTTCGCAGAAACCCAATATCAAAAGGAGTCCAAACGGGATAAAAACGGATGGAGCTTATTTTTAGAATATTTATGATTTTTGGGAAGTAAATTCAACGCGAGACGGTGCCCGAGGTGGCCACGAGGGTGGCCCGCGCGCCCACTTTTACTGGGCGCGCCCCTGAACCTCGTGGGGCCCTCGTAAGGCGGTTGACGCCCTTCTTTGGCCGCAAGAAAGCTAATTTTTGGAAAAATATCTGGGCGAATGTTTCAATACAATCGGAGTTACGGATCTCCAGATATAAAAGAAACGGTGCGAGGGCAGAATCGTAGAACGCAGAAACAGAGAGAGACAGAGAGACAGGTCCAATCTCGGAGGGGCTCTCGCCCCTCCCACGCCATGGGAGCCAAGGACCATAGGGGAAACCCTTCTCCCATCTAGGGAGAAGGTCAAGGAAGAAGAAGAAGAAGGGCGGCTCTCTTCCCCTTGCTTCCGGTGGCGCCAGAGTGCCACCGAGGGCCATCATCATCACCGTGATCTACACCAACAACTTCACCGCCCTCATCACCAACTCTTCCCCCTCTATGCAGCGGTGTAACCTCTCTTTTTCCCGCTGTAATCTCTACTTAAACATGGTGCTCAACGCTATATATTATTTCCCAATGATGTATGGCTATCCTATGATGTTTGAGTAGATCCGTTTTGTCCTATGGGTTAATTGATGATCGTGATTGGTTTGAGTTGCATGTTTTACTATTGGTGTTGTCCTATTGTGCCCTCCGTGTAGCGCAAGCGTGAGAGATTCCCGCTGTAGGGTGTTTCAATATGTTCATGATTCTCTTATAGTGGGTTGCTTGAGTGACAGAAGCATAAACCCGAGTAAGGGGGTTGTGGCGTATGGGATAAAGGGGACTTGATGCTTTAATGCTATGGTTGGGTTTTACCTTAATGATCTTTAGTATTTGCGGATGCTTTCTAGAGTTCCAATCATAAGTGCATATGATCCAAGAAGAGAAAGTATGTTAGCTTATGCCTCTCCCTCAAATAAAATTGCAATAGTGATTACCGGTCTAGTTACCGATTGCCATGGACAAATAACTTTCTTGTGACAAAAAGCTCTCTATTAAAACTAACTTAGTTGTGTCTTCATCCAAACAGCCCCTACTTTTTATTTACGTGCTCTTTATTTTCTTGCAAACCTATCCAACAACACCTACAAGGTACTTCTAGTTTCATACTTGTTCTAGGTAAAGCGAACGTTAAGCGTGCGTAGAGTCGTATCAGTGGCAGATAGGACTTGAGAGAGTATTTGTTCTACCTTTAGCTCCTCGTTGGGTTCGACACTCTTACTTATTGAAAGAGGCTACAATTATCCCCTACACTTGTGGGTTATCAAGACCTTTTTCTGGCACCGTTGTCGGGGAGTCATAGCATGGGGTGAGTATTCTCGTGTGTGCTTGTTTGCTTTATCACTAAGTAATTTTTATTTGTTGTTCTAAGTTGTTCTCTATCTTTAGTTATGGATATGGAACACGAAATACCAAAAAAATTAGGTGTACTTGCTACTCATGGAGATGGGGAACCTCCTAAAACCCTCGATGCTCACTATGTGAAAGAAATTATGTACTACTTTGATAATCCTGAGAAAACCCCATTCAATTATGTTATGGGAGACACGTTGGATCAACGTGAATAATTTAGGGATTATTGCTTGACTCAAGAAGGGAAACTATTATGGGATCAAATTTATATGTTGTATTGGTATGCTAGGCAACTATGCTTGAGATATGATTATACTTGTTGCTCTAGGATGGAGGCTCCACACCTTCCCTTTTCATGCGAATTTAATGATAGTAAAACCTTGGCCTCTTATGCTAATGGTATATATGATTACTATGATGTGGAACAAATAGAAGAATTTATTGCTTTTATGGGTGCTTATGAGATTGAATCTATGTTTAAAGAGTTTGTAGATTTTGATGATTAAGTTTATAGACCTGAAAATTTTGCTATACTTAGATATAGCTATGAAAATTATGAATACAATTCTGGTATTGATGCATTTATTGAGAAAGTCTCCGTTGTCCAAGAAGAGACTAATATTTTGCAGGAGTCTATGGAAGAGAAATTGATGAAACTGTGAGCTCATCGAATGAAAAAGATGATGAGGAGAGTGAAGAACAAAAGGAGGAAGAGTGGATTAGCTACCCATGCCCACCTTCTAATGATAGTAACTCTTCAACTCATACATTATTTAATTCCCCTTCGTACTTACCGAAGGATGATTGCTATGATGATTGTTATGATCCCGTTGATTCTCTTGAAATATCCCTTTTTTATGATGCTTGCTATGCTTGTGGCCAAGATGCCAATATGAATTATGCTTATGGAGATGAACTTGCTATAGTTCCTTATGTTAAATATGAAATTGTTGCTATTGCACCCACGCATGATAGTCCTATTATCTTTTTGAATTCTCCCGACTACACTATATCGGAGAAGTTTGTGCTTATTAAAGATTATATTGATGGGTTATGTTTTACTACTACACATGATGATTTTGATAGATATAATATGCATGTGCTTGCTGCTCCTACTTGCAATTATTATGAGAGAGGAACTATATCTCCACCTCTCTATGTTTCCAATATGATAAAATTGCAAGAAACTGCTTATACTATGCATTGGCCTTATGAATTGTTCTTTTATGACATGCCGATGCATAGGAAGAGAGTTAGACTTCGTTGTTGCATGACATATGTTACTTTGTTCTCACTACTAAATCACAAATCATTGTTAATTAAAATTGGCTTTGATATACCTTGGGATCCGGGTGGATCCATTACTTGAGCACTATATGCCTAGCTTAATGGCTTTAAAGAAAGCGGTGCAAGAGAGACAACCAGGAAGTTTTAGAGAGTCATTTATTTCTATTGAGTGCTTTTATATAGTTTAAAAACAAAAAAATAAAGAGGGGAAACCAAAACTTTTCAAAAAGGAAAGTGAAAGTGAGAAAGACAAGCATTGTTGAAGTGGGAGAGCTCCTTGAACTTTGTTCATGCTCACGGAAACTTTGTGAATCTTGACTACAGAAACTTTTCATAAAAAATAATTATCCCCTTGTACAATTCCATTGTATTATAAAAATAATGTGCCAAGGTTTGCCTTTAGGATGTATACAATGCTTGTTGGTTTGTACGGTGTAGGACAGAAACTTTGGCTGTAGTGCGCGATTTTACATTTTTTACTAAAAAGTCAAATGGTTATGATTCCTTTTGCACTGTCTTTATGTACAAATTTTTTATTTTTCCTGATTTTGGTAGAATTTTTGGGGTACATAAGTATGGTGAATGTTCAGATTGCTACAGACTGTTCTGTTTTTGACAGATTCTGTTTTTGATGCATAGTTTGCTTGTTTTGATGAAACTATCAATTTCTATCAGTGGATTAAGCCATGAAAAAGCTATATTACAGTAGACACAATGCAAAAACAACATATGAATTGGTTTGAAACAGTACCTAGAGTAGTGATTTGCTTTATTATACTAACGGATCTTACCGGGTTTTCTGTTGAAGTTTTGTGTGGATGAAGTGTTTGATCGAGGAGGTCTCGATATGAGGAAAAGGAGGAGAGGCAAGAGCTCAAGCTTGGGGATGACCAAGCCACCCCAAGTAAATATTCAAGGAGACTCAAGCATCTAAGCTTGGGGATGCCCCGGAAGGCATCCCCTCTTTCCTCAACAAGTATCGGTATGTTTTCGTATTCGTTTCGTTCATGCGATATGTGCAAGTCTTGGAGCGTCTTTTGCATTTATTCTTTACTTTTCTTTTATGCATTATGCTGGTATGAGATAGTCCATGGTTGATTTATAGAATGCTCATTGCACCTCACTTAGATCTTTTGAGTATGGCTTTATAGAATGCTTCATGTGCTTCACTTATATCATTTGAAGTTTGGATTGCCTGTTTCTCTTCACATAGAAAACCGCCATTTGTAGAATGCTCTTTTGCTTCACTTATATTTGTTAGAGCGTGGGCATATCTTTTGTAGAAAGAATTAAACTCTCTTGCTTCACTTATATCTATTTAGAGAGATGACAGGAATTGGTCATTCACATGGTTAGTCATAAAATCCTACATACTTGTAGATCGCTGAATATGATATGTTTGATTGCTTGCAATAGTTTTGCGATATAAAGGTGGTGATATTAGAGTCATGCTAGTGGGCGACTCTAAATTAGTAGAAATACTTGTGTTGAGGTTTGTGATTCCCGAAGCATGCACGTATGGTGAACCGCTTTGTGATGAAGTTGGAGCACAATTTTATTTATTGATTGTCTTCCTTATGAGTGGCGGTCGGGGGACGAGCGATTGTCTTTTCCTACCAATCTATCCCCCTAGGAGCATGCGCGTAGTACTATGTTTTCAATGGCTTGTAGATTTTTGCAATAAGTATATGAGTTCTTTATGACTAATGTTGAGTCCATGGATTATACACACTCTCACCCTTCCACCATTGCTAGCCTCTCTTGTGTCGTGCAACTTTCGCCGGTACCATACACCCATCATATACCTTCCTCAAAATAGCCACCATACCTACCTATCATGGCATTTCCATAGCCATTCCGAGATATATTGCCATGCAACTTCCATCATCATCATATACATGACTTGAGCATTCATTGTCATATTGCTTTGCATGATCGTAAGATAGCTAGCATGATGTTTTCATGGCTTGTCCATTTCTTTTGATATCTTTGCTATGCTAGATCATTGCACATCTCGGTACATCGCCGGAGGCATTCATATAGAGTCATATCTTTGTTCTAGTATCGAGTTGTAATATTGAGTTGTAAGTAAATAAAAGTGTGACGATCATCATTATTAGAGCATTGCCCCAGTGAGGAAAGGATGATGGAGACTATGATTCCCCCACAAGTCAGGATGAGTCTCCGGACTTTATGAAAAATAAAAGAGGCCAAAGAAGCCCAAATAAAAAAAGAGGCCAAAGAAGCCTACCAAAAAAATAAAAAAATAAAAAGAAAATAAAGAAAATAAAAAAATGAGAGAAAAAGAGAGAAGGGGCAATGTTACTATCCTTTTACCAAACTTGTGCTTCAAAGTAGCACAATGTTCTTCATAGAGAGAGTCTCCTATATTGTCACTGTCATATACTAGTGGGAATTTTCATTATAGAACTTGGCTTGTATATTCCGATGATGGGCTTCCTCAAATTCCCGAGGTCTTCATGATCAAGCAAGTTGGATGCACACCCACTTAGTTTCCAGTTTGAGCTTTCATACACTTATAGCTCTTAGTGCATCCATTGCATGGCAATCTCTACTCCTCGCATTGACATCAATTGATGGGCATCTCCATAGCCCGTTGATTAGCCGCATCGATGTGAGACTTCTTCTCTTTTTTGTCTTCTCCACAACCACCATTCTATTCCACATATAGTGTTATGTCCATGGCTCACACTCATGTATTGCGTGAAAGTTGAAAAAGTTTGAGACTACTAAAGTATGAAACAATTGCTTGGCTTGTCATCGGGGTTGTGCATGATTGTAACATCCCGATTCTCGGAATGTTTAAGAAAAAGTTTTCCAAAAATCAGGGTGAGAAAATTTCATTTGTTTCATTCGTTAACAAATGTTAAATTGAACTTTATAATTTGGAGGATTTAATTTGATCTAATGCGAACTTAAATTTAACGTTGCATTTTGTTCTTCTCTTTTAGTTGGGTTTTGTTTTTCTCGCTTCAGCATATTAAATTATGTGCATCAGTATTTTTGGAACTTCTTTTGATTGTTGCTTGATCTGCTATTCCTTTTCTAGATTTTTCTTTTAGAAAGTCTAATTTGATTCTTCTATAATTTTCTCCTAGGATAATTGTTTTTCATCTGTCTAACTATGGACAGAATTACCTAGGCCCAATCTGTGTCACTTTTTTTTATCTAACTCCATTTCTTTCTCAACCGAATGGGCCAAAGTCCATCTCCTCTCTTTTGTTTTCTTCCTTTATTTTCCACATGGGCCCTTAGCCCATATCATTTATGTCTCCTGGCTGAACCATTCTTCTGCACGTACATGTACATCCATTAGAGAAACCTACAGAGGGAGAGGTCATGAGAGGAAACGAAAGCACCTTCCTTTAATTCCTCTGCTTGACTCTTCCCTTCCCTTATTTCTCTTTCTCTCCACTTGCCCATCTCCCACCGCCAGCTCGAGCGCTTCATCTCCTCCACTCATGCACGTACAGGCGCACAACATTAACACAAAAGAGCAAACCTACAGAAAACTTACAGCCACCACGCACCCCTCCTCTAATTTCCTTAACTCTCCACCATTCTCAAATCCGTGAGTATATATATGTGTGCCTCTGCCTCCGCTTCCATTCCCGCATAAACTCCTGCCTCTCCCTTCCTCGTTCTCTCCGGAACACTCTGCAAAGAAATGATGCTCCATAGACGCGATGTTCGATCCCGTTGACGCAGCCCATCTCCATCCAAACCCTTGCGCCAAAAGGTCCATCTCCACACCACGAATCCATTCAGGAAAGAAAGAATGCGATCCGTTGACCACACGCGCAGAATTTCGCATGTCCGTCTACACTGATCGTCGAGTTTTTCGCGCCGTTCTGTAAAACTCGGTGAGCCTCTATCAAATTCCTTTTGCACGTGTACTCATCATCATCTACTCTATCGCGTAGACATCATCATTCGACTCATCTATGTCGTTGCTCGCGCCGATGCATGAACGGATTTTATTGACATGTCCGCGTACTTTTTAGTTTCTCGGATGATCTTGTGTTAAACATATGAATTGTTTCTCATGCCCATGGTAACCCCATGGTGGAGTTAGACCGCTAGTTTTATCATTAGGAGTTTAGTATAAATTTTTGTTATAGTCGTTCTTACCCAAGATTGAATGGGGTTTGTTCATCGGTTAGATTTTGTATTAATATGTTAATGTTCATATGTTCACGATATGCCTAGGAGTATATCCTATTGGTCTGATAATTTTTGCGTGTGACAAATAACTTGTTAGATTTATTTGTTTATCGATTATAGTTTTTGTTGACACAAGTTGATAGTATTTTTTTGTCTTGGGTTAGACATGTTTATAAATTTTAATATAGTTTTGTATGGTTTCATGTACATATTGCATGCCTAATCGTAGTAGTGTGTTATGCTTTTGTTTCATATTGATCCTTGTGATTTGTTACCATGTGTAGTAGTCGATCGTTGAACTTTTGTGCTGATTTGATATTTTTATATGGTTATGACATGCCTAGGAGTCACTCCTAATCATTCCATAATTATAGGAGTTAGGTGTGATTGTCTAGATTTATTGTAAGAATTTCTTTAAATCATGTCTTATAGTTTTGTATGGTATTGCATGTTGTTATTATTTTCTTTATAGCTCATGTAGTCCTCTTTTGTGCACATGCACAAAATTTGGTGAATGATTGCCAAGCTTATAATGTCGTAGAGATCTAAGCTTTGCTCTCTTTATCGAGTCGTGGCATATTTCATGTATTGACTAGTTCCTTTTGTTTAACATGAATATCTCTTAGATATGTTTTACATATTCATGTTTATCCATATTGCATGTGTGTTTATTTATATTAGTTTATTACCATGCCGTGTTAACAATTGCTTACAGTAGAATGCATGTTTGGTTGTATGCGTACCATGTACTATATCATTTCTAGTTTGCATTGTATGACTACACATATGGTTAGCCTTGCTTTACATTATAGTAGTTTGTTGATCTTGTACATTCCTTTATTGAGCAACTTCTTACTTGATCAATGCTATGCTATGTTGTTGGGATTGTATAAATGGATTTCGTAACATGTGTGTAACGACCCGTGTGTTGTATGATGCTTAGGTTGTCCAGTTATGTATTAGCAAGTCTAGGTTGTACTAGTTAGAAATACATGTTTTCATGTTATTCATGCTAGTATAGCACATTGCTTGATGTGATTGATGCCATGACCTAGATGTTACCTGCTTAGTATGTTTTTTCCCTTTTGCTTATAAGTCATAACTAGCATGATAGTGCTGTGTGCTAATGCCATTCTTGATAGTCATGTTAGTTGATATCAACTAAGTTATGTCGTAGTTATAAGTTGTATTCTACTGGTAGCATAGTTTGGCATCTTGTGTCATGATCATCCATGCTTAGCGTTATATCTAGTCTACATCACTATTGCATTGTTATATGTCTAGTTGTCACTCATGCAAGTGACCTTTCATTTCTTATTTTGTCGATGTGCTATAGTTGAGTACTTAGTCTCTTGTGCGTTCTTATGGATGATCACTTTGGTCATATGGTAGCCTCAGAAGTGTTGGGTCTTGTTGCGATAGTTTAACATATGCTTAAGATAGTTTACCGTTCATGTTAGTTGAGTTGTATCTTCCTCATATGCTTAGGGTGCATAGTTGATTTTGTTATTTAAGCATTAAGTGGTAATCTTATTGCTAGTGGTTATTGGTATTAGTTGTTCTTTATTATTAAGACCATGTAATAGTTCAGTATCTTCTCATGAGCACTTGTATGTTGAATGCTTGTGTTATTAGTAAATACCTCTTTATGATCCTATACTCACATGTCATGGGTGAGATGTGTGTTATTATTAAGTTGTTTAATTAGTTTCTACCTTAGTATTGGATTGGCTCTTTGCTATAAAAATGCTTCTCTATAATTTTATGATTGAGGTTTACACTTAGCTTGTTGTTGACCATTATAAATATTTGGATTCATTCAAATATTTATTTGTGGTTGATCATTACTCTTAATCATATCACGTCTAGGATAGTTTTTCATCCATTTGTTCCATGTGTTGTATTGTTTGTTGTTAATTGTTTGACAAACGATTTGATTTGATGTAGTGGAGTTGGTCCTATTTTATTTTGATTGTGTTTTAGGGCTATACCTAGATCATTCAATTCATGTTGTTGAATGATGTTTGATTGCTTAACTAGTATGGTCTATAATGCTGGTTTGGTCGTCTTATGCAACACTTGCTTTTCAGTTAAAATATAGTTGATCTATATGCTTGGTTGCAATTGACCATTATAAATATTTAGATTCTATCGATCTAAATATTTATCGTGGTTAACTTTCACCTTTATCATGTCATGTTGAGTTTGTGTAGTTAAAATGCATAGGATGGTTCCATTCCATGAGTGTTGATGTCAATGTGTTTGTTATATGGTAGTTTTCTACATAGTTAGTCGAGATGTGTGGTGGGCACTACTAGTTCATAACAGAACTTTAGTCTTGATTACAAAGCCTTCCTCAACCGTGTCAACCTAACCTGTCACTTCAATGAATCATATCTCACCTTCCTACCATGCTATATCATTTCGAATCTCCATCTGATCAATATCTTATTGTCCATCCACTCTTAATTTGTTTTGGATGTTATTTGGATTTACTTTTGCTCTGGTATTTATTGTGTTTGCCTTTGCTATCGTTACGACGAGTAGGGAGTAACGAGGATGTTGGACAAGGACAAATCAGGTTACAGAAGAAGGACTCAACAACGGAGGCATGCCTCCTTCTTTGATCATACTTATCCTATGTTTACAAAATTGCATTATGTTTTATGGTTACTATATGCATGCTATTTTTTAATTCTCATAGCTAGCGTGTCGATTGACACATTACCTTGATCCGCTTGTCGCCTATTCATTTGACACCCGAGTAGAATTATAGTATTCCGGTAGAGTAGAAATGCTTAGCCATGCTTATCCTATAGGTGCTTTGTTGAATGACCTCTGAGTCATTGACAGTTGAAACGTATCGCTGAGCTAGGCCGGTTGGCCCTTATTGAACTCCTCTACTCTCTTCTACTCTGGGTGAAACTTACCATCTGAATACTGGTGCGGGCGACAGCTGAATCAAGGATTGAAGGAGCGATTGGCCGCCCTTCACGAGTTGAAGGGGGCAATCAGTCGTCCGTGCCGCATGAGGCCTAATAAGTCTTGGATTTGAAGATTGTGATAATAGTACAGCCACATGCTATATGGGCACTGGCTTGGTTAATTAGTTAGTTCACTCTTATTGTCGTCATCGCCGTACCGCAGATGGGATAGCTGCCTTGCGAGGAGTATCCTTGGTACAAAAGGGGGGCCCGGACTGTGAACTGCGGTTACTTCCGTGTTGAAACCTAGTGGGCCAAGTACTATGTTATTTCAAACAAAATTAGCTTTTATGCTAATGAGCCATACAACCTTCCTTTGAAGCCACATGTAGCTATTAGGTCCTTCCCCGTGGGAGGCATGTTGAGTACGTAATGTACTCATGGCAATACTTTTGTTGAACAACAGAGTTCCATGAAGACGAAGGTGATGACTATGAAAACTATGGCGATCCGTAGGAGTGAGGTCACGTGGACTACATCGACTGCCTGTGGCTGAGATGGAGTCGCTACGCATTGTACTTTTCGCTGCTTTCTGGTTGTAATAAATGTCATGAGACATTTCTCTATGTATGCCTTGTGGCAAGATATATTTAAACTTGTAATACCTTTTATGCATTGTGCAATGATATCATTTTGCTGTGTTGTCAACAATGATCCTGGGGTTGACAAATATGCACAGGAGGGTCTGGAAGTTAATTCCGGGTTCTCACAATGATTAAATACTTTGTGTGATGAAGATAGAGTAACAGCCAGACTATATGATTCTGTAGGGATAACTTTCTTTGGCCATGTTGTTTTGAAAAGACATGATTGCTTTATTAATACGCTCGAAGTATTATCGTTTTTATGTCAAATGATAGACTATTGCTGTGAATCACTCGTGTCTTAATATTCATGCCATGATTAGACATATGATCAAGATTATGCTAGGTAGCATTCCACATCAAAAATTATCCTTTTTATCATTTATCTACTCGAGGCCGAGCAGGAATTAAGCTTGGGGATGCTGATACGTCTCCATTGTATCTATAATTTTTGATTGTTCCATGCCAATATTTTACAACTTTCATATACTTTTGGCAACTTTTTATATTATTTTTGGGACTAACATATTGATCCAGTGCCCAGTGCCAGTTCCTGTTTGTTGCATGTTTTATGTTTCGCAGAAACCAAATATCAAACGGAGTACAAACGGGATAAAAACGTACGGAGCTTATTTTTGGAATATTTATGATTTTTGGGAAGTAAAATCAACGCGAGACGGTGCCCGAGGTGGCCTCGAGGGTGGCCCGCGTGCCCACTTTTACTAGGCGTGCCCCTGACCCTTGTGGGCCCCTGGTAAGGCGGTTGACACCTTTCTTTGGCCGCAAGAAAGCTAATTTTTGGAAAAAATATCTGGGCAAAGGCTTCAATACAATCGGAGTTATGGATCTCCGGATATAAAAGAAATGGTGCCAGGGCAGAATTGTAGAATGCAGAAATAGAGAGAGACAGAGAAACAGATCCAATCTCGGAGGGGTTCTCGCCCCTCCCATGCCATGGGAGACAAGGACCAGAGGGGAAACCCTTCTCCCATCTAGGGAGAAGGTCAAGGAAGAAGAAGAAGGGGGGATCTCTCCCCCTTGCTTCCGGTGGCGCCGGAGTGCCACCGGGGGCCATCATCATCACCGCGATCTACACCAGCAACTTCACCGCCCTCATCACCAACTCTTCCCCCCTCTATGCAGCGGTGTAACCTCTCTTTTACCCGCTGTAATCTCTACTTAAACATGGTGCTCAATGCTATATATTATTTCCCAATGATGTATGGCTATCCTATGATGTGTGAGTAGATCCGTTTTGTCCTATGGGTTAATTGATGATCGTGATTGGTTTGAATTGCATCTTTTATTATTGGTGCTGTCCTATTGTGCCCTCCGTGTCACGAAAGCGTGAGGGATTCCCGATGTAGGATGTTGCAATATGTTCATGATTCGCTTATAATGGGTTGCTTGAGTGACAGAAGCATAAACCCGAGTAAGGGGGTTGTGGCGTATGGGATAAAGGGGACTTGATGCTTTAATGCTATGGTTGGTGTTTTATCTTAATGATCTTTAGTAGTTGTGGATGCTTGCTAGAGTTCCAATCATAAGTGCATATGATCCAAGAAGAGAAAGTATGTTAGCTTATGCCTCTCCCTCAAATAAAATTGCAATAGTGATTACCGGTCTAGTTATCGATTGCCTTGGACAAATAACTTTCTTGTGACAAAAAGCTCTCTATTTAAACTAACTTAGTTGTGTATTCATCTAAACAGCCCCTACTTTTTATTTACGTGCTCTTTATTTTCTTGCAAACCTATCCAACAACACCTACAAGGTACTTCTAGTTTCATACTTGTTCTATGTAAAGCGAACGTTAAGCGTGCGTAGAGTCGTATCAGTGGTAGATAGGACTTGAGAGAGTATTTGTTCTACCTTTAGCTCCTCGTTGGGTTCGACACTCTTAGTTATCGAAAGAGGCTACAATTATCCCCTACACTTGTGGGTTATCAATGCCTCGACTTGGCCTTGCTTGTGCTAGATTCATGATCATTAGCCATGGACCCTGCTGGATGGCAGCCACATCTTTATTAGAATCAGCCAGATTATCAACAATTATCGGCTCTTTGATTGTTAATTCTTTAGTGCCTATCATAATAGTTTCAGCACTAGTATTCTTCTCCTTTTGCTTGCTAGGCTCTGAAATTTCAGCACTTGGTGATTTAGCATGCCGCACTTGCTTGCCAACCCTTCCATGATTATCTTGCATCGGCCGATTGACACCTTTGTTCAAACGGCCTCGTGTGGGATAAGAGAGCCTCTCACTAATGGACCTCCTTGGTTCTTGCCACCCCGTATGAAAAGCATAAGGGGCCATTAGGGGATGCCCCCATCCTCTAATGAAACCTCCCATGTAGTATGGCGCATAGGGGGGTGGCACCATCCATGGTCCCGGTGCCCACGACCCATATGGCCTTGCATGATGCTGAAAGTCTTCCCGAGGAGGTGACCTTGAGTGCTTCAAATTTGATGACCGGTTAGAGCTAGCTAGAACCGGCCACTTTATTAACATATTTAGACAGCAACATAAGTTGGCTTGATCTTCTTGCGATGCACTTTAGCTCCATTCGTCTTCCACTTGCCAACCTCTGTACTCTTGGGATTAACAAATTTGGCATGAGTGTTCTCTTGCACTTGTGGTTGCCCCCCAAGTGTAGGGTTCTTGATGGTGATTTTGATCACTTCCTTGCCATTGGGTTGCTTATCAAGCATAACCTATCTCCCCAAGACCTTGTCGCCCACCTTGTCTTTCCTGGGCTCACCAACAATGATATTAGCTTTACTAGCCTATTCGGCTACCTTCGGCTGAATGAGCAGCTTCTTTCCCTCCAAATCTATGGTATTCATTGCAAAAGGCTATTTGTCAACTTGCATCTCAGAAAAATTCAATTGTCCACCATTAATGGCAGATTGTATCTGTCGTCGAAAAACATTACAGTCGCTAGTGGCATGAGAAAAAGAATTATGATACTTGCAATAAGCACGCCGTTTCAGCTCTTCAGACGACAGTAAAGTATGAGATATTCTAATAATCTTGGATTGCAACAAAGCATCAAATATTCTACCACGCTTAGCAATGTTGAAAGTAAATTTCATCTCTTCATCATGATTCTTATGAATTGGCTTTAAATCATTGCAAGTAAATGGTTTGGCCTTAGATGGCTGATACGTCCATTTTGCATCATGTTTACCTACAGTTTTTATGTTGTTTTATTGTATAATAATGCCTTTTGGAGTAATTATAATGTATTTTGTCTCATAGTATGCAAGGTATACACAAAGGGGGAGAATTCTGGCAGCTGGAAATCTGGACCTGAAAAAGCTACGCCAGGCTACCTATTCTGCACAACTCCAAATGAGTTGAAACTTTACGAGGATTTTTTATGGAATATTTGAGGAATATTAGAGCAAATAAGTACTAGAGGGGGCCCACCAGGTGGGCACAACCCACCTGGGCGCGCCAGGGAGCCCAGGCGCGCCCTGGTGGGTTGTGCTCACCCAGGCCCACCTCCGGTGCCCCTCTTCTGGTATATAAGTCATTTTGACCAAGAAAAAAATCCAGTGGAGCGATTCCGTCGGGGGAACTTCCCTCCAGGAGGGGAAAATCATCGTCATCATCATCACCAACAACTCTCCCATCTTGGAGAGGGCTATCTTCATCAACATCTTCAACAACACCAACTCCTCTCAAACCCTAGTTCATCTCTTGTGTTCAATCTCTGAACTGGAACTACAGATTGGTGCTTGTGGGTGAATAGTAGTGTTGATTACATCTTGTAGTTGATTACTATATGGTTTATTTAGTGGAAGATTATATGTTCAGATCCATTATGCTATTTAATACCCCTCTGATCTTGAGCATGATTATCATTTGTGAGTAGTTACTTTTGTTCTTGAGGCCACGGGAGAAATCATGTTGCAAGTAATCATGTGAACTTGATATGTGTTTGATATTTTGATGATATGTATGTTCTGATTCCCTTAGTGGTGTCATGTGAACGTCGACTACATGACACTTCACCATATTTGGGCCTAAGGGAATGCATTGTGGAGTAGTTATTAGATGATGGGTTGCGAGAGTGACAGAAGCTTAAACCCTAGTTTATGCGCTATTCCGTAAGGGACCGATTGGATCCAAAAGTTTAATGCTATGGTTAGAATTTATTCTTAATACTTTTCTCGTAGTTGCGGATGCTTGCAAGGGGGTTAACCATAAGTAGGAGGTTTGTTCAAGTAAGAACAACACCCAAGCACCGGTCCACCCACATACCAAATTATCAAAGTAGCGAACACAAATTAAGCCAACATGATGAAAGTGACTAGATGAAATTCCCGTGTACCCTCAAGAACACTTTTCTTATCATAAGATACCGTTTTGGCCTATCCTTTGCCTCAAAAGGATTGGGCTACCTTGCTACACTTTTGTTACTACTATCGTTACTTGCTCGTTACAAATTATCTTTCTATCAAACTACTCTGCTACTTACAATTTTAGCACTTGCAGACATTACCTTGCTGAAAACCACTTGTCATTTCCTTCTGCTCCTTGTTGGGTTTGACATTCTTACTTATCGAAAAGGCTACAATTGGCCCCATATACTTGTGGGTCATAAATGGCCAAACAAATTCAGCAACATAAATATCACCCTCATCGTCCGAGTGGTCACTATCATATTTAACCATATTCATCTTAGGACGACCAATTATATATATATGCACTTCTCTAAGATCTTTGCTTCGACTTTCTTGAGCCAAATACCTTTGCAAGACTTGGTTGATATTTAAAAACTCATATCCTTCTAGCCTTACTCTAATGTGAGTTCTCAACCCACTAAGCACAAGATCAGCCAAATCTCTCTCGGTTATCACCAAACTATAGCATCGGTTTTTTGTCTCTCTAAATCTCTTGACGTAATCGTGTTGGGGAACGTAGTAATTCAAAATTTTCCTACGATCACGCAAGATCTCTCTAGGAGATGCATAGCAATGAGACGGGAGAGTGTGTCCACGTACCCTCATAGACCAAAAGCGGAAGCGTTTAGTAATGTGGTTGATGTAGTCGAACGTCTTCACGATCTAACCGATCCAAGTACCGAATGTATGGCACCTCCGTGTTCAGCACACATTCAGCACAATGACGTCCCTCGAGCTCTTGATCTAGTAGAGGGTCGAGGAGAGTTCCGTCGGCACGACGGCGTGGCAACGGTGATGATGAAGTTACCGGCGGAGGGCTTCGCCTAAGCACTACGACGATATGACCTAGGTGTTAAACTGTGGAGGGGGGCACCGCAAACGGCTAAGAGATTGTCTGTTGTCCTTTGGGGTGCCCCCTGCCCCCGTATATAAAGGAGGGAGGGAGGAGGCCGGCGGCCAGGAGGGGCGCGCGCCATAGGGGGAGTCCAACTAGGATTCCCAATCCTAGTTGGAGTCCCCTTCCTTTTCCAAGAGGGGGACAGAGGGAAGGAGGAGGAGAGGGAGAAGGAAAGAGGGGGGCGCCGCCCCTCCCTTGTCCAATTCGAACTTGCCATGGGGGGGCGTCCACCCTTGCGGCCCTCCTCTCCTTTCCACTAAGGCCCATGAAGGCCCACTACTTCCCCCGGGGGGTTCCGATAACCCCCCGGTTCTCCGAAAAATGTCTGAACTCTTCTGAAACCTTTCCAGTGTCCGAACATAGCCTTCCAA
This sequence comes from Triticum dicoccoides, assembly GCF_002162155.2. Lineage (NCBI taxonomy): Eukaryota > Viridiplantae > Streptophyta > Magnoliopsida > Poales > Poaceae > Triticum > Triticum dicoccoides. Next base: position 479,162,680 of record NC_041387.1, read on the forward strand.
TATATCAATATTTATGTCTCGACCATTTATAGACTCCTCGTCATGTCCGTGATCTCATCTAGGACTTCCGAACAAACTTCGGTCATCAAATCACATAACTCATAATGCAAATCATCATCGAACTTTAAGCGTGCAGACCCTACGGGTTAGAGAACTATGTAGACATGATCGAGACACATCTCCGATCAATAACCAATAGCGGAACCTGGATGCTCATATTGGTTCATACATATTCTATGAAGATCTTTATCGGTCAAACCGCACAACAACATACGTTGTTCCCTTTGTCATCGGTATGTTACTTGCCCGAGATTCGATCATCGATATCATCATACCTAGATCAATCTCATTACTGGCAAGTCTCTTTACTCGTTCCATAATGCTTCATCCCATAACTAACTCATTAGTCACATTGCTTGCAAGGCTTATAGTGATGAGCATTACCGAGAGGGCCCAGAGATACCTCTCCGATACACAGAGTGACAAATCCTAATCTTGATCTATGCCAACCCAACATCACCTTCAGAGACACCTGTAGAGCATCTTTATAATCACACAATTACGTTGTGATGTTTGATAGCACACAAGGTGTTCCTTCGGTATCCGGGAGTTGCATAATCTCATAGTCTGAGGAACATGTATAAGTCATGAAGAAAGCAGTAGCAATGAAACTGTAATGATCATAATGCTAAGCTAACAGATGGGTCTTGTCCATTACATCATTCTCCTAATGATGTGATCCCATTTATCAAATGACAACACATGTCTATGGTTAGGAAACATAACCATCTTTGATTAACGAGCTAGTCAAGTAGAGGCTTACTAGGGACACTATGTTTTGTCTATGTATTCATACATGTACTAAGTTTTCGGTTAATACAATTCTAGCATGAATAATAAACATTTATCATGATATAAGGAAATATAAATAACAACTTTATTATTGCCTCTAGGGCATATTTCCTTCAAATCGGAGACGGATTCATAATGCTTTTGTCTAACCAATGTAAGATGTGACGACTTAAGCTCATTATCACCACTATAAAAATGATCATGAAACTTTTGTTCCAAGTGAAACCATGTAGTAATAGAACCAGGTGGTAATGCAGAAAACCACGAGAAAGCAGTACCGGTTAAAGATAAAGGAAAATAACGTACTCTCCACTCATCTCGTGAACTTGCCTCACCTAATTGTGCCAGGTACTGACTAACATGCTCCCATGTGGTTTTTGTGCCCTCTCCATTAAACATAACAAAATCTGGAATTTTATATCCCTGAGGGCATTGAATTGCATCAAAGTATTCTGGATATGGCTTTTGGTAAATATGGTTCCTTGGTAACTCAACTCTAAAATTCTCTCAAAGAATCTTAGTCATCTCCTCTCTAAGATTAGCTAGACCATCATCCAAAGTGGATGATGAAGCTTGTGGTAGTGGCATAGGAGGAGTAGGGTTAGTAGTTGCAGATGTGAATTGTGGCATGTATGCTGAATTGTAATTCGATAGTGATCTAACAGTGTTTGCACTTGTAGGTTGGTTCGGCATCACCACCGAACTTGGCATACTCATGATAGAATTAATGGGTGCAGCAACAATTTGATTTGTGGGCTTAGATAAAAATTCATCGGCACGGGAGGCGCCGATGAAATAGGTAAAGTTGGATTAGGGATTTCTGCGGTAACAGGCACACCAACATTACCAATAGATGATTGAGGCATACTTTTTTTAGCATTACTATTTTCAAATAAAATTTGGTATAAAAGATTATAGCTATCAGTAATGCGACTATCAATTTCAGCCCATACCTCGGGAGAGAAGGTATTACTCGCAGAGGGTTTAACCTGCTAATCATGAAGAGGGGGAAGCTTGATTTCTCCAACCGGAGTGATGTTGCCTTGGCGATCCTTCTTGAAATTCCCAAGGAACTCATGCATCTCCTTCTCTTCATGTTCCTTCTTCTAATCCTCATAAATTTGGCGATGTTCTGCCGATAATTCCTCAAAATTGGGCTTGATGATGTTACCGTCATCCACTTCAGATGCTTAGGAATCTTGTCGCTGCTAGGCATGATGGATGATGATGATGATTGCTCTTTAGTCCCTAGCGGAGTCGCCAAAAAGTGTGTTCGCACATGAACACGTCACCGTGTACCCTGGGCGTCGAGCGCGATACGCAAGACACGTCGCTGAAGGAGGCTCACCGGAAGCGCGATACGCAAGACAATCCAGCGAGCTCTTTTGAAGACCCGAAACCCCATGCGGCCGGGAGAGACCCCGTCTGGACGCACGAGGATGATGGGCTGTCCTAGGTCGGTTCACCTGCCCCTAGTACTTCGTAGATCAAAGCTCTCCGAAGCGAAGAACACCGATGAACGAGAAGCAGAAAACTAGGATATGAGATGAAACTTTGTAGATGGGTTTTATGTTGTGCGTTGTTCAATCAGCCATCACCTCTTGTCAATATAAGAGGAGGATGGGCTTCCCATACAAGAAAATGACTCCAAATCACGTCCAAATATTTCCAAAATTAACCGAACTCGGATTTAGGTAAGTCTAGGACATTAGTTTGGTTTTTGACTCTCACAGGCCACAAACGACCCCGGATGAAAATGTGCCCAAAAGCAAATTTAACCATATCAACGAGACGAACAACTCTTATGTTGAACGTTTTTCGATTCGATGCCATCTTCAGGGCATGTCTGATGGGGCGCGCCATATGTAGCCTCCTGGCAAGGCTGCATTCGAATGGCTCTAACTTTTGCATACGATCTCGGATTAAGATGATGTTTATATCAAAACTGACCGTTTCGACGAGACGAAGACAATTAGTATAGAAAGTTTTTCCATTTGAGGCTGTTTTAAAGGCGTAAATGGCTGAACAGTACTACCCAAATCCTAATACTTTGAGCACAATTTTGGCTCTCGAGATGAGATCGGATGGCGATGACGCAAACTTCAAAGATGTTCACGTCGACAATACAAAACTTTTTTATGTAGATCACTTCTTCATTTGAGGTCATATTAATTAAGTTCTTGACCGTGTCAAAATTTGATGTCAACACCGTGCAAAAGCCTTTTTTGGGTAAAACAAATATCCGTCTGTTTGTATGGACCGTGTATTTTTTGTGCGCGGATCCAACCGGATGATGCGTCCTTCCATTGGAGTTGGCCTTAGAGCATCTCCAACAGCCACACTAAACAAGCGCCATGCCGCAAATTTGCCCATTTTAGTGCGCGCAATCGGTAGAGTGTCTCCAGCAGGCGCGCAATAACCGCGCGCCGCATATAGAGTTGGGCGCGCGGTCCGAATCGCCATCGCGCGCTGCGTATTTGGGGTGCCACCTTCCGCACGTGGCACACACGAGCGCTCGCGCCGCACTCTCTCCACCGCGTCACCTTCGTCTCGTACGCGCCGGCGAGCTGACCCGATGGACGCACGCGCCGGCACCCCCCTCACCCCATCCTACAGCCGCGAACCCTCCACCGCCGCTGTCACCGCTGCCGCAAACCCTAGCGCTGGGAGCATTGGCCTCGCCTCCGCCGGAGCTCCTCCGAGCATCGGCGTCGCGCGCGGCCTCTTCATGCTGCTGCGGATGACCTCAGCGGCAGGTGGCGTCGCGCCGGCGCCCGCCGTGATGAAGCCACGTGCACCCCCCTCGAAGCTCCCAAATGCGGCGTGGCCGAAGAAGGGCAAGACATCCGCGAAGAAGAACAAGGCGGCGGACGGCTCCGACACCTCGAAGGCGCCGAGGAAGAAGCTTGCAGGGCGTGTGACGAGCGCGGCGGCTACGGAAGCGCCGGCGAGCTCACTTGTTGAGCCGGCGGCCGACGCGCACAATGTGTTCGATGATATGCCCCAACGGTAAAAAAAATCCCCAACTTTTTTCCTTCTTATTTTTTGAATGCATACATATAGATAGCTTATTGCATTGTTCTATATATTTTGTAGTATGAACGATGATGCATACATGTCAACTATGGGTGTTGGCTCGAACAATTCGCATTGGTCTCAAACCAATGACATGCATTTCGAAGACCATGAGTTCGAGGTTGACGCAGATGGTGAGGGCATTGTCGACGCACTGAAAGGAAGAGGAGGCAACTACACCAACGACAAAGACGTTATGCTATGCAAAACTTGGTTGGACGTGTTGTTGGGGAACGTAGTAATTTCAAAAAAATTCCTACGTACACGCAAGATCATGGTGATGGCATAGCAACAAGAGGGGAGAGTGTTGTCCATGTACCCTCGTAGACCGTAAGCGGAAGCGTTATGACAATGCGGTTGATGTAGTCGTACGTCTTCACGATCCGACCGATCCAAGTACCAAACGTACGACACCTCCGAGTTCAGCACACGTTCAGCTTGATGATGATCCCCGGACTCCGACCCAGCAAAGTGTCGGGGATGAGTTCCGTCAGCACGATGGCGTGGTGACAATGATGATGCTCTACCGGTGCAGGGCTTCGCCTAAACTCCGCGACGATATGACCGAGGTGGAATATGGTGGAGGGGGTCACCGCACACGGCTAAGGAACGATCCGTAGATCAACTTGTGTGTCTTGGGTGCCCCCCTGCCCCCGTATATAAAGGAGCAAGGGGGGTGCGGCCGGCCCTAGGAGGAGGCGCGCCGGAGGAGTACTACTCCCACCGGGAGTAGGACTCCCCCCCTTCCCTAGTTGGACTAGGACTTGGGGGGAAGGGGGGGAGGGGGGAAAGGAAAAAGGGGGGGCGCCCCCCCCCCCTCCTTGTCCTATTCGGACTTGGGGGGGAGGGGCACGCGGCTGCCCCGTGGCCCCTTTCTCCTCTTCCTCCACTAGGCCCACTAAGGCCCATTAGGTCACCGGGGGGTTCTGGTAACCTCCCGGTACTCCGATAAAATGCCGATTTCACCCGGAACACTTCCGATGTCCAAACATAGGCTTCCAATATATCAATCTTTATGTCTCGACCATTTCGAGACTCCTCGTCATGTCCGTGATCACATCCTAGACTCCGAACAAACTTCGGTACATCAAAACTTATAAACTCATAATAAAACTGTCATCGTAACGTTAAGCGTGCGGACCCTACGGGTTCGAGAACTATGTAGACATGACCTAGAACTATTCTCGGTCAATAACCAATAGCGGAACCTGGATGCTCATATTGGCTCCTACATATTCTATGAAGATCTTTATCGGTCAAACTGCATAACAACATACGTTGTTCCCTTTGTCATCGGTATGTTACTTGCCCGAGATTCGATCGTCGGTATCCAATACCTAGTTCAATCTCGTTACCGGCAAGTCTCTTTACTCGTTCCGTAATACATCATCCCACAACTAACTCATTAGCTACATTGCTTGCAAGGCTTATAGTGATGTGCATTACCGAGAGGGCCCAGAGATACCTCTCCGACAATCGGAGTGACAAAACCTAATCTCGAAATACGCCAACCCAACATGTACCTTCGGAGACACCTGTAGTACTCCTTTATAATCACCCAGTTACGTTGTGACATTTGGTAGCACCCAAAGTGTTCCTCCTGTAAACGGGAGTTGCATAATCTCATAGTTACAGGAACATGTATAAGTCATGAAGAAAGCAATAGCAATATACTAAATGATCAAGTGCTAGGCTAACAGAATGGGTCATGTCAATCACATCATTCTACTAATGATGTGATCCCATTAATCAAATGACAACACATGTCTATGGTTAGGAAACATAACCATCTTTGATTAATGAGCTAGTCAAGTAGAGGCATACTAGTGACATTATGTTGGTCTATGTATTCACACATGTATAATGTTTCCGGTTAATACAATTCTAGCATGAATAATAAACATTTATCATGATATGAGGAAATAAATAATAACTTTATTATTGCATCTAGGGCATATTTCCTTCAGTCTCCCACTTGCACTAGAGTCAATAATCTAGATTACACAGTAATGATTCTAACACCCATGGAGTCTTGGTGCTGATCATGTTTTGCTCGTGAGAGAGGCTTAGTCAATGGGTCTGCAACATTCAGATCCGTATGTATCTTGCAAATCTCTATGTCTCCCACCTGCACTTGGTCCCGGATGGAATTGAAGCGTCTCTTGATGTGCTTGGTTCTCTTGTGAAATCTGGATTCCTTTGCCAAGGCAATTGCACCAGTATTGTCACAGAAGATCTTCATTGGTCCCGATGCACTAGGTATGACACCTAGATCAGAAATGAACTCCTTCATCCAGACTCCTTCATTTGCTGCTTCCGAAGCAGCTATGTACTCCGCTTCACATGTAGATCCCGCCACGACACTTTGTTTAGAACTGCACCAACTTACAGCTCCACCGTTTAATAAAAACACGTATCCGGTTTGCGATTTAGAATCATCCGGATCAGTGTCAAAGCTTGCATCGACATAACCATTTACGACTAGCTCTTTGTCACCTCCATATACGAGAAACATATCCTTAGTCCTTTTCAGGTATTTCAGGATGTTCTTGACCGTTGTCCAGTGATCCACTCCTGGATTACTTTGGTACCTTCCTGCCAAGCTTATTGCTAAGCATACGTCAGGTCTGGTACACAGCATTGCATACATGATAGAGCCTATGGCTGAAGCATAGGGAACATCTTTCATTTTCTCTCTATATTCTGCTGTGGTCGGGCATTGAGTCTGACTCAACTTCACACCTTGTAGCACGGGCAAGAACCCTTTCTTTGCCTGATCCATTTTGAACTTTTTCAAAATTTTATCAAGGTATGTGCTTTGTGAAAGTCCTATTAAGCGTCTTGATCTATCTCTATAAATCTTGATGCCCAATATGTAAGCAGCTTCACCGAGGTATTTCATTGAAAAACTTTTATTCAAGTATCCCTTTATGCTATCCAGAAATTCTATATCATTTCCAATTAATAATATGTCATCTACATATAATATTATAAATGCTACAGAGCTCCCACTCACTTTCTTGTAAATACAGGCTTCTCCAAAAGTCTGTATAAAACCATATGCTTTGATTACACTGTCAAAGTGTTTATTCCAACTCCGAGATGCTTGCACCAGTCCATAAGTGGATCGCTAGAGCTTGCACACTTTGTTAGCACCTTTTGGATCAACAAAACCTTCTGGCTGCATCATATACAACTCTTCTTCCAGAAATCCATTCAAGAATGCAGTTTTGACATCCATTTGCCAAATTTCATAATCATAAAATGCAGCAATATCTAACATGATTCGGACAGACTTAAGCATCGCTACGGGTGAAAAAGTCTCATCGTAGTCAACCCCTTGAACTTGTCAAAAACCTTTCGCAACAAGTCGAGCTTTATAGACATTTACATTACCATCAGCGTCAGTCTTCTTCTTAAAGATCCATTTATTCTCAATGGCTTGCCGATAATCGGGCAAGTCAACCAAAGTCCATACTTTGTTTTCATACATGGATCCCATCTCAAATTTCATGGCCTCTAGCCATTTTGCGGAATCTGGGCTCGTCATCACTTCCTCATAGTTCGTAGGTTCATCATGGTCAAGTAACATGACTTCCATAATAGGATTACCGTACCACTCTGGTGCGGATCTTACTCTGGTAGACCTACGAGGTTTAGTAGAAACTTGATCTGAAGTTTCATGATCAATATCATTAGGTTCCTCACTAATTGATGTAGGTGTCACAGAAACCGATTTCTGTGATGAACTACTTTCCAATAAGGGAGCAGGTACAGTTACCTCATCAAGTTCTACTTTCCTCCCACTCACTTCTTTCGAGAGAAACTCCTTCTCTAGAAAGGATCCATTCTTAGCAACGAATGTCTTGCCTTCGGATCTGTGATAGAAGGTGTACCCAACTGTCTCCTTTGGGTATCCTATGAAGACACATTTCTCCGATTTAGGTTCGAGCTTATCTGGTTGAAGTTTTTTCACATAAGCATCGCAGCCCCAAACTTTAAGAAACGACAACTTTGGTTTCTTGCCAAACCACAGTTCATAAGGTGTCGTCTCAACGGATTTTGATGGTGCCCTATTCAACGTGAATGCGGCCGTCTCTAAAGCATAACCCCAGAACGATAGCGGTAAATCAGTAAGAGACATCATAGATCGCACCATATCTAGTAAAGTACGATTACGATGTTCGGACACACCATTTCTTTGTGGTGTTCCAGGTGGCGTGAGTTGTGAAACTATTCCGCATTGTTTCAAATGTAAACCAAACTCGTAACTCAAATATTCTCCTCCACGATCAGATCGTAGAAACTTTATTTTCTTGTTACGATGATTTTCCACTTCACTCTGAAATTCTTTAATTTTTTCAAATGTTTCAGACTTGTGTTTCATTAAGTAGATATACCCATATCTGCTTAAATCATCTGTGAAGGTGAGAAAATAATGATATCCTCCACGAGCTTGAACATTCATCGGACCACATACATCTGTATGTATGATTTCCAACAAATCTGTTGCTCTCTCCATAGTACCGGAGAACGGTGTTTTAGTCATCTTGCCCATGAGGCACGGTTCGCAAGTACCAAGTGATTCATAATCAAGTGATTCCAAAAGTCCATCAGTATGGAGTTTCTTCATGCGCTTTACACCGATATGACCTAAACGGCAGTGCCACAAATAAGTTGCACTATCATTATCAACTCTGCATCTTTTGGCTTCGACATTATGAATATGTGTATCACTACTATCGAGATTCAATAAAAATAGACCACTCTTCAAGGGTGCATGACCATAAAAGATATTACTCATATAAATAGAACAACGATTATTCTCTGATTTAAATGAATAACCGTCTCGCATCAAACAAGATCCAGATATAATGTTCATGCTCAACGCTGGCACCAAATAACAATTATTCAGGTCTAAAACTAATCCCGAAGGTAGATGTAGAGGTAGCGTGCCGACCGCGATCACATCGACTTTGGATCCGTTTCCCACGCGCATCGTCACCTCGTCCTTGGCCAGTGCTCGCTTAGTCCGTAGTCCCTGTTTCGAGTTGCAAATATTAGCAACAGAACCAGTATCAAATACCCAGGTGCTACTGCGAGTTCTAGTAAGGTACACATCAATAACATGTATATCACATATACCTTTGTTCACCTTGCCATCCTTCTTATCCGCCAAATACTTGGGGCAGTTTTGCTTCCAGTGTCCAGTCTGCTTGCAGTAGAAGCACTCAGTTTCAGGCTTAGGTCGAGACTTGGGTTTCTTCTCTTGAGCAGCAACTTGCTTGTTGTTCTTCTTGAAGTTCCCCTTCTTCTTCCCTTTGCCCTTTTTCTTGAAACTAATGGTCTTGTTGACCATCAACACTTGATGCTCCTTCTTGATTTCTACCTCCGCAGCTTTTAGCATTGCGAAGAGATCAGGAATTGTCTTGTTCATCCCTTGCATATTATAGTTCATCACAAAGCTCTTGTAGCTTGGTGGTAGTGATTGGAGAATTCTGTCAATGACGCTATCATCCGGAAGATTAACTCCCAGTTGAATTAAGTGATTATTATACCCAGACATTTTGAGTATATGCTCACTGACAGAACTATTCTCCTCCATCTTGCAGCTGTAGAACTTATTGGAGACTTCATATCTCTCAATCCGGGCATTTGCTTGAAATATTAACTTCAACTCCTGGAACATCTCATATGCTCCATGACGTTCAAAATGTCGTTGAAGACCCGGTTCTAAGCCGTAAAGCATGGCACATTGAACTCTCGAGTAGTCATCAGCTTTGCTCTGCCAGACGTTCTTAACGTCGTCAGTTCCATCAGCAGCAGGCCTGGCACCCAGCGGTGCTTCCAGGACGTAATTCTTCTGTGCAGCAATGAGGATAATCCTCGGGTTACGGACCCAGTCCGTGTAATTGCTACCATCATCTTTCAACTTTGCTTTCTCAAGGAACGCATTAAAATTCAACGGAACAACAACACGAGCCATCTATCTACAACAAACATAGACAAGCAAAATACTATCAGGTACAAAGTTCATGATAAATTTAAGTTCAATTAATCATATTACTTTAGAACTCCCACTTAGACAGACATCTCTCGAGTCATCTAAGTGATCATGTGATCGAAATCAACTAAACCATGACCGATCATCACGTGAGATGGAGTAGTTTTCAATGGTGAACATCACTATGTTGATCATATCTACTATATGATTCACGCTCGACCTTTCGGTCTCCGTGTTCCGAGGCCATATCTGCATATGCTAGGCTCGTCAAGTTTAACCTGAGTATTCTGCGTGGGCAAAACTGGCTTGCACCCGTTATAGATGGACGTAGAGCTTATCACACCCGATCATCATGTGGTGTCTGGGCACGACGAACTTTGGCAACGGTGCATACTCAGGGAGAACACTTCTTGATAATTTTTAGTGAGAGATCATCTTAAAATGCTACCGTCAATCAAAGCAAGATAAGATGGATAAAGGATAAACATCACATGCAATCAATATAAGTGATATGATATGGCCATCATCATCTTGTGCTTGTGATCTCCATCTCCGAAGCACCGTCGTGATCACCATTGTCACCGGCGCGACTCCTTGATCTCCATCGTAGCATCATTGTCGTTTACGCCATCTATTGCTTCTATGACTATCGCTACCTGAAAGAACATGCGGTGCCCCCATGTTTGGTTTTGGTAATTGATGAAAATCTCTATGGACTAATGGTTGCATTGAGTTATATTTGAAGGATTTGTTCATAGGCATTTCTTGAAGTCCATGTGTTGGTTTCAAGGAGTTTATGTGTTGACCAAGGTGCTATTAAGGAATTATCCAAAGATTGGTCATGTGAGTGTTGAGCTTATTGCAAGCATGTCTTGAAGAAGAAGATTGTGTGATCATTCATGTTTACCTTCAAGACATCATCCAAACTAAGAGAGTTGGAAAGATTCAAGGTTGATCAAGACTAAGTCAAGAGTGAATCAAGTTGATCAACTCACAAAGTGTAAAAGATGTACCGAGAGGGATCAAGTGATCCCATGGTATGGTAAGCATTGTCCATTGCACTTTGTGTGCTAACCCATGGTCTTCGTGAGAGTTCTTTGTGGGGTTAGGTTGCGGTGTGCAAGTTCAAGTGATGCATCACGAAGAGATCAAGTGCTTGAAGCTTGCCATCCATTGTGGTGTCAATGGACTTGTGAAGATGAGCCGAAGAGTGGCTCACCCATAGTGGACTATGGGGGAGCAATCATCTAGTCTTCATCGAGCCAACGCAATCAAGAAAGGTGGTCCATCTTGAGGGAGTCAAGATCGTCATCATCTAGCTCAAGTGGACCATGTGTAAGGCAAAGGTTTGCCCTTGATAGGTTTTCTATTTTACCGGTCTCATGGTGGTAGTAGGGAGACCGGGTTATATGATCGTTTGCCGTACTATCAAGGGGGGCTCTCAAGTTGGTAGCTTGATCGTATTGTTAGTAGAGAGCTCAAACCCTTGATTCCTTGCATCATGTTTCTTGGTGCTTGTTTGGTTCTTTTTGTGAGTCTTAGAGCTTATGGTCATCTTGATGACAAGCTTGAGTTCATCGAAAATGGAGTTCACATGCGTCTTCTATGATGTTTTCGGTGTTGGAGGTTTTACCGGTCTTTTCCGAGGAAGGGTTCTCACCATTTTCCTTTGGGACTTTTCTCATTTGCATATTCTTGATATTTCTATCAAGATTGTGTTAGCCCATGTCGTTAGCTTTCCAACAAACTTGGTTTCGTTGAATTCGGAGTCCGTTTGCAAAAGTTGTGGCTGTTTTGGTAAAGGCTGCAGCGGTACTACCGCGACTAGAGCGGATGTAATTTTTTACTACCGCTCCAGAGCAGTACTACCGCGGCTCCTGAGCGGTAGTACCGCCCCAGAGCATTACTACCGCGGCTCCTAAGAGGTAGTACCGCTCCGGACCAAAATCTCGTGTTTTGCTCAGCGAAAGTAGGCACAGAAGTATTTTTTTAGTACCGCTCGCAAGCAGTAGTACCGCTACCATTTGCGGTAGTACCGTGAGGTCGAGCGGTAGTACCGTGAGGACGAGCGGTACTACCGCTCCGAAGGTTCTTTTGGCCTTTTTGCCTCCTCGCTGTTGTGTTTCGAAGGGGTACTGCCGCCCTAGCGGTAGTACCGCTCCTTGGAGCGGTAGTACCGCTCTGTGCGGGCTGTGAGCATAACGGTTGGATTCGGGAGCTCCTATAAAAGGGGGTCTTCTTCCCCATTCAACCTCATCCTCTGAGCTCGTGTTCTTCCCCCATTGTTGACCTTCTTCGAGCTTGCTAACTCTCAACCCCTCCATGGATTCTTGCTAGTTTTTGAGGGAAAAGAGAGAGGAGATCTAGATCCACATTTCCACCAATCACTTTCTCCTCTATGTGAGGGCAACCCCTTGGATCTAGTTCTTGGAGTTCTTGGTGTTCTCCTTCTTGTTCTTCCTCTCATTTTTCTCCCTAGCATTAGTTGCTTCGGTGGGATTTGAGAGAGAAGGACTTGGGCACTCCGTGTGCCCTTGCCATTGCATTTGGTGCATCGGTTTGAGTTATCCATGGTGATACGTGGAAGTTACAAGTTGAGAAGCTTATTACTCTTGGGTGCTTGGTGCCCTTGAGCTTGTTCCTCTTGGGTGCTTGGGTGCCCTAGACGGTTGGTGGTGTTCGGAGCTCAATCATTGTGGTGTAAAGCTCCGGGCAAGCGTCGGGGTCTCCAATTAGGTTGTGGAGATCGCCCCGAGCAATTTGACGGGTACCGGTGACCGCCCCCAAGGGTTGCCAAAGTGTACGGGTTCGGTGACTACCCCCAAGGGTCGCCATTTGTACGAGTTCGGTGACCGCCCTCAAGGGTCCCTTAGTGGAATCACGACATCTTGCATTGTGCGAGGGCGTGAGGAGATTACGGTGGCCCTAGTGGCTTCTTGGGGAGCATTGTGCCTCCACACCGCTCCAAACGGAGATTAGCATCCGCAAGGGTGTGAACTTCAGGATACATCATCGTCTCCGCGTGCCTCGGTTATCTCTTACCCGAGCCCCTTTACTTATGCACTTTACTTTGTGATAGCCATATTGTTCTTTGTCATATATCTTGCTATCACATAGTTGCTTATCTTGCTTAGCATAAGTTGTTGGTGCACATAGGTGAGCCTAGTTGTTGTAGGTTTTGTGCTTGACAAATTAACCGCTAGGTTTATTCCGCATTTGTTCAAGCCTAAACTGTAATTATTTTAAAGCACCTATTCACCCCCCCTCTAGGCGACATCCTCGATCTTTCAATTGGTATCAGAGCCTCGTCTCTCTTTATTAGGCTTTACCGCCTAGAGAGTAAAGATGTCGACTAGGGGATTAGGATTCTCTGACGCTCTTAGTTTCGATGGCACAAATTTTGATGTTTGGGTAATTCGCATGCTTAATCTCTTTAGGGTCATGGACCCAAATTTAGAGCGAATTGTAGATATGGGTTTTTCTCCTCCAAAGGATCCCCAAAGATTATCTTTAGAGGATGAGAAAAACTCTTATCTCAATGCTCAAGCTTCTAATGTGCTTTTCGATGCTTTGAGCAATGTAGTTATATTTCAACTCATGCCGTTCCGAGATGCTCATGAGTTGTGGACGAGGCTTCAAGATAAATATGGTGTGTCCAAGATTTGTGGGGATGATTGTTCTCCCTCCACCTCCGGTCATATAGTCTTCTCAACTTCTTCTACTTCACCTACATGTGGTTTGCCACAAGGTAATGACATGGTGAGTAGTGTTGGTCATTGCAATGATGATAGTATGCTTATTGTGGATGATCCTTCATCACTATATTATTGCAATGCTCCTTCTTTGGGCTTTAACACTTCGAGCACTCCAAATGTTTCACATGCTTGTGTTGATAGTCCTTGCATATCATGTAGAAATTGCTTGACTAAATCTCATGATGATATGCTTGCTATGTCTTGTTGCCATGATAAAATGCATCTATTTCCTCGAATTGTTGTGCTAACAATGTAGTGGAAACCGAACACTCCATGGAACAAGATGTGGTGTTTAATGGTGCCTCAAGGGATCCTACATCATCATCTATTACTTTTTGCCTTATGGCTAAGGCGTCAAAGGTATCTCCTACTTTGTACCCCAATATGTCTCTTGATGATGATGTTGATGCTAATGATGATGAGGATAATGATGAAGAGAATGATAATGTTGCCTCCTTAAAAACTAAGGGGGAAATGATTTTTAAAGCTCTTCATAAAAATAAAATTGCTCGTTCCAACTTCATGGAAATAATGTCCATTGCCATTGATGGCAAGAAATACATTGAGGAGTTGGAATCTCATCTAGAGGAGCATGAGGCCACCATTGATAAAATGGAAGGTCATGGGCGTGATTACGCTAATGAGATTGCGGACCTCTCTCAAGCTCTTGAACTTGAACAAACCACCAAGGAATCTCTTGAGGAGACTTTTGCTCTAGAATTGTCTAAAGTGAAGGAATCTACTGATAGAGCTCTTAAGGTGGCCAATGTTTTTGAAACTAAAAATGCTAAGCTTGAAGTTGCTCATGCTAGACTCCTTGAGGATTTTGAGCACCTCGAAAATGGCTAAAGGGTCATCAAGGGTGAGCTCATCAAACTCACCGAGTCTCATGCTCAACTTGAAGCTTCTTATTTAAAAGAGCTTGCCAAGTTTCCTTCTCCTCTTGTTGTTAATGATGATGCTTGTGCTACTAATTCTATTACTTGTGAAGCATCCATTTTAAAGGAGAATGTTGAGCTACATGCTCAACTTGAGGTCCTATCTTGCAATTATGGGAAATTGGAAGAAAGACATGAAAAGCTCTCAAGCTCTCATGATGATCTTCTAGTATCCCATAGTGTGCTAAAGATAGCTCATGAGGCCATGATTGCTAAGGTAACATCTAGTGAGCCTCATGTGGATACTAGCACTACTTCTAGTCAAAATAGTATATTGCCATGTGCTAGTCCTTGTAATTCATCTACTCACAATGTTGGTACATCTTGTGATGAATTGCTTTCCTTGCCTTGTTGCTCTAACGATGAAGCTTATACTTCCTCTAGTACTTGTGTTGAGACTAACCATGTAGAGGAAATCAAAGAGCTCAAGGCCCAAGTCACTTCTTTGAAGAAAGACTTGGAAAAGTGTCATGAAGGGAAGGCCACACTCAACAATATCTTGAGTGTGCAAAAATCCCCCAATGACAAAGGTGGACTTGGATTCAACTCCAACAAGAAGAAGAAGTCCAAGTTGAACAAGAAGAAGAGCCAAGAACAAGTCAAGAATTCGGCCAAGATTGTTTGCTTCAAGTGCAAAGTTGAAGGGCATCATGTTAGATCTTGCCCATTGAAGAAGAATGTCATTAGTGTCAAGCAACAAGGGAAGAGGGCACAAGTTCAATCTCATGCTCAACCTCAAGTTGAAGAAAGGCCTCTTCCCAAGAAGACTCAAGTTAATGCTTCTCAAATTGAGAAATCAAGTGAGAAGAAAGTGAAGAGTAGACGTTGCTACTTATGCCATGAGAAAGGTCACGTCGCTTCTTCATGCACTAGTGGTAACTTATCCAACCCAATTATTATTGATGATATATATTCTCTTGGTAAGGATAAGGTTGGCAATGTGTTTGCCAAGTTTGTTGGTACTCAAAGTGGTGTCAAGCAAAGAACCATTTGGGTAGCCAAACCTATTGTGACTAACCTCTTAGGACTCAACTTGGTTGGGGACCAACAAGATCAAACTTGATCAATAGGTGTTGTTGGAGGGCATTGCAGACTTGGCTACATTATGAAGAATTAAGGGGACTTCATCATTCTCTTTGTCTCAAGCCAAGTCAATTGGATTATCAAGTTTCTATCTTATATCCAATGTGCCTCCTTGCGGTAACTTGTACTTAAATTGTTTACCTTGAAAGTTACTTTCCCCCTTGCATGTTTTGGTTTTGTTCCTTGCATGTGTTTGTATATGTTGCGCTTCCAACTTGCTTATCTTGAGCAATCAAGTATGTGTGTGTTGGTTTGCACATCATGTACGTGTGCATCGTGCGTTGAGCCTTTTTGCTTCCTGTTTGTATCCTAGTTGGCTCGTGTGAGAGATCAATGTTCCATCCCATTTTGGGGGAGTGATGTGCTTTGTGCACCTCACAATCCTATAAATGTGTGTACATGAGGAATACCATCTAGTATTGATATTACAAGATTATCTAGTCGCTAGGTGGTATATCTCTCATGAGAAATTCAAATTCTAAAAATTCCATTGATTATCTCGTGTTGGATCCTCTTATTGCCTCTTGTTTAGTTCTTATTGGTATCACATTATGGGGGAGTAATATGCTAAGTGCATATTACAAGCATAGAAAATGTGTACATTTGAGATATTGTCACCTAGAATTGATATTGTAAATTATCTTGTTCCTAGGTGGCATGTTAGCTCTACAAGTTGCAATTTTCTTGTGTGTGGTGTGAAGATGATGTTGGATATCCTTGCTATCTACCACCGGGAATTCTTTCCATCTACTTCTTGTCTTTTGACAATTGGTAGTCACTTATGTGTGGTAGAATTTAATTGATCATCTTTACATTGGCTTTTGTTTATTTGCCTTTTTCTCTTGCCAAGGTTTGTGTTAACTCCCGTTATCTTCCATACCACTTGTGGATCTTGTTTATTTCTTGTTCTTGTCTAGTGTTTTCTAGATATAGTGAAAGCAGTGATCCCACCTTGTGCATTTTGTATTCAAATACAAATCCTATATAATGCACAACTCGTGGGGGAGCTATTCTATTTTCTTCACTCTTCTTGTGATCCTTATCAAGTGTGTTTTGGTGGAAGGCAAGCCATTTCTTTTTGGTACTTTGTGCCATCATGAAACTTTGTTGAGAGCTTGGTATGTTTGGAACCATCCTCTCTTTGGGAGTTTGACATCTTTAATTTAGTGTGTATCAATGGATATCTCATTCCTTGATGTATCTTTAATGATATCTTCCAAGTGATGATTTCTCCATTTGGTATCCTTTTCACTTGGCATTTATTTGTCTTTTGGTTTTGGGTTTTGAAAGTCTTGAGCATGCATGTTTACTTCATGTATTTCATTTGGCATGCTTTCTTTCTTTGACTCAATATATAGGGGAAACTCCACCTAGTCTCAATTTGGATGAGATGTGCATGAAATTCATTTTCATATCTATATGCACATATTTATGTGGAGTTTGTCCTATGTATTGATGTTTCTAACTATTTGGTCCCGATGAGTTTGGGTACCATTTAGTTTGTGTTGTTCTTCTAGGAACATTTGGAGATGCATTGGATGCTCGGCTCACTCACAAGGAAGGTGTTGTCACCATGTGCATATTGGAGTCAAGCTAGGATGATCAATGAACTACTATCTACCTTCAATTGGTATCTACTACATCCTTCCAATGATATCTCGGTAACAAGTATCTATTCATGCTTTCTCCTCTTGCATTCAACCTTGTGTAGGTTGCATCTTGGCATGATTTTCATTTCATATCTTGTGATACTTGTTTCCTTTCTCAAAGCATCCCAACGATGATCTCTTGTTGCTAGTTGTGATGCCGTTGATGGATGTGTGTTTGGACTTCATTTATATACAATAAGACCATATCTAGCCAAGTGCTATGCTTTCAAGCAAATGTCTTATTGGTATATTTATGACTTCCTTGTGGATATCTTGTTCCTTCGTGTTGTAACTATTTCGAGTGTACATTCTTCTTTGTAGATATATATATCATCATGATTTCGTCTACATAGAACCTTATACACTTGAGAGAAATTACATCTCTAGTTGATATCCTTTCTTTCACGTCCACCTTGTCTTTCTTATGTTATTTCTTTGGTGGCTCCGTGAAAGCTTTTGCCTTGAGTGCGTGTCCTCTATCGTTGCATCTTGATGCACTCTTGTGTGGTGAAGATTATTTTCCTCATGCTTATCGTTATGAGGCTTTTGCCATCTTAATTGGCATCCCTCGTGTTGATGAGGCTTTCATCTTCTATCTTCGCCACGGGTTGTCACAAGCATAAGTTCTTTATATGCTTATTAGTAAGCTTGTGAACCCATTTGCTAGTTGTGTGTGGGAATGACAGGCCTTTCACCGTGTGCCTCATTCTTTCAAGACTATGTTGATGCTTAATGCTCATCCTAATTTTAGTCTTCTCAAGTGCTTCGCCATGACTCACACACATCATTTTGGTTGAGCCCTTTCTTAAGTTGCCTCTTTTACTTGTTGCTCAACCATGTGTTTGTTGCAAGTACTAGGCTTTGTTTCCTATATGCTCACTTGCACTTGTTGTAAGTTTCTATTGATTTTGGGGGAGCTATGATCCTATTTTGTGCACTTGGTATCCTAATACAAAAAATTCTTATGTGTGCACAAATCATGGGGAGATTCTCTAGTTTCTTTAGATCACTCCTTTGCTCTTATCATAATATCCTTTATTCATGTGGCTCGTAGGATCATTGGCCTAGTTGGTTCAATTGGTATCTTTTGATAGCTTGCTTCAATAGGTATCTTTTGATTGCTTGATTGCTTGTTTCTCTCTTTGTTATGTCTTTGTGGCATATCTTCCTTTTGTAATCTTTGGGCCTTAATATAGTTTGTCTTCCTCCAAGTATTTACCGTTGGATATGTGTATTGCATTCCACTTTCTTGTTGAGAAATACACAAATTATGGAGGAACACAATTTATATTGGCCTTCTAAGCTTTTCTCCCATTTTGGCAATCGATGCCAATGGGGGAGAAGTTTCAGAGAGTTTTGTGGAGAAGTTTAGAGAATTCTCTCCTTTTGCTTTGGTTTTGTTCCTAAGCATTTGCATCTCTTACTCATGCATCATTGGTTGTTGCATTGTATGGTGATGCATAATTCCTTATATAAACTCTCTTGAAAGTGATTGTCATCAATTACCAAAATGGGGGATATTGAAAGAACATGCGGTGCCCCCATGTTTAGTTTTGGTAATTGATGAAAATCTCTATGGACTAATGGTTGCATTGAGTTATATTTGAAGGATTTGTCCATAGGCATTTCTTCAAGTCCATGTGTTGGTTTCAAGGAGTTTATGTGTTGACCAAGGTGCTATTAAGGAATTATCCAAAGATTGGTCATGTGAGTGTTGAGCTTATTGCAAGCATGTCTTGAAGAAGAAGATTGTGTGATCATTCATGTTTACCTTCAAGACATCATCCAAACTAAGAGAGTTGGAAAGATTCAAGGTTGATCAAGACTAAGTCAAGAGTGAATCAAGTTGATCAACTCACAAAGTGTAAAAGATGTACCGAGAGGGATCAAGTGATCCCATGGTATGGTAAGTATTGTCCATTGCACTTTGTGTGCTAACCCATGGTCTTCGTGAGAGTTCTTTGTGGGGTTAGGTTGCGGTGTGCAAGTTCAAGTGATGCATCACGAAGAGATCAAGTGCTTGAAGCTTGCCATCCATTATGGTGTCAATGGACTTGTGAAGATGAGCCGAAGAGTGGCTCACCCATAGTGGACTATGGGGGAGCAATCATCTAGTCTTCATCGAGCCAACGCAATCAAGAAAGGTGGTCCATCTTGAGGGAGTCAAGATCGTCATCATCTAGCTCAAGTGGTCATGTGCAAGGCAAAGGTTTGCCCTTGATAGGTTTTCTATTTTACCGGTCTCATGGTGGTAGTAGGGAGACCGGGTTATATGATCGTTTGTCGTACTATCAAGGGGGGCTCTCAAGTTGGTAGCTTGATCGTATCGTTAGTAGAGAGCTCAAACCCTTGCATCCTTGCATCATGTTTCTTGGTTCTTGTTTGATTCTCTTTTTGAGTCTTAGAGCTTATGGTCATCTTGATGACAAGCTTGAGTTCATCGAAAACGGAGTTCACATGCGTCTTCTATGATGTTTTCGGTGTTGGAGGTTTTATCGGTCTTTTCCGAGGAAGGGTTCTCACCATTTTCCTTTGGGACTTTTCTCATTTGCTTATTCTTGATATTTCTATCAAGATTGTGTTAGCCCATGTCATTAGCTTTCCAACAAACTTGGTTTCGTTGAATTCGGAGTCCATTTGCAAAAGTTGTGGCTGTTTTGGTAAAGGCTGCAGCGGTACTACCGCGACTAGAGCGGATGTAATTTTTTACTACCGCTCCAGAGCAGTACTACCGCGGCTCCTGAGCGGTAGTACCGCCCCACAGCAGTACTACCGCGGCTCCTAAGCGGTAGTACCGCTCCGGACCAAAATCTCGTGTTTTGCTTAGCGGAAGTAGGCACAGAAGTATTTTTTTAGTACCGCTCGCAAGCAGTAGTACCGCTACCATTTGCGGTAGTACCGTGAGGTCAAGTGGTAGTACCGTGAGGACGAGCGGTACTACCGCTCGAAGGTTCTTTTGGCCTTTTTGCCTCCTCGCTGTTGTGTTTCGAAGGGGTACTACCGCCCTAGCGGTAGTACCTCTCTGTGCGGGCTGTGAGCATAACGGTTGGATTCGGGAGCTCCTATAAAAGGGGGTCTTCTTCCCCATTCAACCTCATCCTTTGAGCTCGTGTTCTTCCCCCATTGTTGACCTTCTTCGAGCTTGCTAACTCTCAATCCCTCCATGGATTCTTGCTAGTTTTTGAGGGAAAAGAGAGAAGAGATCTAGATCCACATTTCCACCAATCACTTTCTCCTCTATGTGAGGGGAACCCCTTGGATCTAGTTCTTGGAGTTCTTGGTGTTCTCCTTCTTGTTCTTCCTCTCATTTTCCTCCCTAGCATTAGTTGCTTCGGTGGGATTTGAGAGAGAAGGACTTGGGCACTCCGTGTGCCCTTGCCATTGCATTTGGTGCATCGGTTTGAGTTCTCCACGGTGATACGTGGAAGTTACAAGTTGAGAAGCTTATTACTCTTGGGTGCTTGGTGCCCTTGAGCTTGTTCCTCTTGGGTGCTTGGGCGCCCTAGATGGTTGGTGGTGTTCGAAGCTCAATCATTGTGGTGTAAAGCTCCGGGCAAGCGTCGGGGTCTCCAATTAGGTTGTGGAGATCGCCCCGAGCAATTTGACGGGTACCGGTGACCGCCCCCAAGGGTTGCCAAAGTGTACGGGTTCGGTGACCACCCCCAAGGGTCGCCATTTGTACGGGTTCGGTGACTGCCCTCAAGGGTCCCTTAGTGGAATCACGGCATCTTGCATTGTGCGAGGGCGTGAGGAGATTACGGTGGCCCTAGTGGCTTCTTGGGGAGCATTGTGCCTCCAGATCGCTCCAAACGGAGATTAGCATCCGCAAGGGTGTGAACTTCGGGATACATCATCGTCTCCGCGTGCCTCAGTTATCTCTTACCCGAGCCCCTTTACTTATGCACTTTACTTTGTGATAGCCATATTGTTCTTTGTCATATATCTTGCTATCACATAGTTGCTTATCTTGCTTAGCATAAGTTGTTGGTGCACATAGATGAGCCTAGTTGTTGTAGATTTTGTGCTTGACAAATTAACCGCTAGGTTTATTCCGCATTTGTTCAAGCCTAAACCGTAATTATTTTAAAGCGCCTATTCACCCCCCCCCTCTAGGCGACATCCTCGATCTTTCACTACCGCTTAATGATAAAGTAAAGCAATTACAGGGCGTTTGCATTTCATACAATAAAGCGACAACCATATGGCTCCTGCCAGTTGCCGATAACTTCGGTTACAAAACATGATCATCTCATACAATAAAATATATCATCACGTCTTGACCATATCACATCACAACATGCCCTGCAAAAACAAGTTAGACGTCCTCTACTTTGTTGTTGCAAGTTTTACGTGGCTGCTACGGGCTTAGCAAGAACCGTTCTTACCTATGCATCAAAACCACAACGATAGTTCGTCAAGTTAGTGCTGTTTTAACCTTCGCAAGGACCGGGCGTAGCCACACTCGATTCAGCTAAAATGAGAGAGACAGACACCCGCCAGCCACCTTTAAGCACGAGTGCTCGTAACGGTGAAACCAGTCTCGCGTAAGCGTACGCGTAATGTCGGTCCGGGCCGCTTCATCTCACAATAGCGCTTAACCAAAGTATGACATGCTGGTAAGCAGTATGACTTGTATCGCCCACAACTCACTTGTGTTCTACTCGTGCATATGACATCTACGCATAAAACCAGGCTCGGATGCTACTGTTGGGGAACGTAGTAATTTCAAAAAAAATCCTACGTACACGCAAGATCATGGTGATGGCATAGCAACGAGAGGGGAGAGTGTTGTCCACGTACCCTCGTAGACCGTAAGCGGAAGCGTTATGACAACGCGGTTGATGTAGTCGTACGTCTTCACGATCCGACCGATCCAAGTACCGAACGTACGGCACCTCCGAGTTCAGCACACGTTCAGCTCGATGATGATCCCCGGACTCCGATCCAGCAAAGTGTCGGGGATGAGTTCCGTCAGCACGACGTCCTGGTGATAATGATGATGCTCTACCGGCGCAGGGCTTCACCTAAACTCCGCGACGATATGATCGAGGTGGAATATGGTGGAGGGGGGGCACCGCACACGGCTAAGGAACGATCCGTAGATCAACTTGTGTGTCTAGGGTGCCCCCCTGCCCCCGTATATAAAGGAGCAAGGGGGGGTGCGGCCGGCCCTAGGAGGAGGCGCGCCGGAGGAGTCCTACTCCCACCGGGAGTAGGACTCCCCCCTTCCCTTGTTGGACTAGGACTTGGGGGGAAGGAGGAGAGGGGGGAAAGGAAAAAGGGGGGCACCGCCCCCCTCCTTGTCCTATTCGGACTTGGGGGGGAGGGGCGCGCGGCTGCCCCTTGGCCCCTTTCTCCTCTTCCTCCACTAGGCCCACTAAGGCCCATTAGGTCACCGGGGGGTTCCGGTAACCTCCCGGTACTCCGGTAAAATGCTGATTTCACCCAGAACACTTCCGATGTCCAAACATAGGCTTCCAATATATCAATCTTTATGTCTCGATTATTTCGAGACTCCTCGTCATGTCCGTGATCACATCCTGGACTCCGAACAAACTTCGGTACATCAAAACTTATAAACTCATAATAAAACTGTCATCGTAACGTTAAGCGTGCGGACCCTACGGGTTCGAGAACTATGTAGACATGACCTAGAACTATTCTCGGTCAATAACCAATAGCGGAACCTGGATGCCCATATTGGCTCCTACATATTCTACGAAGATCTTTATCGGTCAAACCGCATAACAACATACGTTGTTCCCTTTGTCATCGGTATGTTACTTGCCCGAGATTCGATCGTCGGTATCCAATACCTAGTTCAATCTCGTTACTGGCAAGTCTCTTTACTCGTTCCGTAATACATCATCCCGCAACTAACTCATTAGCTACATTCTTTGCAAGGCTTATAGTGATGTGCATTACCGAGAGGGCCCAGAGATACCTCTCCGACAATCGGAGTGACAAAACCTAATCTCGAAATACGCCAACCCAACATGTACCTTCGGAGACACCTGTAGTACTCCTTTATAATCACCCAGTTACGTTGTGACGTTTGGTAGCACCCAAAGTGTTCCTCCGGTAAACGGGAGTTGCATAATCTCATAGTTACAGGAACATGTATAAGTCATGAAGAAAGCAATAGCAATATACTAAACGATCAAGTGCTAGGCTAACGGAATGGGTCATGTCAATCACATCATTCTACTAATGATGTGATCCCATTAATCAAATGACAACACATGTCTATGGTTAGGAAACATAACCATCTTTGATTAATGAGCTAGTCAAGTAGAGGCATACTAGTGACGTTATGTTGGTCTATGTATTCACACATGTATAATGTTTTCGGTTAATACAATTCTAGCATGAATA
Organism: Triticum dicoccoides; assembly: GCF_002162155.2. Classification (NCBI taxonomy): domain Eukaryota; kingdom Viridiplantae; phylum Streptophyta; class Magnoliopsida; order Poales; family Poaceae; genus Triticum; species Triticum dicoccoides. The sequence goes on from NC_041387.1 coordinate 479,186,411, forward strand.
ATAAACATTTATCATGATACGAGGAAATAAATAATAACTTTATTATTGCCTCTAGGGCATATTTCCTTCACGTGTCGAGGGATCCATCCGTTGGAGGTGATTAAAGTAGAGATGTTTATTAGCTCCGGACACTTTGATCTTCGCAACATGAGTGGAATTGACCGCTCTGCACGATCACTTCGCTTCCGGTGGTCGACCATCAATAGGAATTGTCAACAATGATGTTTGTGATTCAAATTATATGCCATGTGTTTTGTGTTGATGTGTGAAATTTATGACCAAAATAAATAAATGTAGACGCCGGCTGCTCGCGCGCGCTGCATTTTAACGCGCTGCTGGAGCTGCGCGCGCTGCTGAAGGCAGCACTGCGTGCCGCGCCAAACCTGACGATGGGCGCGCCGCAAACCAGATTTTAGCGCGGCGCGCTGGGCGCAGGTTGAAGATGCTCTCGCCTCCAAGGATCGGATGACATGGCGTCGTTTCCGCTGAAAGGAGCACCCGCATGGCCAGTCAAGATCGTTGGAAGGTCCAATCACCATTTTTCCGTTTTTGTCTCGGGCCGCCATGACGGTGAAGTGTGCAGCGACCAAAGATGATCACTTCACTTCACGCTGAGCGCAGAAATGCTGTTCAAGACGAAGAAATGTGACTCACAAGAGCGGAATTGACACCCCATATTCACACATCAATTGAATGCAAGTCCTGTTTTTACCACGCAAATAACAATCCTCGTGTCTTTTTTTGACTATACTCTGCTACTCTGACAGCTCTTCACCGAGTCCGTACCACCCCCATTCATATTGCTACAGCTACCTCCCAACCCCTCGCCGCCGTTGGCGCTGCTCCCGCCAATTATGTGGCTGCCGGTGCGGCTGTTGTTGTAGAAGCACACGACCTTGCACTTCACCACGCCGGCGCCGGCGACGTACACGTGGAACCCCGGCGCCACCATCATCTTCACGCTGGTCGGCTCCAGCCGCCCGGCGCGCGAGGCCGCGGCGTCCTCCATGAACCGCGAGTCGAAGCGCGCGCCGCGGTCCACGCGCACGACGGGCAGCGGCGGGTGCACGGACCGCGCCAGGAGGCGCACCCCCCACACGCCCTTGGCCGCCAGGAAGAAGGCCTGCAGCAGCGGCTCCGGCCAGGGGCGCGCGCGCGCCCACCCGAGGGAGGACACCACCTCGCTCATCTTGGCGTCGCAGAACCGGCTCAGCCCGTCGCTGTAGTGCTTCGTCCCGTGGATGAGCACCTCCTCCCAGGTCAGCGCCGCCACGGCGTGGTACGCCGCGAGGTTGGCCTCGCACCGGCCCGCCGGGTCCGCGGTGTGGACGTCGCCCTCGGTGTCGAGCTCGAAGTCCGCGTGGAAGGCGCGGTTCAGGAAGCTCTCGAGGTTGGGGCCGGGGCTCGCGGGGCTGCGCAGGTGGGTGGAGAGCGCGCGCGTGAGGTTCCGCACGGTGGCGCGCGCAGTGGAGACGGCGCGGAGGAAGGACTCGACGGGGAAGACGGCGGCGGCCGGCGTGGGGAGCACGCGGGCCTCGAGGCGCGCGAGCTTGAGCTCCAGCTCCGCGAGGGACTGCTTCAGCCGCGAGGTCTCCTCCACCGCGTCGTCCCGCGTCCGCGTGGCGGCGGCGAGCCGCCGCGAGAGGTCGGCCGCGGCCAGGCGCCACTGTTCTCCCTCACCCCCGTCGCCTTCCGAGGCCGACGTGGGAGACGGCGAGGAGCGCGGGGTGGACCGTCGGGTGAGGGAGACGAACAGCGAGCGGATGACGGCTCCCGGCGACGCCGGCGCCAGTGCCCGCTGTTTGAAGCGGCAGTCGGAGCACGACACCGCCGCGACATACGCAGCCGAGTCGGCGGCGCCGCCTTCGCTCCTCCCCCGCCGCGGCGTCTTCTTGGCGCCGCCGTGGCCGTGGCCGTGGCCGTGGAGCGGCGTCGCGGAGTGGGCGTACTTCTGGTCCAGCTTCTCGGAGGCCGTCGTCGGGGCACCAGCATGCCGCTTGGTCTCGGACACCTGATGATTACAGCTTAGCATTGCAGCTCACAGACAAGCAATCAAGCAAAGAGCACCCACGACCCAACTCAAAGAACAGAGACATAACACACATCGCAAGAGGAGGAGAAGGGACGCGAGCTCACCGCGGATGTGAAGGTAGGAGGGGAAGGGGACGGGGACGACACCATGGCTGCGGATCGAGCTCCCTCTACGAACAACAACGACCTTTTGTTGGGTTGGGACTTGCGGTGGTCGGACGCTAGCGCTGGCTTTTGCGTTGCGGTGGTGGCGGCTGGCGAGGCGATAGTGCTGAGCGCTGTGGTGCGGACCGTGCGGTGTTGGTTGCCTCGCCTGCGTCTGTACTGTACGAGTACGTGCGACGACGTCTTTTTTTGCAGTCTACTTCACGGGGAGGGGAGCTGAGCCTAGAGGCAGGCAGGCAGGCAGGCAGGACGACGCGGGGCATGAATGCCGGTCAGTTCGGGTCGTTGGTGCGTTTAATGCCCCCCGGCTCCGTCTGGACCATCTCTCCCTCCTTGCTCCCTCTCTCGATTTATCTCCTCCTGCTCTCAGATTTTCCGTTTGTGACTTTGCGATGAGACGCCAGCCATCCCTCGGCTACCTGGATTCTGGAGGCAGAAAAGTAAAAGGTTTTGCGTGGCCATGCTACGTCTGTCAGCTTCTCCCGCAGCCGCGCTACCTCCGGCCAACAGCCAACAGGCATCGATGAGAGTTGGATTTCCTCATAACATTTTCTTACCGTACAACGCAGAGAGAAAGATACGAGTACTCGTATCGTAATCACCGGGGCGCAAATACTCGTACGTATCATGAGTTTTGGAGCGGCACATTAAGAGCGGTCGGCACGGCAGGTTGGGCAGGGAGGACACCATAAATCCGGACGTCGACCCGACCCATCTGGACCGCCCCGCACGCTTCAAACATGCTGTCAATGAATTGAGAACCGTGGCGCGACCCCGAGTCCCGTGCGTGGAACTGAATGCCGTGGATTCCGTCCTCCGAGTCTGATGACATGCAGTACTAGAGAGAGAGATATTACGAGGCTCCGATCAACCTTTTCCCGCCTCTTGTCACTCGCTGCGCCACTGCAGCTGCCAGTGACTTGTGCGAATGCCTCGAGCGCTACAGGCGACGTGCTCCGTCTGAGATTAAAAGTCAAAGAACGCATGCTCGTCAGCCCTCAGTGCTCAGGCTTCAGGTCTGCCGTCGGTTATGATCACTGCTCATAAGTTGCTATCGTGATGAAAAACTCTCCTGGTGCAGCTGTGTCCGCCACAGGAGTTTAAACTGATTTGATCGAACAGTTTTTTTTTTTGGAATGGAGGCAAAAAATTTGTCTCATCCATTAATTAAGAAGGAGAATAGAGTTTGTTACAACCAACCCACGACAAACCCACATGGCGATTACTCGCGTTCAAGTAGTGTCCCTAGTTTTTTTGCTCCCACTATACTCCAAAGCTTTGCTTCTTCTATGATGATGTTGAGAAGGATCGTCGGCGGAGCGCTCTTGTGACGAAAGACCCGGGAGTTTCGCTCATTTCATATTGTCCAAGAAACGAGCATGATGAGGGAGGCCGTGGCCTTCCGCTTTGGAACGGATAGGCCGGTCCGATGATCCCACCATGACTCAACGGAGTCCTCCAAATGCCATAAAGAGGTGTCCAGATAGTGTAGACCAAAATTTTCTATGACCAACTTCAATAGTCTAATGGTAAAGCGACACTTGTAGAATAGATGTTTTCACCCGTTTCTTGCTCTCTTTTGCATAATGTGCAAAGGCCACAATTTGGCCAACCGATTAGCGGTCCAGATGCGGTTTTGGATGGCTAACCAAGCAAAGAATTTGACTTTAGGAGGGGCCCAAACTTTCCAGACCATTTGGTCCATGGGGGAATGAGTCATTCTCAAGAATTGCGCTTTGTAGGCAGAAGCTGTGGTGCAGCGCCCATCCGTGAAGTGTTTTCAGACAATGTCATCTTCAATGTTGTCAATGAGGTTGAATTCGTGGATGAGCATCCAGAGCCTGAAGAACTCCGTGATATGAGTGATGGATATCACGGTGGCTGTGTTAATCTTGGAAATCCATGCGTTCTTTTTGAGTGCCTCCCACACCTTCTAATTCTTTTTTGAAGAAGCCTCGAAAGTAAAGGGTGCAATCTTTTTTGGCTTCCGGCCAAGCAACCACAGAGAGTCCGAGAAAGGTGTTTTTGCGCCATTTTCAACGATGATGGTGGTGGAGCCATAGAAGAACTTCAGGTAATCCTCGTCACATGGGAGTGTAGTGTGGTAGCATTAGATTTGTGGGAGAAAGATTGCGACGGGGGAAGCTGTAGTTTTCGTGAATTAAACGGGCAGTGGACTTTGCAGGTGAGGCGCGTCAAGTTAAGGAGACCAGCACCTCGGTTTCGACTGGTTCTTGCTGCCGTGACGGCGTGACCTTGAAGGAGACAACACTGACCCGGTCCAAGAATCAAAGGGGGTTCGTCTTAAATTTGAAGTTAACCGCACATGAGTCCATGACGGCATGAGATGACCCGGACGAGACGAGACAATATAGCGGGTTCAGGCAGGAGTCGTCCGCACGACCGCTTTTCGGATGCTGATTCACGCCCCGTCTTTGACGTACAGTAGTATAGAAAGGCAGTGGTGGATCAAAGCGGCGGGGATGCACGAACTGCATGCTGATCAACAACCTCAACCTCTCCTCTCGATCACCAATGCTCGTGCCCACCTCTCCCCTGCATCTGCATACGATACTGACGTCGCCCCTCTACAAGAATGAGACGGAGATTGCTAGCGCTACATACGGATGGACAGCAAATACCACAGTACTACTGGCCGCCTGGCACCACGCAGGTAGTATGCCCACAACCACAATCGTCGCATCACATTATGTAGAGATAGCTACGGACTACAGTACGCACCGGTCGACCCCGACCGACAACCGCGCGCCATGGCGCGCATCGCGATCCCGGTCGACCAGCTGCAAATTCAAGCGGATTGGCAGGCAGATCGATCGGAATTCAAAGCAGCGACGAGATCCGACAAAAATTAGTTGGCCGTGCCGCCCATCCCGTTTAACTGGAACTGCAACTGGAACGGTGGAAGGCGCATGCCGCTCGCGACTGTGAGGTGGAACTGACGTACCCCCATGCGCATGGGCTGAGCAGCGAGGCGTGGTACCGTACCATGGCTACGCAGCCTCCCCATGGCCGCGCGGCGACGTACAGCCCCGTGCGCGGCGTGCTGCGCAAAGTTTGGTGTGGTCGATCGTAGTAGGCGCCAACCGAACCACCGGAGTTAATGATGTAAGTTGCGCGACGGGACGACGGAAGGAGGCGTACGACGGGTCGATCACTTAACAAGGAGTTACCTGAAGTGATTCAGATATGAGCTTAGTACTTGCGAAGTTGGTTAATTGAGCCAAGCAGAGCACAACTGTGTGATCAGGGCACATGGAATGTAGAACCACACGATCGATCAATCAGTAATTTGAATCACAGACAGGCAAGCATGCATGCCCGGCATGACATGCGTATATACGACATGAGACCATAAACAGTCATCAGCTAACATGTATCATCCCCCAAACCCTTCCAAACCCACTACAATCTATACAGTTCCTCTACAAACTTCTTCTAATCTATACAGTGGGATGTATTGCTCCGACACCGTATATAGAACATGGGAGGAATAGTTAAATCGGAAGCATATTCGGGTATAATTCACCGCCAACAAGATACAGTTACAAACTGTGCATCTCTAGTCACTCATCTATTTGTAACTCCCAATATTTTGGACCTTGGGAGGCATGCAACTAGCCTATTTCGGTCTTTTTTTTTGAGAGAGAGAGAGGCCAAGGGCATATCATAAAATTGTCCAACCCTTACAGGACCATCCTTACAAAAAAAAGTAACACACATGTCCTTGGGTATATCGTTGTCGTCTTCCTCCTGTATTCGCTGGTGGTCATGAACAAAGCTTGATGCCACCTCTGAATCTTCAGAACACCTCGGAACCAGGGAATACTGTAGATGCATCAGCCGAGAAGTCACCGGCAGGAGCCAGAGGAAGGCGGTGACAATGAACTGAAGATCAATTGTCGTCACAAAGAAGCAACATGGAGGACCTGACAATCAACCCCGATATGTCCAGACATAATCCGGGAGGCCTAACCTCACTAGCTTCCTGACGAAGCCGAACCTGACCATGCTTCGCTGAACGGAGAAGCCATAAGACAAAGACATAAACTGTTGTAGTCCACTCCGCCAAATGGCGGTGTCAAAGACCACTTAGACGGGACAAGACAAAAACAGGGCCCTAGATCTTGCCCTGACGAAATTCCACACACCCTCCACCGAAACGAGGACATGACATGGAGAAATTATTCCACCCCGCCAGTGACACCATCGTCTCACCACTGTCGGCCAGCCACATAGATTGAACCCTAACCAACTCTAGGACGACCGACAACGGAAGCACCTGAAGAACAGGGGAAATGGCTGGACATAAGGGAAGACCCTAGTCGCATGTGTCCCTTGTGAGAGGAAAAACTAACTAGGATTGTATGAGGACACGGGACGGCAGGGCTACTAGAGCAGAAGTCATTGCCGAAAATGTCATCGGCAATGACTTTGACGGCGACGGGGGTGTTAACTGTTGGGGAAAGAGAAAAATACGAATACGCAAAGCTTGCATGTCATTTTATTGATAGAAGAATGAGCATAGTACATAGTGCGGGTACATTGACTACACATGCGTGAATTCGTCTGAAAAAGATAACCAGAGCATAAGACACGGGGTGCTCACACCAAGACTAAAGCTAGCCTAACTCAAATTAGCTAAACCAATGGTGCGAGCCTTGTCCCATTGCCAAGCATCCTCGTGGATGGTCTGCACCAGACGCGAGACTGACGGTAGTTGGTTATCAAAGATGCAACCATTGTGGTGCTTCCAGAGCCACCAGGCAGTGAGCATGATGAGGAAGGAGAGGCCTCGTCGATGCACAAGTAGAGCTTGAGAGCTAGAGGTGGCCCACCAGTCAGGAAAGGACATCGCCGAATATGGTAGAGTGGACATGGAACGACACCAGAAGAGCACCTCGTGCCACACCTAGTGGGGGAAGGAGCAACCGACGAGGAGGTGTCGCGGGACCTTAGAATCATGGTCGCACAAGGAACATAATTCCTCGTGCGGGAGTCTTAAGGGCTAGACAATCGGCGATCCAACATCTATCCTACAGGGGAGCCATGTGAAGACCTTGAGTGGCAACGGCACCCATGTCTTATAGGTGATCCGCCAAAAGGGATCTGGTATCAAGCCATAGAAACGGGCAAGGTAGCATGATCTGGCCAAATAGAGACCAAAGTCCATCCACATCTAGAGTAGCTCATACGGACTGTAAAAGAGGGAGAAGTGCCGAAAGAGGCGCAAGTGTTCCATGAACTGCTTCAGGGTAGCCGGTCCAAGTGCGATTTGGATGTCACAAAGCCAAGCACGCCCCCAGAAGCCCCTCGCAGTTTGTGCAGTGCCGACAATGACACTTGAGGAAGAGGGCAAAGATCAAAGGAGCACTTTTCGAGATGGACCTTCCTACAATCCAATGATCAGCCCAAAACCTGTTGGGGAACGTAGTACGAGATGGACCTTCCTACAATCCAATGATCAGCCCAAAACCTGTTGGGGAACGTAGTAATTTCAAAAATTTCCTACGATCACGCAAGATCTATCTAGGAGATGCATAGCAACGAGAGGGGAGAGTGTGTCCACGTACCCTCGTAGACCGAAAGCGGAAGCGTTTAGTAACGTGGTTGATGTAGTCGAACGTCTTCGCGATCCAACCGATCCAAGTACCGTACGTACGGCACCTCTATGTTCAACACACGTTCATCTCGATGACGTCCCTCGTGCTCTTTATCCAGTTGAGGACGAGGGTGAGTTCCACCAGCACGACAGCGTGGCGACGGTGATGATGATGCTACTGACGCAGGGCTTCGCCTAAGTACTACGACGATATGATCGAGGTGTGTAACTGTGGAGGGGGGCACCGCACACGGCTAAGGCGAAACTTGGTGTGTTCTAGGGTGCCCCCTTGATAACCAACAAGTATAGGGGATCGCAACAGTTTCCGAGGGTAGAGTATTCAACCCAAATTTATTGATTCGACACAAGGGGAGCCAAAGAATATTCTCAAGTATTAGCAGTTGAGTTGTCAATTCAACCACACCTGGATAACTTAGTATCTGCAGCAAAGTATTTAGTAGCAAAGTAGTATGGAAATAACGGTAACAGTGGCAAAAGTAAAAGTAGCAGTTTTGAAGTAATTGTAACAGTGGCAACGGTAAAGTAAATAAGCAAAGCACAATATGTGAAAAGCTCATAGGCATTGGATCAGTGATGGATAATTATGTCGGATGCGGTTCCTCATGTAATAGTTATAACATAGGGTGACACAGAACTAGCTCCATTTCATCAATGTAATGTAGGCATGTATTCCGAGTATAGTCATACGTGCTTATGGAAAAGAACTTGCATGACATCTTTTGTCCTACCCTCCCGTGGCAGCGGGGTCCTAATGGAAACTAAGGGATATTAAGGCCTCCTTTTAATAGAGAACCGGACCAAGCATTAGCACTTAGTGAATACATGAACTCCTCAAACTATGGTCATCACCGAGAAGTATTCTGATTATTGTCACTTCGGGGTTGTCAGATCATAACACATAATAGGTGACTATAAACTTGCAAGATAGGATCAAAAACTCACATATATTCATGAAAACATAATAGGTTCAGATCTGAAATCATGTCACTCGGGCCCTAGTGACAAGCATTAAGCATAGCAAAGTCATAGCAACATCAATCGCAGAACATAGTGGATACTAGGGATCAAACCCTAACAAAACTAACTTGATTACATGGTAAATCTCATCCAACCCATCACCATCCAGCAAGCCTATGATGGAATTACTCATGCACGACGGTGAGCATCATGAAATTGGTGATGGAGGATGGTTGATGATGATGACGGTGACGAATCCCCCTCTCCGGAGCCCCGAAAGTTCTCCAGATCAGCCCTCCCGAGAGAGATTAGGGCTTGGCGGCGGCTCCGTATTGTAAAATGCGATGAAACCTTCTCTCTGATTTTTTTCTCGGCGAAAGCAAATATATGGAGTTGGAGTTGAGGTCGGTAGACGTCTAGGGGGCCCACGAGGCAGGGGGGCACGCCCAGGTGGTGGGGGCGCACCCCCCACCCTCATGGACAGGGTGTGGGCCCCGTGACGCTATTTCTCGCCAGTATTTTTTATTAATTCTGAAAAGTTGCTCCGTGGATTTTCAGGTTATTCCGAGAACTTTTATTTCTACACAAAAATAACACCATGACAATTCTACTGAAAACAGCGTCAGTCCGGGTTAGTTCCATTCAAATCATGCAAGTTAGAGTCCAAAACAAGGGCAAAAATGTTTGGAAAAGTAGATACGACGGAGACGTATCAACTCCCCCAAGCTTAAACCTTTGCTTGTCCTCAAGCAATTCAGTTGACAAACGAAAAGTGATAAAGAAAAACTTTTACAAACTCTGTTTGCTCTTGTTGTTGCAAATATGTAAAGCCAGCATTCAAGTTTTCAGCAAAGATTATGAACTAACCATATTCACAATAACACTTAGGTCTCATGTTTACTCATATCAATGGCATAATCAACTAGCGAGCAATAATAATAAATCTCGGATGACAACACTTTCTCAAAACAATCATAATATGATATAACAAGATGGTACCTCACTATCCCTTTCTGAGACCGCAAAACATAAATGTAGAGCACCTTTAAAGATCAAGGACTAACTAAACATTGTAATTCATGGTAAAAGAGATCCAGTCATAGTCATGCCCAGTATAAACTAATAGTAATGCATGCAAATAATAGCGGTGCTCTCCAGCGGGTGCTTTTTAATAAGAGGGTGATGACTCAACATAAAAGTAAATAGATAGGCCCTTCGCAAAGGGAAGAAGGGATTTGTAGAGGTGCCAGAGCTCGATTTTAAAATAGAGATGAATAACATTTTGAGCGGTATACTTTCACTATCAACGTAACAACTATGAGATCTCGATATCTTCCATGCTACACACATTATAGGCGGTTCCCAAACAGAATGGTAAAGTTTATACTCCCCCACCTCCAACAAGCATCAATCCATGGCTTGCCCGAAACAACGGGTGCCTCCAACTAGCAACAATCCCGGGGGAGTTTTTTTAATTATTTTGATTTGATTTGATCTTTTGATCATGGGACTGGGCATCCTGGTTACCAGCCATTTTCTCGTGAATGTGGAGCGGAGTCCACTCCTCTTGAGAATAACCCACCTAGCATGGAAGATACAGACAGCCCTAGTTGATACATGAGATGCTCGATCATACAAAATAGAATTTCATTTGAAGGTTTGGAGTTTGGCACATACAAATTTACTTGGAACGGCAGGTAAATACCGCATATAGGAATGTATGGTGGACTCATATGGAATAACTTTGGGGTTTATGGAGTTTGGATGCACAAGCAGTATTCCCGCTTAGTACAGGTGAAGGCTAGCAAAAGACTAGGAAGCGACCAACTGAGAGAGCGACAACAGTCATGAACATGCACTAAAATTAATCAACACCATGTGCAAGCATGAGTAGGATATAATCAACCATGAACATAAATATCGTGAAGGCTATGTTGATTTTGTTTCAACTACATGCGTGAACATGTGCCAAGTCAAGTCACTCGAATCATTCAAAGGAGGATACCACCCTATCATACCACATCACAACCATTTTAATAGCATGTTGGCATGCAAGGTAAACCATTATAAGCTCCTAGCTAATTAAGCATGGCATAAGCAACTATAATCTCTAATTGTCATTGCAAACATGTTTATTCATAATAGGCTGAATCAGGAACGATGAACTAATCATATTTACAAGAACAAGACAGGTCGAGTTCATACCAGCTTCTCTCATCTCAATCAGTCCATCATATATCATCATTATTGCCTTTCACTTGCACGACCGAACGATGTGGATAATAATAATAGTGCACGTGCATTGGACTAAGCTGGAATCTGCAAGCATTCAATTCAAGGGAGAAGACAAGGTAATATGGACTCTTGGTTAAATCGACAATCATGTATATAAGAGTCACTAAACATTTTCATTATGGTCTTCTCCTCTTGACCCCCAAAGGAAAGAAAAGAAATAAAACTATTTACACGGAAAAGCTCCCAACAAGCAAAAGAAGAACGGGAAATCTTTTTGGGTTTTCTTTTAGTTACTACTACAAGCATGGAGTTTAACTAACTAATTTTTTTTGGTTTTACTTAAGGTTTATCAAACACACAAGAAGAAAGCTAGAAAAGGAATTAAACTAGCATGGGTAGTACAATGAAAGAGTATGAGCACTGACAATTAGAGTGAGTGTGTGAACATGAATGTAATGTCGGTGAGAAATACGTACTCCTCTAAGATTAGGCTTTTAGCCTAAGTTGGTCTATGGCCACGGGTAGCCTGGCTGATATCCGAAGTTGTAACTGGGGTCGTACTGAGATGCAGCAGCAAATGCCTCCTGAGCTGCGGCATGGCGGCGAGCTACCTCCGCCTCCTCTCGTACTCGGTTGCCTCCTCCTTGGTGATAATATATCTTCTTTTTGCCTGATAATCAAAGAGGGAAGGAGCAGGGAGAGTAATATGGACAGCGCGACGTCTGTCAAAGATTAGTCGATACTGGAGGAATTATTCATTCCTCTCAAGAAAGTGATGGCTGACCATGGCATTATAATCTAAATAAGCGGGAGGCAAATCCCTATCGTCTTCATGTGGAGGTATACCAAGATAATTAGCCACACAGGTCGCATAAATTTCTCCAAATAAATCTCCAACTAAACCATTATTATGCAACCTACGTGCAACAATTGCCCCCAAGTTGTATTCTTTATCACCTAACATAGCACTCTTGAGAACACAAAGATCAAGTACACACATGTGACATGCTTCATCTTTACCATTAATGCGTCTACCAATGAAGAGAGCAAAATAATGTATAGCAGGAAAATGAATGCTCCCTATGGTAGCTTGTGCTATATCTCTAGATTCTCCCAAAGTAATACTAGCAAGGAAGTCTTTATATTCAGATTTATGGGGTTCATTAACATTGCCCCAATGCAGGAGTTTACAAGCAGTAGTGAAATCTTCTAGGTCCATGGTATATGATTTATCATAAATATCAAACAGGATAGTTTGAGAATTACGCGAAGATGTAAATTTAAACCTTCTCACAAATGAATCAGTCAAATAGTAGTACTGAGGACACTTATCTTGCATGAAGTCCTCAAGATCGGCATTACGCACATATGCATCAAATTCATCCTTGATGTCTGCATTAACCATGAACTCTTCTGACGGCCATTCACAAGGCCGCACGTCGGCTTCCCTTGGTGGTTCATCGTCCTGCTCACACATCGCGAGCTTGGGTCCTTCCTTTGTTGAAGAACCACCTTGGTACATTTTCCTAGACATATTTCTTCCCTTGAAAAATTTCTGAAATTTTCAGTAACTCGAAATAAAAGTGAATCAAACTCAATAAGATTGATAGCAACTACTCCCACAAGTGCCTAGAGCCTATATCATGCATTAGAATTACTTGGGACCTCATAAATTTGACATGCAAGCTCAAGAACAGGGTCACCTAGGCAGCAAAAATTTGCAATGAATAAAGCACTAGAACAAAAACTAATTGGACCATTGGAGGAGTCACATCCAAGGAACAATCTCCCCAAAGCAGTTTTGTGAATGGAGCTTTGAGCAAGGAGATCAAAAATCGCAGCAAAATGAGCTAGAACTCGTGCTTGAGCTGGATGGTGATTTTTTTGGGAGGAAGATGAAGTGTGTGGGTGCAGGAATAAGTGGAGGGGGGCCACCATGGGCCCACGAGGCAGGGGGCGCGCCCTGTAGGGATGGGCGCGCCCTGGACCCTCGTGGCCAGGTGCCAGCTCCCCCTATTGTGTTCTCAATGCCAAATATTCTTAAATATTCCAGAAAAAATTATACTAAATTTGCATGGCATTTGGAGAACTTTTATTTTCGGATATTTTTTATTGCATGGATAATTCAGAAAACAGACAGAAAATACTATTTTTGCTTTATTTATTCTAAATAACAGAAAGTAAAAAGAGGGTACAAAAGGTTGTGCCTTCTAGTTTCATCCATGCATCTCATGATCATCAAAAGGAATCCACTAACAAGGTTGATCAGGTCTTGTTAACAAACTCATTCAGAATAACATGAAACCGGAGAAATTTCGAATAACACTAGGTTACCTCAACGGGGATATGCACATCCCCAATAATAAGAAAATCATATTTCTTCTTGATAGTAGGAAGAGGAAATTCAAAACCTCCAATAATAATAGTTGGAGTTTTTCCAATAGAATTGATGCTATGAACTTGAGGTTGTTTCCTCGGAAAATGCACCGTATGCTCATTATCATTAACATGAAAAGTGACATTGCCTTTATTGCAATCAATAACAGCCCCTGCAGTATTCAAAAAGGGTCTACCAAGGATAATCGACATACTATCCTCCTCGGAAATATCAAGAATAACAAAGTCCGTTAAAATAGTAACATTTGCAACCACAACAGGCACATCCTCACAAATACCGACAGATATAGCAGTTGATTTATCATCCATTTGCAAAGATATTTCAGTAGGTGTCAACTTATTCAATTGAAGTCTACGATATAAAGAGAGAGGCATAACACTAACACCGGCTCCAAGATCACACAAAGCAGTTTTAACATAGTTTCTTTTAATGGAGCATGGTATAGTTGGTACTCCTGGATCTCCAAGTTTCTTTGGTATTCCACCTTTAAAAGTATAATTAGCAAGCATGGTGGAAATTTCAGCTTCCGGTATCTTTCTTTTATTTGTAATGATATCTTTCATGTATTTAGCATAAGGATTTACTTTAAGCATATCAGTTTAGCGCATACGTAAGAATATAGGTCTAATCATTTCAGCAAAGTGCTCAAAATCCTCATCATTCTTTTTCTTGGATGGCTTAGGAGGAAAAGGCATGGGTTTCTGAACCCATGGTTTTCTTTCTTTACCGTGCTTCATAGCAACAAAGTCTCTCTTATCATAACATTGATTCTTTGATTGTGGGTTATCAAGATCAACAGCAGGTTCAATTTCCACATTATTATTATTGCTAGGTTGAGCATCAACATGAACATTATCATTAACATTATCACTAGGTTCATGTTCATCACCTGATTGTGTTCTAGCATCGGAAAGAGAAATATCATTGGGATTCTCAGGTGTGTCTACAACAGGTTCACTAGAAGCATGCAAATTCCTATCATTTTTCTTTTTCTTCTTTTTAGAAGGACTAGGTGCATCTACATTATTTCTCTGAGAATCTTGCTCAATTCTCTTAGGGTGGCCTTCAGGATACAAAGGTTCCTGAGTCATTTTACCCGTTCTAGTAGCCACTCTAATAGCAAAATCATGTTTATTTTTTAATTCATCGAGCAAATCACTTTGAGCTTTAAGTACTTGTTATGCTTGAGTGGTAACCATAGAAGCATATTTACTAATGAGTTTAAGTTCACCTTTAACTCTAGCCATATAATCACTCAAGCATCCAATCATGTAAGCATTACTCTTTAATTCTCTACCAACATAAGCATTGAAATTTTCTTGTCTAGCCATAAAGTCATCAAATTCATCCAAACATTAGCTAGGAAACTTAGTAGAAGGGGTTTCAACTTTATCATATCTATAGAGAGAATTTACATTTACTACCTATGTTGGGTTATCAAGACCATGTGTTTCTTCAATAGGTGGTATATTAAGACCATGTATTTCTTCAACAGGAGGTAAATTCTTAACATCTTCAGCTTTAGTACCTCTTTCTTTCATAAATTTCTTTGCCTCTTGCATATCTTCAGGACTGAGAAATAGAACACCTCTATTCTTCGGAGTTGATTTAGGAATAGGCTCAGGAGTTGGCTTAATTGGCTCAGGAATTGGCTCAGGAAGAGTCCAATTACTTTCATTAGTCAACATATTATTAAATAGCAATTCAGCTTGATCAATTGTTCTTTCCCTGAAAACACAACCAGCACAACTATCCAAGTGGTCCTTGGAAGCATCGGTTAGTCCATTATAAAAGATATCAAGTATTTCATTTTTCTTAAGAGGATGATCAGGCAAAGCATTAAGTAATTGGAGAAGCCGCCCCCCAAGCTTGGGGGAGACTCTCTTCTTCAATTTGCACAAAATTATATATTTCCCTCAAGGCAGCTTGTTTCTTATGAGCAGGGAAATATTTAGTAGAGAAGTAATAAATCATATCCTGGGGACTATGCACACAACCAGGATAAAGAGAATTAAACCAAGTTTTAGCATCACCATTTAATGAGAATGGAAATATCTTAAGGATACAATAGTAGCGAGATTTCTCATCATTAGTGAACAGGGTGGCTATATCATTTAACTTAGTAAGATGTGCCACAACAGTTTCGGATTCATAGCCATAAAAAGGATCAGATTCAACCAAAGTAATTATCTTAGGATCGACAGAGAATTCATAATCCTTATCAGTAACAAAGATAGGTGAAGTAGCAAAAGCAGGGTCATATTTCATTCTAGCATTTAGAGATTTCTATTTCAGTTTAGCTAATAACTTCTTAAGATCAGATCTATCGTTGCAAGCAAGAAAATCTCTAGCAGTTTCTTCATCCATAACATAACCCTCAGGAACAACAGGCAATTCATATTTAGGGGGAGAACCTTCATCATCACTATCTTCAATAATTTCATTTTAAATAATTTCATTCTCTCTAACCCTAGCAAGTTGTTCATCAAGAAATTCACCTAATGGCACAGTAGTATCAAGCATAGAAGTAGTTTCATCATAAGTATCATGCATAGCAGAAGTGGCATCATCAATAACATGCGACATATCAGAATTAATAGCAGTAGCAGGTTTAGGTGTCGCAAACTTACTCATAACAGAAGGAGAATCTAGTGCAGAGCTAGATGGCAGTTCCTTACCTTCCCTCGTAGTTGAGGGATAAATCTTAGTTCTTTCGTCTTTCAAGTTCCTCATAGTGACCAGCAGATATAAATCCCAAGTGACTCAAAGAATAGAGCTATGCTCCCTGACAACGGCGCCAGAAAATAGTCTTGATAACCCACAAGTATAGGGGATCGCAACAGTTTTCGAGGGTAGAGTATTCAACCCAAATTTATTGATTCGACACAAGGGGAGCCAAAGAATATTCTCAAGTATTAACAGTTGAGTTGTCAATTCAACCACACCTAGATAACTTAGTATCTGCAGCAAAGTATTTAGTAGCAAAGTAGTATGGAAGTAACGGTAACAGTGGCAAAAGTAAAAGTAGCAGTTTTGTAGTAACTGTAATAGTAGCAATGGTAAAGTAAATAAGCAAAGCACAATATGTGAAAAGCTTGTAGGCATTGGATCAGTGATGGATAATTATGTCGGATGCGATTCCTCATGTAATAGCTATAACATAGGGTGACACAGAACTAGCTCTAGTTCATCAATGTAATGTAGGCATGTATTCCGAATATAGTCATACGTGCTTATGGAAAAGAACTTGCATGACATCTTTTGTCCTACCCTCCCATGGTAGTGGGGTCCTAATGGAAACTAAGGGATATTAAGGCCTCCTTTTAATAGAGAACCGGACCAAAGCATTACCACTTAGTGAATACCTGAACTCCTCAAACTATGGTCATCACCGAGAAGTATCCCGATTATTGTCACATCGGGGTTGTCGGATCATAACACATAATAGGTGACTATAGACTTGCAAGATAGGATCAAGGACTCACATATATTCATGAAAACATAATAGGTTCAGATCTGAAATCATGGCACTCGGGCCCTAGTGACAAGCATTAAGCATAGCAAAGTCATATCAATATCGATCTCAGAACATAGTGGATACTAGGGATCAAACCCTAACAAAACTAACTTGAGTACATGGTAAATCTCATCCAACCCATCACCGTCCAACTAGCCTACGATGGAATTACTCACGCACGGCGGTGAGCATCATGAAATTGGTGATGGAGGATGGTTGATGATGACGACGGTGACGAATCCCCCTCTCCGGAGCCCCGAACAGACTCCAGATCAGCCCTCCCGAGAGAGATTGGGGCTTGGCGGCGGCTCCATATAGTAAAACGCGATAAAACTTTCTCTCTGATTTTTTTCTCCGCGAAAGCAAATATATGGAGTTGGAGTTGAGGTCGGTGAACTTCCAGGGGGGCCACGAGGCAGGGGGCGCGCCCAGGGGGAGGGGCGCACCCCACCCTCATGGACAGGGTGTGGGCCCCCTGATGCTATTTCTTTCGCCAGTACTTTTTATTAATTCTGAAAAGTTGCTCCGTGGATTTTCAGGTCATTCCGAGAACTTTTATTTCTGCACAAAAATAACCATGGCAATTCTGCTGAAAACAGCGTCAGTCCGGGTTAGTTCCATTTAAATCATGCAAGTTAGAGTCCAAAACAAGGGCAAAAGTGTTTGGAAAAGTAGATACGACGGAGATGTATCACCTCTGCCCCCGTATATAAAGGAGGAGAGGGGAGGCCGGCCGGCCTTAGGGGGGCGCCAAGGAGAGAGAGTCCTTCTAGGACTTCCCAATCCTAGTATGATTCCTCTACAAGGAAGAGAGGGGGAAGGAAGAAGAGGGAGAGGGAGTAGGAAAGGGGCGTCGTCCCCCTTCCCTTGTCCAATTTGGACTGCTAGGGGGGTGCGACCAGCCCTTGTGGCTCTCCTCTCTCTCCACTAAGGCCCAAGAGGGCCCATTAGTTCCCCCGGTGTGTTCGGATAACCCTCGAGCACTCCGATAGTTACCCGGAACCACTCGAAACTCTTCCAGTGTCCGAACAACATAGTACAATATATCAATCTTTATGTCTCGACCATTTCGAGACTCCTCGTCACATCCTGATCTCATCCGATACTCCGAACAAACTTCGGTCATCAAAACACATAATTCATAATACAAATCGTCATCGAACGTTAAGCGTGCGGACCCTACGGGTTCGAGAACTATGTAGACATGACCGAGACACATCTCCGTTCAATAACCAATAGCGGAACCTAGATACTCATATTGGCTCCTACATATTCTACGAAGATCTTTATCGGTCAAACCGCATAACAACATACGTTGTTCCCTTTGTCATCGGTATGTTACTTGCCCAAGATTCGATCATCGGTATTATCATACCTAGTTCAATATCGTTACCGGCAAGTCTCTTTACTCGTTCCGTAATACTTCATCCCGCAAATAACTCATTAGTCACATTGCTTGTAAGGCTTATAGTGATGATCATTACCGAGAGGGCCCGGAGATACCTCTCCGAAACACGGAGTGACAAATCCTAATCTTGATCTATGCCAACCCAACAAACACCTTCGGAAACACCTGTAGAGCATCTTTATAATCACCCATTTACATTGTGAAGTTTGATTGCACACAAGGTGTTCCTCCGGTATTCGAGAGTTGCATAATCTCATAGTCTGAGGAACATGTATAAGTCATGAAGAAAGTAGTAGCAATGAAACTGTAACGATCATAATGCTAAGCTAACGGATGGGTCATGTCCATCACATCATTCTCCTAATAATGTGATCCCGTTCATCAAATGACAACACATGTCTATGGTTAGGAAACATAACCATCTTTGATTAACGAGCTAGTCAAGTAGAGGCATACTAGGGACACTATGTTTTGTCTATGTATTCACACATGTACTAAGTTTCCGGTTAATACAATTCTAGCATGAATAATAAACATTCATCATGAAGTAAGGAAATAAATAATAACTTTATTATTGCTTCTAGGGCATATTTCTTTCAGTCTCCCACTTGCACTAGAGTCAATAATCTAGATTACAAAGTAATGATTCTAACACCCATGGAGTTTTGGTGCTGATCATGATTTGCTCGTGGAAGAGGCTTAGTCAATGGGTCTGCAACATTCATATCCTTATGTATCTTGCAAATATCTATGTGACACTTGATCACGGATGGAATTGAAGCATCTCTTGATGTGCTTGGTTCTCTTGTGAAATCTGGATTCCTTCGCCAAGGTTATAGCACCAATATTGTCACAAAAGATTTTCATTGGACCCGATGCACTAGGTATGACACCTAGATCGGATATGAACTCCTTCATCCAGACACCTTCATTTGCTGCTTCCGAAGCAGCTATGTACTCCGCTTCACATGTAGATGCCGTCCCGACGCTTTGCTTGGAACTGCGCCAACTAACAGCTCCACCATTCAATAAAAATACGTATCCGGATTGCGACTTAGAGTCATCTGGATCAGTGTCAAAGCTTGCATCGATGTAACTGTTTACGACGAGCTCTTTGTCACCAGCATAAATGAGAAGCATATCCTTAGTCATTTTCAGGTATTTCAGAATGTTCTTGAATGATAGATACCTTTTGAATCGAAACTGTATTTCTAATATTTTTTTAATATACTTTTGAATTAGTACCGAGAAGATATTCAAAACAAGATCAATTATGGATACATCTGAACTAGTTTTAATTTTGCTAATTTCAAAAAGGGGATTTCGCTCATCTCAAAAACATGATTTCACTCATTTTGAAAAAACCACTCATTCAAAAAAATGATTTCACTCATTACAAATAACAGATTTCAGGTGGATACATTTGAACTAGTTTTAATTTTGCTAATTTCGAGAAGGGGATTTCGCTCATCTCAAAAACATGATTTCACTCATTTTGAAGAGATCACTCATTCGAAAAAAATGTTTTCACTCATTCCAAATAACAGATTTCAGGCATTTACAAAGATAAATTTCACTAATTTGTAAAAAACAGATTTCCCTCATTTCAATACACTGATTCCACTTCATTCAAAAATATAATTTCACTCATCCAGGAATCTTATTTTACTCGTTTAGAAAACCATATTCAGTAATTTTCAAAAACGGGTTGTAGTTTTTTCAAACCAACGACTTCTTTCAATTAAAAAATCACCCATTTTGACTAACATATTACAAGTCATGTTCCACATCTTCACACGCTAATACACACATAGTTGAATTGAGGTGGAATCTGTTTCACATGTTGAAACAAATATGTTTCACATTTTTTAAATAATCAGTTTCACATATTTAAAAAATGGTTTTCACTTATTTTGAAAAAAATGAACACAAATTTCAATCATTTTACTCAGCTTCATAAAAAAGGACACATGTTTCAGTTGTTTTACCATTTTAAGATTTCAGACATATCAAGGAAACACCTAATTAAAAAATGTTTCAGTTGTCCGCTCCGGACGCATTGCCGCCGCTCTCGCCCGGGCTCTGTCGGGTTGCCCGGATAGGCATCTAGCCACACACTGGTCACTCTTTTTTTTGAGGAAACACACACTGGTCACTCTCACCGGTGAGGTCCAAAACCCAAAGCTTTGGCAAAAGGCGGGCCTCCTTCTCCTCGCGCATGGACATGGGCAGGTTGATCCACTTCACATGATTCACATCTCCATCATGCCAGGTTTGCAATGTCGTCGTCTTTTAAGTACACGGGCATGGATTGCGCTTTTGAAAAAAACGTCCTTCGCCTGGCCCGACCTGCACGGGTCAGGCTTGGGAAATGATTTGGTCAATGCAAGCTGATAGAAAGGGGTTAATAAACAAACCTGAGTCAGCTGGAAGGAAGGAAAGCTGGCACCTCACATTGCATCCATGCGGGCATGCAGTTTGTCACGTCATGTAAGTGCGCGAATGACACGACACTGCCTGACGTCCAGGTCCTCGGTGCGAGCGTGAGGAGCTCACGGCATATCCAAGGACACGCAAACCGCCCGCATATGCTCGTTATGCTCGGACCACGGAAGCCATCTAAGGTCAACTCGAGCGCACCACCCCAAACAGACGTCCGTTTTATGCGGATTCTGTCCGTTTGGGTAGGGTAATGGGGTCATCTCCGGGCCTGTCCAGGGATGCAGTGGCCGTGCGTCCAACGTGTGGCCGCATCCTTTGGCCCCATCCTATCTTGCATTCGAAGTATGGGTCGTCGGCAACCACTCCCCCTCTGATACGATTGAACACATGCCTTGCCAAACGAAAACGACGACGGAATTTATCCGGCTTGAAGAGCGGGGTGTTTGCAAAGTAATCGGCATAGAGTAGGGCGTGGCCTCTCTCCCTGTTGCGGTTCAGGTTGGGAGCACGGCCAGGGAGTGACCCCCTATAGCGAGGAAGCTGCCGTTCAATATGGTCGTGAACGAACAGTGCAACCACCACAAGATCTTCATCACCCGACGACGAATCGTTCGATGAATAAATGAAGTGGTGGAACAAAAATTCATCTCCACTGTCCATACCTTTGTGGGCAAAGTGTCGAACACCTTGCTGTCGTGGTGGCAAAGAGGCGCGGTGATCACCTCAATGCAGCAGGGGTGGCTGGCGGCCGGCTACTGGCCGCTCTGGAGTACTCGTTGGAAGTTGCCGTGGCCGTCGTGGTACGTCGCTGGCGGTCGTATCCCCTCTGCCATCGGCTACGACGGTGACAGCCAAATCTCCTCCATTCGACGGCCAAAACTACGGCGAAAGCACAGGCGTGGTGGCGGCTGTCGGTGTCAAAATCGGTGGATATAGGGTAGGGGGTCCCGAACTGTGCGTCTAAGAGTAATGGTAACAGAAGGTGGGGGACAAGATGTTTACCCAGATTCGGGCCCTCTCGATGGAGGTAATACCCTACTTCCTCCTTAATTGATCTTGATGATGTGAGTATTACAAGAGTAGATCTATCACGAGATCGTAGAGGCTAAACCCTAGAAGCTAGCCTATGGTTATGATTGTTGTTGTCCTACGAACTAAATCCTCCGGTTTATATAGACACCGGAGGGGGCTAGGGTTACACAAAGTTGGTTACAGAGAAAGGAATCTTGATATATTAACCACCAAGCTTGCCCTCCACGCAAAGGAGAGTCCCATCCGGACACGGGACGAAGTCTTCAATTTTGTATCTTCATAGTCCAACAGTCCGCCCAAAGCATATAGTCCGGCTGTCCGAGGACCCCTTAATCCCGGACTCTCTCAGTAGCCCCTGAACCAGGCTTCAATGACGATGAGTCCGGCGCGCAGGTTGTCTTCGGCATTGCAAGGCGGGTTCCTTCTCCAAATACTTCAAAGTAGATCTTGAACACAAGAATCATGCCCGGCTCTGCAAAACAAATTCCACATACCACTGTAGGGAGTATAATATCCCACGAGTCCAATCTGCTGACAACTCTTAGCGTGACATCACGCCATGGCCCATACTTTATTCGAACTATTTTTTATCCTGCCCCTCCGTATTTCGAGGCACGATTTTACTGGCACGTCTTGTCAAAGTAGAGATCGTGTCTCCTTATCACGGTCTCATCAATACGGGCATGGGTAACCCAACCGTGCCATCAGTATGCCGCTTGGGGAATAAGCGAGTTTTAGGGCGAACGGGGAGGCGCACGATATTTACTGCCTTTATAAAGGGATAAGGACTCCCCCTTTTCACCCACGCCCTCTTCTTCCTCTGATCATTCATCCTCGAGCTCCAGTGCCCAAGCTCCCAATTATTCCGCCCAAAAAGCACTCCAATCATGTCTGGATCCGGAGCGCAGGGCAAGTGGATGGCCTCCTCCGTTCAGGAGAAGGATATCAAGAAGCTCCGAGAGGCCGGATACCTGGCCAAGAAAATCGCACACCGTCTCCCAGAGGCGGGACAGATCATCCCTACTCCAGAACCCCACGAGAGGGTTGTATTCCTCCCCCACTTCGTCCGCGGGCTGGGGTTTCCCCTCCACCCATTTGTTCACGGCCTTATGTACTATTACGAGATAGATTTCCATGATCTATCCCCCAATTCCTTCCTCAATATCTCGACATTCATCGTCGTGTGCGAGGCCTTCCTCCGCATCCCGCCACACTTCGGGTTTTGGCTAAAGATCTTCAACGTGAAGCCCAAGGTGGTCGGCGGCGAACACGCCGAGTGCGGAGGAGCCATGGTGAGCAAGATGCCCAACGTCAAATGGCCATCAGGTAAATTCCACGAGTCTGTCAAAGGTTGGCAACAACAATGGTTCTATATCACCGAGCTACATGGCGCCAAATGGGCCGCCACCCTGAGTTCCGATTTGGAGCTCCACTGCAGCTCATGTCCTGGCCCGGAAAGGGCCTAGACTGGCCTTCGTCCGACGGCTGACGGCACTCCACACACGTATCAAGAGCATGGAGGACAAGAATATCAAACTTGTCGATGTGGTCCAGGTGATGCTAGTTCGCCGGATCCTTCCTTGCCAACGACGGACTTGCCATCTATGGGAGTTTGATCCGGCCAAGCACCAAAGCTTGCTAGAGTTCTTGGGCACGACGCACGAAGACATTTGGAAGGTGCTATTCAAGTCTGGCAAGTCGTGGCCGGACACCGCCGAGGACCGCGAGCACAAAGCATCCCGGCCTGCAAGTTTGGCGAGTCTTTATTTGTTGTCAAGGTGTGTCCTTTATTTGTATACCCTGGGAAAAACACCTAATATTTCCCCGACGATTATCCCAGGTCTGGACGAAGAAGGCAGAGCGGATCTACTGTCCGGCTCCGCTGCCTGAGGAACAAGCCGGCCCACTTCTGATGAAGATGTTGGTCCCGGCGCCATACAAGGCGCCTAAGAAGAAGGCCCAGAAGGAGGCCAAGGAGACCAGGGGAGGGCTTCATCGTAAGGGCACTTCAGACATGGTGTTTGAAGACATCGAGGCCCACTCCTCCTCCGAAAAAGACGAGGAAGAGGGAGAGGAAGAAGAACAAAGCCAACCCCCTCCCCCCTGTGAGGGGGAGAAAGAAGAGGACGACCTCCACATGTTTGGAGGCCGAAATGTCTAAGAAGGGGAAAGAATCCCTTCTAGACGAACCTACCGCGGCCGCCGACAGCAGCCCAGAGTGGGAACCCAGGGTCGAGCCCCTGGCCAAATCGTGAGTACAAAGAAACCCGGACATCTCTATATATCCAGTCTCACTTTTGCATAGTATTAATATACCAAGTCTCATATTCTGTAGTCCGGCCGGATCCGAAATCGGGCGATCTTTGACAGAAGATTCGTTGGACTCGGATGCAATGAACAGCAAGACTCTCCCAACAGCCTCCTCCCCCAAAGATATGGACAACACTGAGGTGTTGTCCTAGAGGGGCCCAGGCTAGGGCGAAGCTCGGGAGACCATCGAGGCGGCGCCGGAGGGTCAAACCCCGGCGATCGGACACATGGGGGAGCAGATCCCCATGGATGCTGAAGGCGGGGCCATCCTGGATTTGGCCCGGAGACAAAGACAACTCCGGAGACCAATACGGCTCCGGAGTTAGGCCAACAACCTTCCTCAATAGATGGTGGTGCGCCTATTCCACCGGCAACCTCAGTCCACCCTGGGGTGCCGGATACTTTGTTGGCAGCGCTGCAAAGTGCCTCCATCGTTGAACAGCATCGTACCCTTATGGGTGCGGTCATTGAGAAGGTTCAGTCCGTCAAAAGCGGGCTGACCGAAGCCTGCACCAGCCTTCTAACAGGCTTTGAGGTAAGTAATGAAGTTAAAAGATTGTCATAATATAGATAGTAGCCCCTGATACACTGTTCGGAGTTTTGAAAAGAAAGCCGTACATAGGATCAAATACATTTCGCAGGAGACTAACTAGGAATTATCTATGTGAATGATCAGGTGTCGCTACTAGCTGCAACCACTCATACTGCGGAGGTCTCCAGACTGAGGCAGAGACTGGAGCAGGCCGAAAAGGAACTCGGCCAAGTAAAGAAGCAATTGGAGGATAACCAAGGTATGGGATAACGTTGCTTGTATTTGAATACAAGTGAGTGGTTATTTTGACTGAAAAAATGTCATGGTATGTAATAGGAGCGGCGACCGAAGTCGAGGCTCTTAAGAGGGCGGTAGTCGAGGCCGAGAAAAGGGCGGCCAAGGAGCAGGCCACTCGTGAGAACCACGAGGCCCGGGTCATTGAAGTTCAACAAGAGCTCCAAGAGGCCACAGGGAAGTGCGAGACCTTGGAGCAGAGTATAAAGAACCAAGAGTCCGGGTCGTTGAAAAGGGCAGCCAAGGAGCAGGCCACTCGTGAGAACCACGAGGCCCGGGTCATTGACGTTCAACAAGAGCTCCAAGAGGCCATAGGGAAGTGCGAGACCTTGGAGCAGAGTAGAAAGAACCAAGAGTCCGAACTCACCAAGGCTCGCCAATCCGGACACGATGCCCGGGCCGAAGCCCAAGGCGCCCTCCAAGAAATCCAGGAGGCCCGAAAGATCGCCGCGGGTAAGGCTTTTATTATGTAGAGCAAATATACGAAGGAAAGATTTTGTTTACTGACCCGGATTTGGAGTTCTCCAGGGGTGTTTGCGGATCTGCCGCGCAGCGTGTCTGATGCCGAACAATTCTACCGAGCCGAAGAGGGGAGCTTTGCAGAGAAGCTGTTCTGGTCGCAATATGTTGTGTCGGAATACCCAGTACCCTTTACTGATCAGCTAAAACAGCTGGTCAAGCTGCATAGAGCGGCCGAACTAGCCCTCAAGGATTTGATTATCCGACTATGGCCTGCCGAACCTATTCCCAGCAGCTACTTCGGACTCGTGAAGCGACTAGTTAGTGCATGTCCTCGGCTGGATGCTATCAAGCAGTCGGTCTGCATCGAAGGTGCGCGAATGGCTTTCGCTCGTGCCAAGGTGCATTGGGCGAAGATGGATGCTTTGAAGCTAATGACCGAGGGACCGCCCGAAGGGAAAGAGCATCGCAGGCCCGAGCTGTATTATGACAGTGTCCTGAAGGGATCCCGCCTTGTGGTGGAGCAGTGTTCCAAGGATATTATCTTCCCATGAATGGATGCGTGTTACCCTATGTTGTAATATGAAAGAAGTTATGTAAAATAATGCTTGTTATTCAAACTATTACCTCCTGTGCGGCCGTTTTTAGAGTAATGCTGAGAGTTAGCCAGTCGTTGGCTTCTGCCCCCACGTAGGAAGTACGGGGGTGTTCGGGATGAATCTAAACACTCTTTACTCCAGATTTTTGGTTCTTAAAGGAGGTGTTTAGCGCGACGAACCAGGCAATCGGACTATAAGGATTGATCACCCTCACTTAGCCATAGGAGTTTGACAGAAGAAAGGTAGGCGCAGCCCCTAGTGTTCGGAAGACCGGACTTGGGGCATTAGAAATCACCTGATCGAATAAAAACCGATCCATCGCACGATGCATGAGTTATCGCATAGTGTGGTAGAAATCGTTAAGGATTTTGTGACCTCTCAAACAGCTGACCAGCTTTCGCCGCATCATGACAGTCAGTTTTCGTCTTTCTCTACTGAGGTGCTCGTTCGGAAGAACCGGGACACAATCGCAGTAGTTCTCCCTTTACTACCCTAGCCGATATAGCGGAATGTAGGGTAGCAAGCACAGGAGCCGGGCAACCCAACTGTTGACCAAAGACATGATTCGGAGCCAATGCATATAATGCTATAAGTTAGGGGTGCCGAAGTGCACTGTAAAAGTGTTCGAACTTTCTTGCCATGTTATGGGGTACAATGAAGCCCCTGGCGAATTAAGGCGTACCAAAATGTACGGTTGCTATGAAAAATAAGTAGACAAGGAAAAGTCAGTAAAAATGCAAATGCTGCCAATTAATTTTCATTGTAATTTGATTAATACATCAAGGCGTATGAGCAGTGTAATAAGCAAATAAGGTTATTTAACATGCCATGACAAAGAGCGAGCTGCGTGCGGGTAGTTAAAGCTGGTATGACGATCATTAGCAAAGACCACCTGGGTATTCCCTTGTATGTCTGAGCCCCTAGCTTTCTTGGCGTATCCGTCCCGCTACAGGTCCGATGAGGAGGTTTACAGAAAAGGCCTCGAGAAGAGAATAAACCTAAAAGAAAGAGAAAAACTGAAGGTATGCGGATCCAGGAGCGGTTGAGCCGCATTGTGGACCGTGGTCTAGCGGTGCCTCCACCAATTCCCATGGTATTTTAAGTGCGTAGTTATGTATGTGCGGTACGAATTTCACTGCTCTCTTAGGAATGGGACGGAGGCCGAATTGCTAGCTAAGCTCTGAACGAGCCGGATGATCCTGCTGCACCGTAGCGCGGACTCGCTTAACGGTGTCCAGGGGCTTTATTGCTGAATTGAGTTTTTGCCTAAAAAGGCTACTCTGTACTTCTGCTGCAAGGGCCGCGGTGTGCTCCTCAGTACCGAGGGAGCGCTCCGTATTTCCATTGACTGTTATAATGCCGCGAGGTCCGGGCATCTTGAGCTTAAGGTAGGCATAGCGCGGCACCGCATTGAAACGAGCGAATGCGGTTTGTCCGAGCAGTGTGTGATAACCACTGCAGAAGGGGACAATATCGAAGAGTAACTCTTCGCTTCGGAAATTATCTGGGGATCCGAAGACCACTTCCAGTGTGATGGAACCCGTACAGCAGGCCTCCACACCTGGTATGACACCTTTAAAGGTGGTTTTGGTGGGCTTGATTCTTGAGGGATCAATACCCATTTTGCGCACTATATCCTGATAAAGCAGGTTCAGGTTGCTGCCACCGTCCATGAGGACGCGTGTGAGGTGGAATCCGTCAATGATAGGGTCAAGCACCAGTGCGGCTGAACCGCCGTGACAGGTACTGGTCGGATGGTCCCTTCGATCGAAGGTGACCAAACAAGAGGACCATGGGGTGTATTTTGGGGCGACTGGCTCCATCGCGTAGACGTCCCTTAGATCGCGCTTCCGCTCCCTTTTGGGGATATGGGTAGCATATATCATATTCACCGTTTTCACTTGGGGAGGAAACTTCTTCTGTCCCCCTGTATTCGGTGGCCGGGGTTCCTCGTCGTCGTTGCTTTGGAATCCTTTTTCTTCGTTTTTGGTTTTTAACTTGCCGGCTTGTTTAAAGACCCAACATTCTCTGTTGGTATGATTGGCTGGCTTGTCGGGGTGCCATGGATTTGGCACGGACGATCGAGTATGCGGTCCAGGCTGGAAGGGCCCGGATTGTTCCTATTAAATGGTCTTTTCTGCAGCCCGGACTTGGGGCCACTGAATCCGGCATTGACGGTCGTGTCCTCAGAGTTATCGCCATTATTTCGACGCTTGTGTTTACTGCGTCGGGGCTTTCCATTGCTATCTCTGGTTTCGAAGTGCCGGGTTTGCTTGAGGTGCTGTTGCTACGAGCTAGCCAGCTATCCTCGCCCACACAGAAGCGGGCGATGAGCGTCGTGAGGGCTGCCATGGACTTCGGATTTTCTTGGCCGAGGTACCGGGCAAGCCACTCGTCACGGATGTTGTGCTTAAAGGCCGCTAGGGCTTCAACATCCGGAGAGTCGACGATTTGGTTCTTTTTAGTTAAGAACCGAGTCCAGAATTTCCTGGCTGACTCTCCGAGCTGTTGGATTATATGACTTAGGTCACCGACATCTGGAGGTCGGACATAAGTGCCCTGGAAGTTGTCAAGGAATGCATCTTCCAGGTTCTCCCAACTGCCAATACTGTTTTCGGGCAGACTGTTCAACCAGTGCCTAGCTGGTCCCTTGAGTTTTAGCGGGAGATACTTGATGGCATGGAGATCATCGCCGTGGGCCATATATATATGGAGAAGGAAGTCCTCGATCCATACTGCGGGGTCTGTTGTTCCATCGTATGATTCAATGTTTACGGGTTTAAACCCTTCTGGGAATTCATGTTCCATTACTTCATCAGTGAAGCATAGGGGGTGCGCGGCGCCTCTGTGCCGGGCTACGTCGCGACACAGCTCGGATGGAGCTGGTCTACGGTATTCGGCCCGAACAGGTGTGTATTTATTATGACCGACGTGGTGGTCGTCGTTGCGCATTGGGGCTGAAAGTGCGTTATGTTGACTAGAGGGGGGGTGAGTAGGCGATTTTTATGAATTCTTCACTGAGAAATTTCAGGGTGAGGAAATTCCTAAGCGAAGAACTACTTGCAGCGGAATAAGTACTCAGGTATAAGAAAAACAGAGTAACAGCATAGTCATCATGATGAAATGAAAGACAAACACAGAGTACAGAAAGCGTAAACACAGGATAGGCAGGATGAAGACTGTCGGCGTTATGGGAACGGGGGTACCCAGACTTGCCTGCCAGCGGCCTACGGCGTGGCTCAAGGAGTGGCCTAGTACGGCCCATCTTCATCAACACATGCTCAAGACCCTCGCGAGGGGCCAAGCCTCGCAGGGCGGATGACAGGAAGCTTCCTCGGGCATAGCCTCGTCAGGCTGGCTCATTAGGAGGCAGAGAGATCAAGGCAGGGTACCTCACGAGGTGCCCATGACACAAGCCATGACGACCGAAGCCAAGCGGGCGTCGGCCTGCGCAGAGTCCTTGTTTCCTCTTTGGTGCAAAGGGGAAAAGCGCAGGCAAGAGTATCAAGCAAAGGCAACCATTTCGGTGCAACAAGACCAAGACTAGCAGAACGGCGGGATGGAGGTCGTCGTGGAGCCCAAGCCGGCGTCACTGTCAGAGTCTTTGGCAGGCGAGGACCGACTTTAGCCAGGATAAGTGTACTATATGTTCCCCTTCAAAATAGCCAATTGTTGGCGCCCTTCCCGCTCAATATTTGGGAAGAGGACCAAGGCCTCGCTCTATAAATAGGGCTAGCCACCACAGAAGAAAGGGATCCGGATTCAATCCTTCCCAAGAGGCAGCACCTCCACAAGAACTCCTCCCCTCGCGAGGTAGTTCTTCCTTTGTATTGTTCATCACCAGCCCTTGAGGCAATCTACCACACCACAAACTAGAGTAGGGTATTACACCACAATGGTGGCCCGAACTAGTATAAACCTCGTGTCCCTTGTGTTGTTCTTCGTTTAGTTTAGATCCTTGCGAGGCGATGAGATGTGAGTAGGTGGGAGGTGTGATCTCCGTGCGCACCCCAGAGTTCGAACCTTGAGGGTATGCCGGAACCCGAAATCCAACATTTGGCGCGCCAGGTAGGGGTGCACCGGAATCCGCCTTCCGCCACCCTGTGTTTTGCTGCCCGTCGCATCCATGTCAGACGCTCGTCGAGCCCGCGCCGAGCGCCGGGCCGCTCTCGCCACTCACGTCGCCCAGACGGCCCCCGTCAGCGGATGCCCCCGTCGTTCCCCATCGCCTGCCGTCAACGCCGCCACCGGCTCGGCGGGGAACGAGCAGCAGGCGTCGTCCTTGCATCCTTCGGTGCGGCGAGAAGGCCGCACTGCCACCCCATCGCTGACTCCAGCCGGTTCCTCGTTCCACGCCCGTCGTGCTCCTGCGAACGCGCACGCCGCGCTGCTCCTGGCGCGAGAGCTCCTGCACTACCGTCCCATCGACGACCTCTACGACGAGTGGCTCGCCCGCATTACCGAGCTCGTCAGCGCCGTTGGGGGCTCCCCTGCGCCATCCCTCTCGTTGCACCGCGCCCCGCCCTGCGCGGGCAACGAAGCTCTGGGGGCGCCTTAGCTGCCTCCCCCTCAAGAAGGCGCCTTGTCCCCAAGGCGCGCGGCCCCTGGACGGAACCCACTCCATCCAGCGCCAGCACAGCAAGAGAAGAGCTGCCAAGAGATCCCTCGTCCCCAAGAAGCTGCCTGTGTGCTCCCCGCACCGGCCCGTCACGATTGCGCTCCTGCTCCAGCGCGCCAAGACCCCGCGCTGCTCCTGGCGGCAGCGCACGGAGACTTCCAAGATCAAGCTCTCCATCACCAAAGGCCTCCCGTGGCCACTGCAGGCTGCCGTGCCTTCACCGCCGAGCTGCGCAGCGTGGCCTGGCCGGGCAAGTTCAAGCCAGATCTGCCCCCGCGCTACGATGGCACGGCTGACCCTGCGGAGTTCCTCTAGCTCTATGAGCTGGGAATTGAAGCTGCCAACGGGGACGAGAAGGTCATGGCGAACTGGATTCCCATGGCGCTCAAGGACGGTGCCCGCACTTGGCTCCTGAACCTGGCTCCTGGCACGATTTCCTCCTGGGACGAGATGCGCACCCGATTCATCGCCAACTTCCAAGGCACCTGCGACCGGCCCCCGGCCATGAGCGACTTGCGCCGCATCAAGCAGCAGCCAGGGGAGACCCTGCAAAAGTTCATCCAGCGTTTCAACAACGATCGCCTTAAGATCCCCAGGGTGTCTGAGGAGGCCATCATCTCAGCCTTCTCCGACGGCGTGCGTGACGTCAAGATAAAAGAGGAGCTTGCGATCCATGAAGACCTGTGCACCTCCCTGGAGCTGTTCAATTTGGCGACCAAGTGCGCCAGGGCTAAGGAAGGACGCCTTTCCCTCCTTGAGCTGCCGGTGGCTGACCCAGAAGAGAAGAAGCCCAAGGTCAAGGACGTGAAGCGCAAGGGGGTTGCCGTGCTTGCAGCAGAACCGGACACCAAGCGAGGCAGGGATCAGCCTGAGTCATCCAAGGGCAGCCGGTACTGCGTGTACCACGACCTCCACACCCACAACACCAACGAATGCCAAGAGCTCAGGGCCGTGCGGGACGTGCGTGCCGGCCAACGCCCCGAGCGCAACGACCGGGGCTATGGCCGAGGAGGAGGAAGAGGTGGAGGACAATGGGAAGACCGTGGCCCTCGCCAAGGGTGGCGTGACCGACCTCACGAGGACCGCTAGCAGGACCAGCCTCGCAAGGGAGGTTGGAGGGATTGGCCTCGCGAGGATCGCCCACAAGGCAACGCGGGCTTCCCTCCTGTGCCACCATAGCCGAGGAGGAATGAAGACCATCATCAGGACGAGGGGGCTGGAGGCTTCTAGGAGCCACGCGCAATCGCTTGCATCTTGGGCGGTGCTCAGGCCCCGGCCTCTCAGCGCATCTTCAAAAAGTTTGCTCGCGAAGTAAATGCAGTCCTCCCCATGCTCAAGGCCACACGCCCTCTCAGGTGGTCAGCATGCGCCATAACGTTCAGCTCAGCGGATCAGCTCAAGTGCGCGGCCACAACCGGAGTCCTCCCGATGCTTTGTTCCCCAATCATCAGCAATGTGCAAGTCACCAGGACCCTCATCGATGGCGGAGCAAGGCTCAATGTCCTGTCCGTCGAGACATTCAACAATCTCCAAGTACCATACAATCAGCTTCAGCCAACCAAGCCTTTCTCAGGAGTCACTGATGGTTCCACGGTTCCGATAGGGCAGGTCCGCCTTCCTGTTACCTTCGGGAAGCGCAACAACTACCGCACCAAGCTCATTGACTTCGACATCGCGCACATTCGCCTGCCGTACAATGCCATCCTCGGGTACCCAGCTCTGGCCAAGTTCATGGCCGTGACTCATCACGGATACAATGTCCTCAAGATGCCAGGAAGCGGTGGAGTCATCACGGTGCCTTGTGAAGAGAGGGATGCTTTGTGTTCTCTGGAGCGCGCTTTTCAAGCCGCGACAATTGAAGACCTAGATCACAAGAGCGGAAGGCTTCCTGAGGCAGTCCCTAAGAAGAAGAAGACATCGCCTGGTCCGAACCCTCGGGAGGCAGGCCCCTGAGGGTCCACGCCCGTTCAGGGGAAGCCTCCTTCTGTCGCATAGGAAGGCGCACCCGGCGCCTTCCTCGAGCAAGGCTCGGGGGCTCTCTCCTGGAGGGCCATCGACGTTGCTAAGATCACGAGGGAGGTGCTCGGGCACCACTTGGAGGCGTGTTTCGAAGCACGTTTCCCTCAGGAAGGAGTGAGGCAAGGAGGGCCAAACCCTTAAGAGTTCGTTAGCTAGATCATTCAGGAGCTGCAGGAGTCAAGAGTCATGAGTGGCAGCCGCCGCTTACCCGTCGTAGCTCCCCATCCAGGCAAGGATGGTGGGCTGCGCGTCTGCATCGACATACCAGGACTTAACCGAGCCGCCTCTCAGGAGCACCTCTGGCCCTCACGCATGGGACGCTGCGAAGGTCCACCCCACAGCTATGTTCGCATGCCTTACGGCTTGCCGAACATGGTTGCTGTGCGTCAGCGCCTCATGATGAGCATCCTGGAGGCTCAAGCGGCAGGCATTCCACAGTCCAGGCAGAGATGGAGATGGTCCGCGAGGAGCCGCCAGCGCCTCCGGAGCCTCCTGAGGCTCTTGGGCCTAGGGGCTCGTAAAGATCGGCTTTTGCAGCGCACGCCGTCCGCTACTTCAGCATCCCTTCATCTTCAACATCATCAGGTGACATCCTTTGAGTTTCATTTTCAGCTGGGAGTGCCCCCAGGGCTGCATCATTCCCAGGCCGCGTGGGTCCGTCCCTGCGGCATGTATCCCTTTTGTTCATGTTTTTAGCTCACTTTGTTGGGGGCGCCCCTCGGGCTGCATTATCCCCAAGTCACTCGGGCCCGACCCAGCGGTGTTCGCCTTTTTCTGCGCCTATCTAAATGGATTTGCTCCTTCATGATTAACGTGCTTGACTTAATCGCCCGCTCGATTGACACCAACTAATGGAGCTGCTCCCTAACGGCACGATGCTTGCGCATGGGTCCGTCCCTGCAACATCGACAAACCTGAGTGGCTGAGCTCTGGCCGCGGCAACCCCGCAAGGCGCCACCTTACCAAGCCTTCAGTGCCCTCGTCACCCTTCTAGAGCAACCAGCAGCTGGCTGGCAATTGTAACGGCAAACTCTCGTTTTTCTTGTGATGAGCTCGTAGGATCTCTTTAAGGAGCAGCGTCGGGCGAGGCCTTCGCAGCGTCTCCTTCACTCTCGTCCGCATGAACCGCTTGCACGTTAAAGGGGGGGGGGTACTTGAGCATCACGACTCATGGACTCTTACTGGCTCTCGAGCCCTCACCTCCTGGCTTTGTCCATGGCATCCTGACCTGGCATACCAGCGATGGCTGAGCTCGCTCGAGGGCCGGGACCTGAGGACGTAGAGCACGAAGGGGAGTAAAGGCGAGAGGGAAGAGGCACGTGAGGACCTCTCCAGGCAACTCCTCAGCTGTCGATCCGCGGGCCTGGCGCCGCGCCAAGGAGTGGCTTTTGACTCCCGAGATAAGTCATCCTCCAGAAATACTACCTATCGCAGCACCAACCTCACACCTAATGCAGTCCCGTTTTGGCAACATCGCGCTCCTTTTTTACCGAATGATGGCTGCTTGAGCGCTAAAGGGGACCTCCTGAGCATCGCGACTCAGGGGCTCTTACTGGACCCCGGGCCGCTCACCTCCTGGCCTTGACCACGGCATCGCGACCTGGCATACCAGTGACGGCTGAGGCTTGCCTTGGGACCGGGACCTGTCGGCGCAGAGCATCAAGTCCTCGCGAGGTTCAAAAGGAAGAACTAAGCTAAGATGGGACGAGCATCTCACACCGCTTCACGATAAGGATCATATTAACAAATGGAACTACAGGCACCTTACAAACCCCCACGGGGTGTGTTCTTGGCTCCTCGCAGGAACAAAAGGCGCGAAACCTAAGCAGGTCTAACTACAGGGACCCTAACAGCAGACGCCATCATCAACAGTGGGCCGCGCAAGGCCGGCGCCAGCCTCATCCATATCAGCCGCGTCGACTGTCGGGCGTGCCGGCCCTGCCCCGGGCACGGCGCGAGCTCGGAGGCTCGTAGCTGTCGTCGCTCGTCGCCGGAGTCAGCAGGAGCTTGGAAGAGTCGCCAGATCCTCCGAAGCGCCCGCTACCATCAGGGGAGCTGCTGGAAGAGCAGGCGACAACAGCCCTGGTCCCCGCTGCTCCGAACGTTGGTCGCTGCTTCTGGGACAGCACTCCAGCCGGCGCCCATCTTCGTCGAAGACCTTGAAGAGCATCAAGGAGGCGCCATCGTAATCCAGATGGATCACAAGGGCCCCCTCCAATCGGCAGACCCAGGCGATCTGGCCCCAGCCCCGGGTCATGAAGACCTTGCCCGGAGCGACGACCTCGACATCCGCTTCGGTCGCAGGAGTACGACAGTCAGCATGCTGCAACCAGAGTTTGCGAGGCCCCCTTGGCGGAATCTCGAAGGCGAAGGACGGAGGAAGGCGAATCCAAGATCGAGGAGGCATGGCGGCGTGAAGCACAAGCTCGTCAGAGGAGCCCTCGGCATGAACTCCGGGAGGAACGACGCGCACCACCGTAATCTGCCAATGGCGACGGCGCCTCTGGCGGTGCCGCTCGGCGCCTGCGCCTTCAGGACCCTCGATCCGGGCGTACAAGGGCAATGGGAATCCAGGCGGCGGCCACTAAAACCATGGCCTCGACACCTCCTGCCAAGCACCCCCTTCTCCGCGGCAAGAGACGAGCCGTTTCTTCGATGGAAGCGGGACAGGACCCTCTTGGGGGGCCTTCCCCTTCTCTTCGGCAGAAAACCAACGGATTGGTGCCATTGGCGTATGATGGAGCAAGGGCAAAGAAGAATACGGAGAGTAGCAGGAAAAGATGGACTGGAAGGGCTCGCGTCGTACCGTACATATAGCCGGGGGAGGCCAACCGCCGGCCTCCACGATCACAGGTAATCATGACCCGTTTTGCATGTAGGGACTTGTCAATTCGTGTAGTTGCCGAGGCGTCGTGGGGAAGCAGGGACGCCCGCGTCCAATCAACCGCCATGCGGCGCCCAAGGCCGCAGGCTGTTGGGGCCCACGGCGCTTCGCACTTGCCCCTTCGCTTCTCTACTAAGCCAAGTCCAGGCGCGCCTTGGGCCCGGGGGCTACTGTCGGTTTTCTGGGAACGGGGGTACCCAGACTTGCCTGCCTGCGGCCTACGGTGTGGCTCAAGGAGTGGCCCAGTATGGCCCATCTTCATCAACACATGCTCAAGACCCTCGCGAGGCTGGCTCATGAGGAAGCTTCCTTGGGCACAACCTCGTCAGGCTGGCTCGTGAGGAGGCGGAGAGATCAAGGCAGGGTACCTCACAAGGTGCCCATGATGCAAGCCATGACGACCGAAGCCAGGCGGGCGCCAGGCGGGCGCCGGCCTGCGCAGAGTCCTTGTTTCCTCTTTGGTGCAAAGGGGGCAAGCGCAGGCAAGAGTATCAAGCAAAGGCAACCATTTCGGTGCAATAAGACCAAGACCAGCAGAACGGCAGGATGGAGGTCATCATGGAGCCCAAGCCGGCGTCACCGTCAGAGTGTTTGGCAGGCGAGGACCGACTTTAGCCAGGATAAGTGTACTAGATGTTCCCCTTCAAAATGGCCAATTGTTGGCGCCCTTCCCGCTCAATATTTGGGAAGAGGACCAAGGCCTCGCTCTATAAATAGGGCTAGCCACCACAGAAGAAAGGGATCCGGATTCAATCCTTCCCAAGAGGTAGCACCTCCACAAGAACTCCTCCCCTCGCGAGGCAGTTCTTCCTTTGTATTGTTCATCACCAGCCCTTGAGGCAATCTACCACACAACAAACTAGAGTAGGGTATTACACCACAATGGTGGCCCGAACTAGTATAAACCTCGTGTCCCTTGTGTTGTTCTTCGTGTAGTTTAGATCCTTGCGAGGCAACGAGACGTGAGTAGGTGGGAGGTGTGATCTCCGTACGCACCCCAGAGTTCGAACCTTGAGGGTCTGCCGAAACCCAAAATCCGACAAAGACAAGCAGACTGAAGAAATAGGATTGAGGAATTAGAGAAAGTCTTCAAATAGTAATGATCAAGTACATCAACAGATAACTGAGGAAATGAAAGGGTTGAGGAAATAGAACCAGTTGGCTTGGTGAAGAAAATGATTTGGTAGACCAGTTCCAACTGTTGTGACAGTTGTACGTCTGGTTGGAGCGGCTGAGTATTTAAACTCGAGGACACACACTCCTCACCGTATTCTCCTTGAGCTAAGATCACACAGACCTCGCCCAACAGTAGTGGTAAGTCTTCACAGGTTACTTCCAAACCTTCACAGACTTGGTCACTCGGCAATCCACAATTCCTCTTGGATGCTTAGACCATGATGCCTAACCGTCTGGAGGATACACAGTCCTCAAAGATAACAAGCGTCGGTTCCACACAGGAACAATCTCTTCAGTGATGCTCAATCACTTTGGGATTTGTAGGTTTGGGTTTGGGATTTGGGTTTTCCTCACTCGATGATTTTCGCTCAAAGTCCTCGGAGGAATGGGATGCTCTCAAATGACAAGTGTTAGTTTCTCTCAGAGCAGCCATCCAGCTAGTGGTTATAGGGGGCGGCTATTTATAGCCTAGGGAGCAGCCCGACATGACAAGACGTAAATGCCCTTGTCTGATATGACCGTTAGGTGGTAGGATATTTTGGACAGCTGGCGCATAGCACATCAACGGTCGGATTTGAGGTTCGAATTCCTCAGGGCTATCATGTTCCTCACTGTGTAGGCAATCCGCACTGGCGAATTCCTAACTCCTCAGTCAGAATAAATTCCTCGGAGACCAGAAGATCTTCGTCTCTGTCACTGAAGAAATTGACTAAACTGATATGAGATTTCCAATGGCTTCACTCGAAGGATTGGGTAGGTGTAGGATTTTGAGATAAGCATCACTTGGAAATCTGTTTCCTTAGTATTACCTCAACCCCCTTTAACAGTACGACGTTTCCTATGACTCAAGAAGAAGAAAATGAAACTACGAAAACAAGAGTCTTCATGCTTTAGATTCCTTGCATGAATATCAGTCTTCAAGGTCACACCAATTTCTTCACTTTCAAAGTCTTCAAGAGAACCAAAGTCTTCAGCCGAAGACATTCATTTTTAGGGGCCGACTTTCACTTTAAATATCAAATTCCTCATTGACTTATAGAGCCTATGTACACTCACAAACATATTAGGCCCTTAACCTATAAGTCTTCAATACACCAAAATCACTAAGGGGCACTAGATGCACTTACAATCACCCCCTTTTTGGTGATTGATTACAATATAGGTTAAATTTTCAACAGGGATAAACATATGAATTGAAAGTACTCAATATTGAGGAATTTGATTGCAAGATATAGAAGAACTCCCCCTGAAGATGTGCATAGTGAGAAATTTGCTTTTGAAGCAATGCACATTTGAAGAGTAGAATCATGGAGATCTCCCCCTATATCTTGTAATGCATACACTCATTTAACATATGAAATGAAGAATTTAAAATGCATGATGAAATATGGTGACTGATGTGATTCAGCATGCGTGCATAGCATTAATGAGGAAATAGCATGCAGAAAAGCAGAGCAAAAGTATCAGGTCACCATCGGACTTAAGTTTACAACTCATACAACAAAAGCTTCAGAAGAGCGAGACTTGCAACTTAACAAAAAAATGCCCATATATAGACCCGCTTGAAGACTAGCTCAAATTCCCCCCCCCCTTGTCATCAAATGACCAAAAGGGACGAAAAATGAGGACTAACGCCCCTGAAAAATTTCTTCACGAAATCGATGGAGGAGCGTCAGTGTTGTTGGGGTCGTTTGTTGGAGAAGGGCTTGCCGCAGTGTCATCCAGATCTTCATTTTCATCAGTATCATGGGGTGAGGAATATGAACTGGGCACCAAAGGAGGAACTACAACTTTCTTGAATTTCTTCAGTGGGGTCTTAGACCAGCCGAAGTCCTGCTTGAAGCCCATCTGCTTGAGATCCTCATCACCGTAAAGGTGAGACAGTATAGCCCAGGTGCGATCAAACACTTCATTACGGTAGTAATGGTTCTTCTTCACTGAATTATATGTGGTAGTCATGTTGTGAAGAATTGAACCAAACTGACATTTCACCCATTTGTGATTGCGATCCACCTTTTGATGAAGACTGAGGAGAAGCTCATTGTCGGTGTCAAAACCGGCGGATCTCGGGTAGGGGGTCCCGAACTGTGCGTCTAGGCGGATGGTAACAGGAGACAAGGGACACGATGTTTTACCCAGGTTTGGGCCCTCTTGATGGAGGTAAAACCCTACGTCCTGCTTGATTAATATTGATGATGTGTGTTACAAGAGTGGATCTACCACGAGATCAAGGAGGCTAAACCCTAGAAGCTAGCCTATGGTATGATTGTTGTTCGTCCTATGGACTAAGACCATCCGGTTTATATAGACACCGGAGAGGGCTAGGGTTACACAGAGTTGGTTACAAAGGTAGGAAATCTACATATCCGTATCGCCAAGCTTGCCTTCCACGCCAAGGAAAGTCCCATCCGGACACGGGACGAAGTCTTCAATCTTGTATCTTCATAGTCTTGGAGTCCGGCCGATGATGATAGTTCGGCTATCCGGACACCCCCTAGTCCGGAACTCCCTCAGTAGCCCCTGAACCAGGCTTCAATGATGACGAGTCCGGCGCGCATATTGTCTTCGGCATTGCAAGGTGGGTTCCTCCTCCGAATAATTTATAGAAGATCATGAACACCAGGATAGTGTCCGGCTCTGCAAAAATAAATTCCACGTACCACCGTAGAGAGAATAATATTACACAAGATCAATCTGCTGACGTATTCTGCGGCGTGACGTCACACCACTTCCAAGCCTTTACTCAAATTGTTTTTATTGTTCCACCTCAGCGTGTTTAGCGAAGCGGTTTCCTTGGCACGTCTTGTCGAAGCAGAGATCGTGTTCCCCTTATTCCGGGATTCCCATCAATACGGACGTGGGTAACCCAACCGCGCCATTGATTGTGACGCTTGGGAGATAAGCGAGTTTTACTAGGCCGGTGGGGATGCATGTTTCTGTCCGCCCATATAAGGGGATAAAGATCCAACCCTTTTACCTGCGCCTTCTTCCTCCTTGGCTTATCCATCTCCGCGAACTTGAGCTCCAGCACCCAAGTCTGCACTTCTCACCTCAACCTTCTCCAACTATGTCCGGAGCGGGAGGCAAGTGGATGGCCTCCTCCGTCACGGAGGGGTAGATCCAGAAGTTGTGCGACGCCGGATACTTGTCCAGCGACATCGCGCACCGGCTCCCCGACGAGGGAGAGCTCATCCCCACCCCCAGGCCCCATGAGAGGGTAGTGTTTCTTCCCCATTTCCTCCGCGGACTGGGCTTCCCACTTCATCCCTTCGTCCGGGGGCTCATGTTCTACTACGGCCTGGATTTCCATGATCTGGCCCCGAATTTCATCCTCAACATCTCGGAGTTTATCGTCGTGTGCGAGGCCTTCCTCTGCATCCAGCCCCACTTCGGCTTGTGGCTCAAGACCTTCAGTGTCAAGCCGAAGGTTGTGAAGGGCAGCCAAGCGGAGTGCGGAGGCGCCATGGTGGGCAGGATGTCCCATGTTATGTGGCTGGAGGGCACTTTCGTGGAAACCATCAAGGGGTGGCAATCGGGGTGGTTCTACATCACCGAGCCGCGTGACGCCGATTGGGCGGCGGCCCCTGAATTCAGATCCGGCATCCCTACACGGCTCACCTCCTGGAAAGAGAGTGGCCGGATCTGGGGGGATTCGGAGGAGCTGACCGGACTCCAAGCCTGTATCCAGAAGCTGGTGGACAAGAAGCTCAAGCTTGTCAACGTAGTCCAGGTCATGCTCATCCGCCGGATTCTCCCGTGCCAACGACGGGGTTTCAACATGTGGGAGTTCGATCTGGTGCAGCACTAGACCCTGAGCGGGCTCTTTGACACTACGTACGAAGATGTCTGGAAGGTGCTGTTCAAGGGCGCCGAGGCTCCCGCATCCGCTACCGAAGATTGCGGATTCCACTCGCAGCGTCCAACTGACGAGGTAAGTGATTTTGCCACTTGTTTTCCATAGTTTGACTCTATGCGGGATCTAAACTCCCTTTACCTTTGACAGGACTGGCTGGCGAAGGCCGAAATGACTATCTGTCCGGCCCCATTGCCAAAGGACCCAGCGGACGCCCGCCTAACGGGGCTGCTGGCTCCGGCACCCCACGTGGTGCCGGAGAAGAAGGCCAAGAAGAAGGCCACGGGGACTCGGAAGAGTTCCCATTTTCATGTGCTATCGGATGATGAATCCGAGGCCGACTCCTCCCACCAAGGCGAGGAGGAGAAGAAGAAAGCCTCTCCCCCAGTGGGGGGAGGGAAGAAAAGGAAGGCCTCCCCAACAAGGGAGGCCGAAGGGTCCAAGAAGGGAAAAACTCTTCCCCCGGACTGCTCCGCCAACGCCAGTGACGACGACAAGGACTAGCCTCCAAGGGCCAAGCCCCTGGCGAGATCGTAAGTATCCGGACTCCTGAATAACTTCAAGGGTTTTCTTTTCGCCACATAATGTCTTTCTAATGCCGCATACAACCCTGCAGTCCGCCCAAGGATGATCTTCCCGTTTCGTCGAGCGGGTCCTTGGGTGCGTCGGATATGGATTCCCTTCTGACTGCCTCCACCCCCCGTGCCACGGATGACGCCGAGGTGGGATCCTAGGAAGGGACCCACCAGGAGGAGGAGGCCCCGGAGGTGTCACA
This sequence comes from Triticum dicoccoides, assembly GCF_002162155.2. NCBI lineage: Eukaryota > Viridiplantae > Streptophyta > Magnoliopsida > Poales > Poaceae > Triticum > Triticum dicoccoides. Next base: position 479,227,756 of record NC_041387.1, read on the forward strand.
GGACACCCTCCCGGACTTTGCACCGGACTCAGCCCCGGAGGCCACAGTGGCTCCGGAGTCCGGCGAGCGACCCCTTCGTAAGAAGGGCAAGACCGCGACACCGGCTGCCTCCGTCCAACCGGAGGTGCCGGATAATTTGCTGGAGGCGCTCAACAGTGCCTCCATCAAAGAGGAACACCGCACTGTTATGAGTGCGGTGATTCAGAAGGTTCAGCTCGCCAAGAGCGGGCTGACCGAAGCCTGTAGCAGCCTTCTAACAGGCTTTGAGGTAAGAATTTCAATATATGTAAAATGGTACCGCATAGACAGTAGCCCCTGATGCTCGGTTCGGTGTTCGGAAAGAAAAGCCAGACTGAGGATCTTTAGAAAGATAAACGCAGGAGTCATAAAAAATATGTCAATATGGGATTGCAGGCTGTGCTGCTGACCTCCGCTACACTGACTGTGGAGGTCAATACTTTGAAGGAAAACCTCGAGCGGTCCGAGAACGAGCTCGGCCATGCCAAGAAGCAGCTCAAGGAAAAAGAAGGTGAGTAATACCTTATGAAAATTGTACCTTACAGAAAAGGATTTGGTTGCAAGAAAAATGACAAGGATAACGTCGGTATTGTAGGGGCCACTAACGAGGTGGCGACCCTGAAGGAGGCGGTGGCCACGGCCGAACGCTATGCGGCCGCGGAGCGCACCGAGCGAGAGAAGCAGGAGGCGCGGGTGGCGGAGGTACAACAAGAGCTCCAGGATCTCGTGAAAAAACATGAGAGCTTGGAGCGTGGCTCGAAGACTCGAGAGTCTGAGCTTGCAACGGCTCTTGAGAGTGCAAGGCCGCTAAGGCCGAAGCCTACAAGGCCCTCCAGGAGATTGAGGCAGTGAAGAAAATAGCAGCGGGTAAGGAATTTTTCATGCAAAGTAAGCATGTGAGTGTTAATTACCTGTTGCTTACCCGAATTCGGAGCTCTCCAGGAGAGTTCGCAGATCTTCCTCGCAGCGTGTCTGATGCTGCCGCATTCTACCGGGCCGAGGAGGGGAGCTCGACGGAGAAGGTCTTCTGGTCTCAGTATGCTGAGGCCGGACATCCGGTGCCCCTTAGCGACCAGCTGAAGCAGCTGGTCGAGCTCCACAAGGCGGCCGAACATGCCATGAAGGGCCTCATAGTTCGGCTGTGGTCTAAGGAGGCCATGCCTGGGAGCTACTTCGGCCTGGTGCGGCGGCTGGTGGATGCGTGCCCGTGGGTTGAAGTCATCAAGCATTCCGCTTGTATTGAGGGTGCCCGTCGGGCCCTTGCCCGCGCAAAGGTGCACTGGGGCAAGATGGATGCCCAGAAGCTCGTGACGGACCCGCCACCAGAGGGCAAGGAGCATCGCACGCCCGAGATGTATTATAAGAGTGTGCTGAAGGGCGCCCGCACTATTGCAGGTGAGTGCTCCAAAGATGTGATATTTGAGTAGACTCGCATTTTGTTATCCTGTGCGCTAAAAACTTAGTTCATATGAGCTAAGCAACGCTTGTTAATTTGAAATATTACCTTCTGTGCGGCTGTTTATCAAATCTGAGAGATGGCAAGTCGTCGGCTTCAGCCCCTATGCCACGAGTGCTGGGGTGTTCGGGATAAACTTGAGCGCTCTTGTTCCCATTTTTGGGTCCATCTAGAGAGGCGCTCAACACAGCGAACAAGGCAACCGGACTTATAATGCTTGAACACTATCACTTAGCCATAGAATTCTATAATTTTAAATTTTGGCGAAGCCCCTAGTCTTCGGAAGGCCGAATTTGGGGTGCTATCCACGCCTTGGCCGGACAGTATCCGGCTCCTCGCTCTAAGCGACATAAGTCTTTAAGGACTCACAAAAAACCTCTCGAACAGCGACCGGCTCTCGCCTCATCATGACGGTCAGTTTTAGCTTTCTCCACTGAGGCGTTAACCCAGCTCAACTGGGGCGCAATCGCAGTGGTTCTCCTAGTGCTACCTTAGCCGATATAACAGAACGTAAGGTACCAAAACATGGGAGCCGGGCAAACCCAACTATTGACCCAAGACATGATTCGGAGCCGATGCATATAGTGCTATAAGTTCGGGGTGCCGCACTTGTGAAAGTGTTTGGACTCATCACACCATAATGCGGGAAACATAAGCCCCTGGTGTATATTAGCCATACCAAAGTGTACGGATGCAACATGCCGTGAATGAACATATGTATGAAAAAAATGCAATTATAAGCAAAAAGGTGCTGCATTGTTTTATTCAATAAGTGCTGCTACGAATGCAGAACGATACAAATAGTGCGATAAGCAAGGGATGGGACTGTTAAACATGTCCCCCTCCAGGGGTAGGCTGCAGATTGGTGTAAAAAAATGCTCGTAATGGAGACCACCTGTATATTCGTTGTAGCCTTTATCCTTCCCTGGCTGTTGCATCGTGAGTTCGACAGGTCTGCTGCCGGACAGGGCCTCTGACAAACGGAGTCCTGTGGGTAAAAAATAAAAGGTAAAAAGAAAAGAAAAAATAACGTCACACTTGAGAGCCCTTGGTGTGGTTGAGCCGCAGTCTGGGTTTATCGTGGTCGTGCCCCTCTCCCCAGGCCCATGGTATCTTCAGAGCATAATGGTGTACGCGAAGGACCTGCTTTGATGTTTCACAGGAGCTGGGGTTGGGACCGCACTGCTACGCGTGCTCGGAATGTGCCAGGTGGTCTTGTTGTAAGTTACTCCGGGCGCGCTTAGCTGTGTCCGGCCGCTTAACGGCCGGACTCGAGAATTGCCTTAAGAGGCTGCATTGCACTTCTGGCGCGAGAGCCGCTGTATGTTCCTCCGTGCGGAGAGAACGTTCAGTGTTTCCGTTGACCGTGATGACTCCTCGAGGGCCTGGCATCTTGAGCTTGAGGTATGCATAGTGCGGCACCGCGTTGAACTTTGCAAACGCGGTACGTCCGAGCAAGGCATGATAGCCGCCGCGGAACGGGACTATGTCGAAGATTAACTCCTCGCTTCGGAAGTTATCCGGGGATCCGAAGACCACTTCCAGTGTAATTGAGCCTGTACAATTGGCTTCTACACCTGGTATGACGCCTTTAAAGGTCGTTTTGGTAGGTTTAATCCTTGAGGGGTCTATGCCCATTTTGCGCACGATATCCTGGTAAAGCAGGTTCAGGCTGCTGCCGCCGTCCATCAGGACTCTGGTTAGGTGAAATCCATCGACGATTGGGTCTAAGACCAGTGCGGCGAATCCGCAATGGCGGATGCTGGTGGGGTGGTCCCTTCGGTCAAAAGTAATCGGGCAGGAGGACCATGGATTGAACTTCGGGGCAACTGGCTCCATCGCGTAGACATCCCTGAGTGCACGCTTCCGCTCCCTTTTGGGTATGTGCGTTGCGTATATCATGTTCACCGTCCGCACCTTTGGGGGGAAACCCTTCTGTCCTCTATTGTTCGGCGGTTGGGTCTCTTCCTCGTCATCACTATGCAGCCCCTTGTCATTGTTTTCGGCAATTAACTTGCCTGCCTGCTTGAATACCCAACAGTCCCTGTTGGTGTGGTTAGCTGGCTTTTCGGGGGTGCCGTGTATCTGGCACAAGCGGTCGAGTATTCGGTCCAAATTGGACGGACCCGGAGTAGTTCTTTTGAATGGCTTTTTTCGCTGACCGGGTTTAGAGCCTCTGAATCCGGCATTGACTGCCGTATCCTCAATATTGTCGCCGTTAACGCGGCGTTTGTTTTTGTTATGACGCGGCCTGCCATTTCGATCCTTGAAGTCCGGACTGCCAGAATTTTTGCTGAGGTTGTTGCTGCGTGCTAGCCAGCTGTCCTCACCCGCGCAGAAGCGGGTCATGAGTGATGTGAGGGCTGCCATGGATTTTGGCTTTTCTTGTCCCAGGTGCCGGGCAAGCCACTCGTCGCGGATGTTATGCTTGAAGGCCGCGAGGGCCTCCGCATCCGGACAGTCGACGATTTGTTTTTTCTTGGTTAAGAATCGTGTCTAGAATTGTCTAGCCGACTTGTCTGGCTGCTGAATTATGTGGCTTAGGTCATCAGCGTCTGGTGGTCGCACATAAGTGCCCTGGAAGTTATCGAGGAATGCGGCTTCCAGGTCCTCCCAACTCCCAATTGACTCTGCTGGCAAGCTGTTGAGCCAATGCCGGGCTGGTCCTTTAAGCTTGAGGGGGAGGTATTTGATGGCGTGAAGATCGTCACCGCGGGCCATGTGGATGTGAAGGAGATAGTCTTCGATCCAAACCACAGGGTCTATTGTGCCATCATAGGATTCAATATTGACGGGTTTAAACCCTTCGGGGATTTGATGATCCATTACTTCATCTATGAAGCATAGTGGGTATGCGGCACCTCTGTACTGGGCGATATCACGACGGAGCTCAAGGGAGCTTGGTCTATTTTGTTCGCCCGGCCGGACTTACTGTGTCCGGCGCGACGGTTGTCGTCACGTATCGTGGGACGCCCACGCGATCCATAGATCGATCTTGATTGTCTTGCCTTATGCTCCAATATATCTTGCAAGTCCGGAGTGTTCCCCTGTGGCTATGTGCTTTTCGAGCGATGCTGGGGTACGGGTCTAGTAAAGGGCCTAGAGGCCTCTCTGTCGCGACCACGGGGTGGTCGGTCAGCCGTATTGTCTCCTAGTGATGTGGGTTCATAAGCCTCCTCCTCTAATCGGGGGAGCAGCTTGCGTTTAGGGTAGCTTTTGGAGGGGCGTTCGAGCTCATGCTCTTCGGCCACGAGGACTTCAGTCCATCTGTCGGCTAGCAGATCCTAATCAGCTCTAAGTTGTTGCTGCTTTTTCTTGAGGCTGTTAGCCGTGGCCATAAGCCTGCGTTTAAAACGCTCTTGTTCGACGGGATCCTCAGGCACGACGAATTCGTCATCGTCGAGGCTCGCTTCGTCTCCGGAGGGAGGCGTATAATCCTCTGCCTCTTCTTCTGCCGCTCCTTCATAAGGGCTGGCGTCTCCGTCCTCCTGCGCTGCATCTTGCTGGAGTGGGTTGTCTTCGGCACTGTCCGGTGTATTATTGTCTCTGGTGCCGGAGTCTTCATTCTTGCTGTGGCGGGATTTAGAGCGGCGCCGCTGACGCTGGCGCTTGGGCTGCTTTTTGGAGGGGTCATCCTCCTCTGTTCTTTCGCCATTCCCATCTATTGGGATATCCACCATGTATATTTCATATGATGAGGTGGCTGTCCAGTGCCCAGTAGGCGCTGGTTCTTGGTCGTCTCCGGCATCGTCGTCCATACCGTCGATGTCCTCGGAGTCATAGTCTAGCATGTCGGTTAAATCGTTGACAACGGCTACCAAGTGGGTGGTGGGTGGGCTTTGAATTTCTTCGTCGTCCGCATCCCAATCATCCTGACCGCAGTCCGGCCAGGGCTCTCCTGATAACGAGATATACTTTAGCGAACTCAAGATGTCGCCGAAAGGTGAGTGTTGAAAGATGTCCGCCACGGTGAACTCCATGATCGGCGCCCAATCAGA
>NC_041387.1:479233397-479235171 GCF_002162155.2 Triticum dicoccoides
GGCGAGGAGTCCGGCGCCTCGGAGTCACGAGCTTTATGAGGGACAAAGTCAGTGTTCGCTCTATCGCCATAGAGGTTGCAGCCCCCAAGGAGGTGTCTAGGCATCTGTCCTCGATCTGCGCAGCTGGCTCCGAATTGAAGATCGGAGCGGTTTCGAGTGTGGCCTCTAGGGTACTGTCCGACTGCAGAGCTAAATCATGCTCACCGCGACAGTGCGGCACGCTCGGCTGTGGCTCGAATCCATCGAGGATCAAGTCCCCGCGGATGTCAGCCGTGAAGTTCAAACTTCCAAATCTGACCTGACGGCCAGGGCCGTAGCTTTCGATCTGCTCCAGTTGGCCAAGCGAATTGGCCTGCAGTGCAAAGCCGCCGAATATGAAGATCTGTCCGGGGAGAAAGGTCTCACCCTGTATTGCATCGTTGATGATGGTCGAAGAAGCCATCGAGCCTATCAGTGACGACTTAGAGGAGCTCTCAATGAAAGCACCAATGTCGGTGTCAAAACCGGCGGATCTCGGGTAGGGAGTCCCGAACTGTGCGTCTAGGCGGATGGTAATAGGAGATAAGGGACACGATGTTTTACCCAGGTTCGGGCCCTCTTGATGGAGGTAAAACCCTACGTCCTGCTTGATTAATATTGATGATGTGTGTTACAAGAGTGGATCTACCACGAGATCAAGGAGGCTAAACCCTAGAAGCTAGCCTATGGTATGATTGTTGTTCGTCCTATGGACTAAGGCCATCCGGTTTATATAGACACCAGAGAGGGCTAGGGTTACACAGAGTCGATTACAAAGGTAGGAAATCTACATATCCGTATCGCCAAGCTTGCCTTCCACGCCAAGGAAAGTCCCATCCGGACACGGGACGAAGTCTTCAATCTTGTATCTTCATAGTCTTGGAGTCCGGCCGATGATGATAGTTCGGCTATCCGAACACCCCCTAGTCCGGAACTCCCTCACTCACGATCAGTCATCACCCTTGGAGTTGTTGCCTGAGGACTTTGCTTGGATGCATTAGCGGCAGAATCATGAGTAGCAGAGTCATCATTTGTAACGCCCCGGATCCGATGCGCCAAGTGTCTGCCAGTTATTCGCCGTCGTTGCCATGTCATTTGCTTGTCTGTTGCATTTTGTCATGTCATCATGTGCATCTCATTTTGCATACATGTTCGTCTCATGCATCCGAGCATTTTCCCTGTTGTCCGTTTTGCAATCCGGCACTCCTATGTCCTCTAGCGTCCCCCTTTTGTCTCTTGTTGTGAGTGGGTGTTAAACTTTCTCTGAATGGCCTGAGGTTTGCCAAGCGGCCTTGGTATAGCACCGGTAGACCGCCTGTCAAGTTTCGTGCCATTTGGAGGTCGTTTGGTACTCCAACGGTTAATCGGGTAGCCGCAAAAGCCTCTTTTGTCTTGCAGCCCAACACCCTTCCAAACTGGCCCAAAACCCATCCTAACCCCTTCCACGCTCTCGGTCGTTCGATCATGATCGTGTGGGCGAAAACCGTGCTCCATTTGGAGCTTCCTAGCTCCTCCTATCTATAAATATGTGCCCCTCCCCGATTTTTCGCAGTCCAAACCCTAGCCATCTTCAACCTTGCGCCGCCGGACACGTTCGCCCGCCGATGGACATGTCCGCCCCGCCGCCGCAGCCAACCCATGCACGCCACGTGTCCCGCCGGAGCCTCCAGCCACCGCGGCCCACGGAGCCCGTAGCGGGCTCGCGCGGGCCCAGATCCCACCGCGCTGCCTGGCCCGTCCCCGCGCCGCGGCCCGC
>NC_041387.1:479235659-479324827 GCF_002162155.2 Triticum dicoccoides
CCTCCACCGTCCACCGACGCCGGCGACCTCCCGCCGTCCCCGGCCGGTGCCGCCCGTCCGCTTCCCCGCCGCCTAGCCCGAAGCGCCTCCAGCCACCGCCGTCGAAGCCTCTCGCCGCCTCCCCGACTACCTCCCGTTCCGCCGCCGGCTGCCGAAGCTCGTTGGTACCGCGCCGGAACCGGCACCCCGCGCCTCGCCGCCTTGCCGGTCCGGCCCACCCCTCGTCCTGCTCGCCGGCCTCCGCCTCCCCGCGCCATCCCACGCCGGGATCCGGCCGGATCCGGCGAGATCCGGCCCGGATCCGCCCGTCTCCTCCAACTCCCGCGATTTCTCCGGCCGCCTTGGAGTGCGTGCCCGATCCAGATCTGAGGTTGACCCCATTTTTGCCCAAGTCCCGTAATTATTTGCATATTTTTAGCTCCTGTTCATCGCATCATAACTCCGCATCCGTGGCTCTATTTTGGGCGTGTATCATATCAAATTGTTCTTCTCAACGAGTACTTCATTTCATTCCATTGCATCATGTTCATTTGAGTTCATCTTGATGCCCGAATCATCCTTGCAAGAGTGCATGTTGCTGTTAATCTGCTGAAACTGTTATAACTTGGTGATTTGTCATTTTTGCCATGTTTAGTGTGTGCATCCTATGAGGTTGATGTCTACATGTGTTTTGATCTATGCCGTGCCATATTTACAGAGGTGCTTGTCATGCATTTTTGTGAGTTGTGTAGTGAGTGCATCAAGCTTGTTAAGTGGGGTACTTGCTGTTGCTGTTTTGCTAGGTTGAATCTGTTATTTCGTGATGCTATGTAAACCTGCTGCTACAAGTCATTCTATGCAAAATCTGGAGATGTTCACTAAGGATGATTTGTTATACATGTCATGATCTATCCATCCATGCCCTTGGTTGCATTTTTAGCCTGCTGTAGCTTGTTGTAATCTTGCTCTCAAGTTGCTAAATAACGTTGCTGTCAGCCTGTTAACATTAAGTTCAGTTTTGCCATGTGTTTTGCTAGTGATCCATGCACCCTATGAACTTGCTATTGCCATGCTTAGCTTCATAAATATGCCATCTTACTGTTGGTTGCCTTTCCATGCCATGTATTGCTCTGTGGTGAGTGGTTCAAGCTCACCAACATGCCTACTTATCATTGTTCCTGCCATGTTTGAATCTGTCATATAACTTGCTATGTTTACATGGGTGCCATCATATCTTCTGGTCCTTTTTGGCTCATGGTCAATAAGGGACTTTTGTTCTATGCAATTAGTGGATTCATGACATGCCTTTGTTTTCCATGATAAGTTCCTATAACATGTTATTTGATAGCTCTAAACATTGCAACCTGATGTTATTTCCTGACAGTCTGAAACTGTTATTATTTGCAATCTTGCCATGGGTGTTTGAGCATGTTCTAGTGATTTCTGGAGATAGCTCAGTTTTCATGTTATGTTATGCTTTACCTGTACATCATGACCATGCCTTTTGTTTTCATATTGAGGTGCTGTAGCATGTTGTATTGATGCTTGCAATATGCCTACTTGCTGTTTTGGACAGATTGTTGCTATAACTTGTGTAGTGCGTATGTGTTGCACCGTTGCTCCGTTTTGAGTGTGCTCTATATGAAACTTGCTTGATTTTTGCATGTAGTTTCATATTATCATGTTGCATCCCTGTTTTGAGGTGTTTGCTTGATGTTTGTATGCATTTTGCATCGATGCCATGTTTAACTTGTTTTGCTCATATCTTTTAGGCCGTAGCTCCGAATTAAATGAACTTTATATGTAACTTGACTAGAATTTCGTGTAGATCATCTTGGTGCATTTTCTTGCTGTTTAACAACTTGAACATAAGGTTTATTCAGATATGGACCAATTTCTAAACTTGCATATGAGGACTTATCGAAATTGTTATATGTTGTTTCCGGCCTCATTTAAACTTGCTTTGATGTGTTGCTCTTGTTTGCATCATCTCTTGCCATGAGTAGCTTCATATAGCCTTGTCATGCATCATACTTGTTTGTGCATCATGTCATGTTCATGTGTTGTGTGTTTACCATGTTGTGTGCTTCTTCTCGATAGTTCCCATTTTCGTTGCGATCGTGAGGATTCATTCGTCTACGCTTGGCTCATCTTGGCTTCATCCGTTCATCTTATTCATGGATTCGTTCTTCTTCCTTGCAGGATTTCAGGCAAGATGACAGCTACCCTGGATCTCACTACTATCATTGCTATGCTAGTTGCTTCGTTCTGTCGCTTTGCTGCGCTACCTATCATTTGCTCTTCAAGCCTCCCAATTTGCCATGTCAGCCTCTAACCTTTTGCACCCTTCCTAGCAAACCATTGCTTGGCTATGTTACCACTTTGCTCAGCCCCTCTTATAGCATTGTTAGTTGCAGGTGAAGTTGAAGATTACTCCATGGTGGACAGGATTTTTGTTGGGATATCACAATATCTCTTATTTTAATTAATGCATCTATATATTTGGTAAAGGGTGGAAGACTCGGCCTTATGCCTGGTGTTTTGTTCCACTCTTGTCGGCCTAGTTTCTGTCATACCGGTGTTATGTTCCCAGATTTTGCGTTCCTTACGCGGTTGGGTGATTTATGGGACCCCCTTGACAGTTCGCTTTGAATAAAAACTCCTCCAGCAAGGCCCAACCTTGGTTTTACCATTTGCCTCACCACCACCTACTTTACCTTGGGAGTAATTAACCCAAGGGTCATATTTATTTTAGCCCCCCCCGGGTCAGTGCTTCTCTAAGTGTTGGTCCGAACCGAGCCGCCTGCGGGGCCCCCTCGGGGCAACTCGAGGTCTGGTTTTACTCGTAGCCTGTCTCATCCGGTGTTGCCCTGAGAACGAGATATGTGCAGCTCCTATCGGGATTGTCGGCGCACCGGGCGGTCTTGCTGGTCTTGTTTTACCATTGTCGAAATGTCTTGTAAACCGGGATTCCGAGTCTGATCGGGTCTTCCTGGGAGAAGGTATATCCTTCATTGATCGTGAGAGCTTATCATGGGCTAAGTTGGGACACCCCTGCAGGTTATAATCTTTCGAAAGCCATGCCCGCGGTTATGTGGCAGATGAGAATTAGTTAATGTCCGGTTGTAGATAACTTGACACCAGATCCGAATTAAAACGCATCAACCGCGTGTGTAGCCGTGATGGTCTCTTCTCGGCGGAGTCCGGGAAGTGAACACGGTCTTGGGTTATGTTTGATGTAAGTAGGAGTTCAGGATCACTTCTTGATCATTACTAGTTGACGACCGTTCCTTTTGCTCTCTTCCGCTCTTATTTGCGTATGTTAGCCACCATATTTGCTTAGCCGCTGCTGCAACCTCACCACTTTACCCCTTCCTTTCCCATTAAGCTTTGCTAGTCTTGATACCCATGGTAATGGGATTGCTGAGTCCTCGTGGCTCACAGATTACTACAACAGTTGCAGGTACAGGTTATGCGATGATCATGACGCGAGAGCGATGTTTGCTTGTTTTGGAGTTCTTCTTCTGCTTCTTCTTTGATCAGGGGATAGGTTCCAGGTCGGCAGCCTGGGCTAGCAGGGTGGATGTTGTTTGAGCTTCTGTTTGTGCTTCATTCATAGTCGGATGTTGTTCTCATGTATGATGATGTTGTATTCGTGTGGCATTGTATGCCTTATGTATGTATCCCCATCTATTATGTAATGTTGATGTAATGATATCCACCTTGCAAAAGCGTTCCAATATGCGGGTCTATCCTTGGTGGGACCTTCGAGTTCCTTTTGGATAGGGTCGCATATTGGGCGTGACATCATTGGTGGAGTATGAAGCAGCTTTGCGAAACTGTCCATCCAATGGTCGAATGCCCTCATCAATAACAGCAGTGGCCTTGCCCTTGTCATCAGCTGAGGAAAATGTCCATTTGAGGACTTCAATTGGGGGCAAGTAGCTGCCATGGTTGAGTGTATTAGCTTTGTAGTTGAGTGAAGACCTTGATCTGAGGAATCTCATAATCCAGGGAGCGTAAGGCTTCAGCTCAAATGGGGACATTGCAACGTTTGCCAAAGTCCTCATGAAGAAATCATGGTAGTTCACGGGAATACCGTGCATGATATTGAAAAGCAGGTTCTTCATGATGCCAACGACTTCTTCATCATTCGAGTCATGGCCTTTGATTGGACTCAATGTCTTCGTCAGAATGCGATAGACTGTCCTTGGCACATATTGCAATTCCTTCACGAGGAAGTTGGTCCTTGAGGCTTGTCCAGGCTTAAGTGGCTTCATCAGCACTTGCATGAAATGATCTGATAGCTCAGGTTCAGAGTATATGAGACGTGCACCTTCTGGGGGAGTACTGACAGGCATGGCACGAAGCAATTCAGTGGCCGGTGCCTTATAGTGTGTGTTCTTTGTCATCCAGTCCAACACCAAAGAGTTCACATCTTCAGCATTGCTTGTGATGTGCAATGTCACATAAAATTGAAGAATGAGTTCTTCATTTCAATCGCATATGTCAGTGCAGAAATTGAGCAGGCCAGCATCATGAATGGCAGCGAGGACTGGCACAAAGCAAGGCAGTGATTTCATATCCAAGTGAGGAATGTGCTCATGGTCGAAGACTTTGTCTTTGTTGAACAACACTGAAGAATAGAAATTGGCTTGGCTGGCAGTCCAGAAGTGCTTCCTCCTTAGACGAGCAGAGTCATATGGATTATAGTCAGTGAAGAACACATGCTCATTGAAGAAAGCATCAGCCTTGAATTTCAGAGTTTTGGAGAATGGATTCTTCGGTTGTGGCTGAGTGTTAGTGATTTGAAGAATAACTTTTGGAATGTCAATCTCTGGAGCCGCAGGCTGAGGAATATCAGCTTCTGCTTCAGTAGCAGCTTGGGCCTCCATTTCTTCAGCAGCGTTTTCATTAGCACTAGTGGCTGGTATGTCTTCATGAATGGAAGGGGTGGCATGAATTTCTTCAGGGCCCGTTTGAACTTCAGTGGGAGCTGGGGACTGAGGAATTTGTTGAATTGGTGTGAACAGAGGAGAGTTGGGGTGTTGGCTATCCCAAAAATCATCGTTCATCACTGGAGTGGTGCAGCCAGTGTCCACATCCTCATCCACTTCCATTTTTTCAACGCCGGCCTCTTCAGCAGTAAACTAAGGCGTTAGCGATGATACCTGAGGAGTTGAAGTGAAAGCCTCAACTTCAATTTCTTCATCCACCTGCTCTATGGAAGCAGCAGAGGGATCTTCTTCAGCAAATTCATCTGGAATATGATATTCTTTACCATACGGAACAAGTTCCTTTGATGGCATGCTTGCAAGAGGAACAACATCAATGGGATTGTCCATTGAACTTGTCAAAATCTTCGCCCTCTTGGGGGCCGAAGATTCTGTGGCAGCTGATGCTTTCCTCTTCTTCAAAGCAGCACGCTCCGCAGCTTTGGTTTTCTTCACTTCCAGAGCATAAGGAAGAACTGGGCTTGGTGTTGGTGCTGGCGAAGCAATGGGAGTTGGATCAATTTCTTCAGGCCCAACTGAAGCAGTTGGTCTGTCATAAGCAGTTTCTTCAGGCGCAGCAACAGAGTCTTCAGCTGGCCTGGCAGGTTCTTCAGGCGCAACACTAGTGGATGCCCTGACAGTTTCTTCAGCGGCTGGAATTTCTTTAGCAGCCCTGGTGCTTGCAGTTTCATCACCAGCCTAATTGTCATCAGCGGTGCTAGCAATTTCTTCAGTGGCTTGAGCAGATGCTTCAGCCTGAGTGACATCAATGTGCATAGGAGCAGCAACACTTGAAGTGAATTTCTTCGTCAGCTTCACGAATCTGACCTTGGCACCCTGCCATTCAGCCTTGTAGGCGTTGAATTCATCGCTGAGCTTTTTGATGTCACCTTACAGTGCAATGAGCTGCTCAGGCGAAAGACTGAGGACATTGTCCTTTAGGTAGCGCTGCTTTTTGTACTGCGCTTTCTTCACAGTCCTGGCTCGGTCATACTTCCATTTCTCTTCAGCTGTGAACACCGTCATAATGTGACTTTGTCCAGGAGTGAGGCCCAGCTCTGGCATTGGAGCATTGGGATCCTTGTGCCATAGATCAATGAAATCGAGGATTTTCTTTGGATCGAGTAGAAGGGGCACAACACTCCCTTTGGCTCTAGCGGCCCGCTGTTGTCTGTTCATGATGATATCAGCTAATTCATCATCATCAGTGTTGGGGATATTACCACTGGGCGTGAACCGGCCTACTTGGGCCGGGTTAGCTTCATTAGTAGTTTAAAGGTGATTAAGCAGATGAAGGCCCAAGGCCTGTAGTCAGTTTAGAACCTGTAGCCGTAAACCGACTTGATATATAAACTTGCATTGTAAGTTAGGAATAGAGAGAGACCAACCGGGATACGAGTATGAACCGGTGTGGGACTCTGTGGACCGACGGGCGTCACCCGTGTATATAAGGGGACGACCCGACGACGGTTCAAGGACAGACAACAACAACTCGAGCCTAGGCGAAGCTTGTTTGCTCCCTAGCCATCGAAACCACATCAATTCCATCACAACTAGACGTAGGCTTTTACCTTCATCGAAGGGGCCGAACTAGTATAAACCCTTGTGTCTTTGTGTCCGCTTTAACCCCTTCAAGTTAACCCGTAGCGATGGTTCCACGACTAAGTCCTTCCACAAGGACATCTGCCATGACAAATCCACGACAGTTGGCGCCCACCGTGGGGCTATCGCATGACGGTTTGATGATCTTGGAGGGCAAGCTCAAAGGACTCGAAGGCTATGCTGTGGGCCGGATGACCAAGAGTCGTCGCGGCAAGCTCTACATCGACGATGCAGGATGGGGTCCCGAAGCCGGCTCGATCGAGTACGGGTACCGGGTCCCCTTTGGTGGCATACACGTTTTTATCGGCAAGATTGGTGAGCCTGGGCCTGAGCTGGACATCCGCACCGACCTCGTCGAGACGGCTCAGTGTGCGAGATCTACCCAGGTTAAACCGGCCGTGAGGCGTGCCTTCATGGGAGTCATCCACGAAGGAGAGCATGAGGACGAGTCAGAATACGGTAGCAAGACCGTCGTCTATTCCGGCGACAAGTCCTCAACCGGAGAGACCGAATCATTGTACCAGTTGCAAGACGACCAGATTAGGGGCTCTTCCGATGGCGACAGTGTTCCGGACCCCCCAGATCAGATCAACCGGGTCGGAATATTCATGGCCGGCACGCAGGCGGCGAATCACTCTTCGACCACAGCAGCAATGCTCTCCGGATCAGCAGTGGCAGCGGCAGCAAGGGCAGGAGGCCTTGTGCCCCCACCGGTTCAAGTTATGTCTGACCTGTTTGACGCACTAGCGGTACTTATTGTAGAGGCCAATCCGGCGGATCAGGAGGCCCATGATGCGGAGATTGCAAAGGTGAGAGAGCAGATCGTACAGGCCAAAGCCGACCTGGCAGCAGAGAAGGACAGGATGGCTTCAGAGCGGGCCGCTTTGGACGCCCAGGCCTATAAGCTCATGCTCGACCAGAACGCATCACAGGAGGTCTTGGAGCGGAAGCACAGATCACGCCTGTCGTTAGGGTTCGACCCTCGAAATCTCTTTCACACTCCGGGAGCTGGAACCAGTAATCCGCCGGGGCACCTGGAGGTAAACCGGGTCGAGGCACCAGGGCCAGGAGCGACGGTCCAACCTCGCCCGATGGAACCTCCTCGGCAGAACATTGTGATTCCTCCGCCGGTCCAAACACCTCCGGGTCATTATTCTAATCCTATGTACAATCTTGTCGCAGCTGCTGCGTGATTAGAAGCTATCCCGGTCGAAGGAGACTCTCCACAAGCAATAGAGACGCACCGGGTTAAGGAATTTCTCCGGACCGCTTTGATTCAACAGGAGGCATATTCATACAGCCGCGATCGGATTCATTCCACACCTCGTCCAAGCCGGAGCTATAGTAGGTGCCTGGATGAACCGGCCATCTCAAGCAATGCGCGGGGCCGTGAAGCGGCCCGTGGCAATAACCCGGCCGGTGGTGTTCATGATGCTTAGGATGTAGTGGACCGGGCCCGGGCATGAAGGGAGGCCGAGTTAGCAACACAGAACGAGGCAGATCAGCTTACACCGGTTCATCCTACCACCTCTGCCGGGCCAGGGGTCGCATCTAGCTTGGGAGTGCCCTGTTTAGTCCCTGCTTTACGCAATGTACGCCTGCCCAAGGACTTCAAGGGCCCGCGCAAGGTGCCAAATTACACCGCTGATTTATCTCCAGAAGCGTGGGTAGAGAGTTATGAGATGGCAATGGAGATGCTGGATGTGGATGAGACCGCGTGTGCAAAGTACTTCACCATGATGCTTGAAGGCACATCCCGTACTTGGTTGAAGAGCCTGCAGCCTAATTCTATCAGTTCATGGGCCCAGTTGCGGACCCGATTTATCCAGAATTTCAAAGATACGTGTAAGCAGCCTAAGTCCATAGTAGACTTGGCGGCTTGTGTTCAGGAGGACGGAGAGTCAACAACCCATTGGGTACGCCGCGTTTCTGAAGTCTTACACTCGTCTGAGAGGATCAATGCTGACTCTGCGATCTTAACCCTGGAGGGCAACTGCCGGTTTAAGCCTCTAAAGTTGAAGTTGGGGCGTATGAAGCGGTTCTGTAATGACATGGGAACTCTCATGGCCGCTTTAGTGAAGTATGCTGATTCTGATAGTACCAAGGATCCCGAGACTGACGATGACTAAGCAGGGAAGGGAAAAAAGAATAGCAACTCTAAGGGGCATCAATACAAACCGGCGGGCCATGGAAACGGAGGCAAGCGTAAAGCGGATGGCAGCATGGACTTTGTGGCTAACATTAATGCGCAGGACAAGGGTCAGCGGCGCAGAGGTAAAGCGGCGAATCGTAATGGGGATCCAAATCCTAACCCGGATCACTTAAACTATTTGCTGAATCAGCCTTGCCCAAAACACGGGACGAAGGAGGCGCCGGCTAACCACCTTTGGAAGGATTGTTACATTATGCAGGAATTTAAAAACTCTAATGCCTTCCGGTATGACCGTGGGTCAGGTGGTGGCTCAGGATCAGGTTTCCATGGGCCGGGTCACGATGGAGCTTCCGGTTCAGGTTTCAATCAGGGTGGTAATAATAACCAGGATAATCAGAGTGGTCAAGGGGGTTACAACCAACAGCAGCAGCAGCAGCGGTCGGGTTATCAGAGCCAGCCAAAACAGTTGAACAATGGGCAGTATCACGTTTTCACAACTAGCTTGGATAAGCGCGACTGGAAACTTCACAAGCGAGCGGTGAACTCTGTTGAACCGGCCGTACCGTGTTATTTACGCTGGTCGGAGCAGCCTATTGTGTGGAGCAGGGAGGATCACCCCCCCGGGTTGACAATCCGGGCCAGTTGGCATTAGTGGTAGACCCTCAGGTGGGAGGTTATAAATTCACCAAGGTACTCATGGATGGAGGGAGCAGTATTAACATCCTGTACTATGAGACATTCCGCCGCATGGGGCTAACAGACAAGGATCTCAGACCGTCTAATACGGTGTTCCATGGTGTGGTGCCTGGCAAATCAGCGTATCCTGTTGGTAAGATAGCCTTGGAGGTGGCTTTTGGGGACGAGCATGATTCCCGATCTGAAACACTAACCTTTGAGGTAGTGAAAATTCGGAGCCCGTATCATGCCTTGTTTGGGCGGCCGGCTTATGCCAAATTCATGGCACGGCCTTGTTATATCTATTTGCAGCTCAAGATGCCGGGTTACAAAGGGACAATAACGGTTCATGGGAGCCGCAAGATTGCTTTGGAATGTGAGGAAGGTGATGCGGCCTATGCAGAGTCGGTTTGTGCCACGGAGGAGTTGAAATATTATAGGGACAATGTTGATCCGGCGGACATGACCCCTTTGAAGAGGCCGACTACAGAGCATGATTCAGATCTGAAGTTCAAATCGGCGGCTGAGACCAAGCTTGTTGACTTCGTGCCCGGCGATTCGTCCAAGCAGTTCACTGTCAGTGCCAACTTGGACCCTAAATAGGAAAGCGCGCTCATCGAGTTCATCCGTGAGAATCGGGACATTTTTGCATGGAAGCCTTCTGACATGCCAGGTGTACCGAGGGAACTCGCTGAGCACACTCTTAATGTTGATCCCAAGTATAAACCGGTAAAATAGTTTCTCCGCCGGTTTAACGAAGAAAGACGCAAAGCTATTGGAGAATAAGTGGCCAGGCTCTTAGCAGCTGGTTTTATCATTGAAGTGTTCCATCCAGAATGGCTCGCTAATCCGGTGCTGGTACTTAAGAAAAATGGCACTTGGCGTATGTGTGTGGATTACACGGATCTTAACAAGGCTTGTCCAGCGGATCCTTTTGCCCTTCCTCGCATTGACCAGATTATTGACGCCACGGCGGGTTGTGAGCGTTTGAGTTTTTTGGATGCGTATTCTGGGTATCATCAGATCAAAATGGCGGTTAAGGACCAGGAGAAGACGACGTTTATTACTCCATTTGGAGCCTTCTGCTATGTATCTATGCCTTTTGGGCTCAAGAGCGCCCAAGCCACTTATCAACGGTGTGTACATAATTGCCTGCATAAACAGATTGGCCGCAATGTGCATGCCTATGTGGATGATATTGTAGTCAAGTCAAGGCAGAAGGAGACGCTGGTTGATGATTTGAAGGAAACCTTTGACAACTTGCGGGTTTATAAGATGATGCTTAACCCTGCCAAATGTGTCTTTGGTGTTCCGGCAGGTAAGTTACTGGGTTTTCTTGTGTCCAACAGAGGAATTGAGGCTAATCCAGAGAAGATTACGGCTATCACCTCCCTGACTAAACCGAAGTGTATCAACGATGTTCAGCGTTTGGCGGGTCGAATCGCCGCACTGAGCCGGTTTATCAGCCGCCTCGGAGAGAAGGCCATCCCTTTATACCAGATGTTGAGAAAGACAGATCAATTCATCTGGAGTCCAGCTGCTGATGAAGCGTTGGAGGACTTGAAGCGGCAATTAGCCAATCCGCCTGTTCTTGCAGCTCCGGTCGACAAGGAGCCGTTATTGTTATACGTAGCGGCCAATGCTCATGCAGTTAGCGTGGCTATTGTGGTAGAACGCAAGGAGACAGGCAAGGAGTATCCGGTTCAGCGGCCGGTTTACTATATCAGCGAGGTGCTTATTGAATCCAAGCAAAGGTATCCGCATTGGCAGAAGCTGGTATATGGAGTTTTCATGGCAAGCCGGAAGTTGAAGCAGTATTTCCAAGGGCACCCCATCACAGTGGTCAGTTCAGCTCCCTTGGGCGATATCATACAGAACCGGGAGGCGACTGGCCGGATTGCCAAGTGGGCCATAGAACTTGGGCCGCACGGATTGAAGTACGTGCCTCGGACGACGGTGAAGTCTCAAGCACTTGTTGATTTCATCAATGATTGGACGGAGTTGCAAGCACCAGAGGAAAAGCCGGATCACACATATTGGACTATCCATTTTGATGGATCCAGGCAATTGGAAGGCTCGGGGGCTGGAGTCGTATTAACTTCCCCACGGGGTGATAAGTTTTGTTATGTTCTCCGCTTAATGTTCCCTTGTACTAATAATGCAGCTGAGCATGAAGCTTTGCTCCATGGTCTCCAGATGGCTAAAGAGATGAATCTAAGTTGGGTTAAGTGCTTTGGTGACTCAGACCTCGTGGCTCAACAGGTATCTGGCACTTGGGATTCTAAGGACCCGCTTATGGCTGCATATCATCGTGAGGTGGATATTATTGCGGGTCACTTCAAGGGTTATCAGGTGGAGCACGTGGATCGTCGAAAAAATGAAGCGGCGGACGCTTTAAGCCGGTTGGGCTCTCAGCGTAAACCGGTCCTGCCTAATGTCTTTCTCGATGTGTTGCCCAACCCGTCAGTCAAGCTCCCGGGTGAAGCGGATTTGGCTATTCCTGATCCGGAGGCTCAATTGGTGGCAGACCTGCATATTATACCGGATTGGACAGTTCCTTATCTTGCGTACATGAACCGGGGAGAGTTGCCAGAGGATGAGACTCTAGCCAGGCAGATAGTTCGGCGATCCAAATCTATGACAATTATCAATGGCGAATTGCATCATTGTAGTGTATCAGGGGCGTTTCAACGCTGCGTCTCTCCTGAGAAAGGTTGTGAAATTTTACGCGAAATCCATGAAGGGGATTATGGTCACCATGCCGGTTCAAAGTCTCTCGTAGCTAAGGCGTTTTGTCACGGGTTTTACTGGTTGACAACTCATGCTGATGCGGAGGACTTGGTTAAACGGTGTGATGGCTGTCAGAAATTTTCAAGGCGTGCTCATGTGCCGGCTCAAGAATTGAGGATGATTCCAGTTACTTGGCCGTTTGCAACATGGGGGCTGGATATGGTCGGACCTTTTAAAAGATCCAAGGATAAGAAAACCCACCTTTTGGTGGCAGTTGACAAGTTTACCAA
This sequence comes from Triticum dicoccoides, assembly GCF_002162155.2. Taxonomy (NCBI): domain Eukaryota; kingdom Viridiplantae; phylum Streptophyta; class Magnoliopsida; order Poales; family Poaceae; genus Triticum; species Triticum dicoccoides. The sequence continues at coordinate 479,248,082 of NC_041387.1, forward strand.
GTGGGTTGAAGCGGAGCCTGTCAGCAAGTGTGATGCAGCTACAGCGAGGCAGTTCATTAAAAAGGTGATTTTCCGGTTTGGCTTTCCACACAGTATCATTACTGACAATGGTACCAATTTATCCAAGGGTGCTATGAAGGAATTCTGTGAACGTGAGCACATCAGACTTGACGTATCATCAGTGGCTCACCCCCAGTCCAATGGGCAGGCAGAACGAGCTAATCAAGAGATCTTGCGAGGCATCAAACCCCGGCTTATGGTTCCATTGCAAAGAACACCGGGATGTTGGGTTGAAGAGCTACCATCTGTGCTATGGAGTATCAACACTACGCCCAACCGATCTATAGGGTACACACCGTTTTTTATGGTCTATGGAGCAGAGGCGGTTCTCCCTAGTGATATCCGGCACGATTCGCCTCGTGTGGAAGCTTATGTTGAAGCGGACAATGAGACAGCACGGCAAGATGCTTTGGACCTATTAGATGAGGAGTGTGACATAGAGGCTGCCCGCTCGGCGATTTATCAACAAGATCTTCGTCGCTATCACAGTCGCCGGGTCAGAACCAAAACTTTTCAAGAAGGAGATTTGGTGCTTCAGCTCATCCAAGATCAGACGGATATGCACAAGTTATCCCCACCTTGGGAGGGACCTTTCGCTGTCAGCAAAAATCTGCACAACGGGTCGTACTATCTGATTGATATTGGAGAGCATAAAGACTCACGCACATCAGAGGAGGAGACCAACAGGCCATGAAATATAGCTCATCTTTGGCCTTACTACACTTGAGCCATCGGCTCTATCTATGTACATATGCTGGCAGTGTATATATTATCATTGATATAATAAAACCGGAGCCTCAGCTAAAGCGGGGTCTCTGTCCTTTCATATCATGTGTGGTTACATGGAGTGGTTCTGTTTTAAAACGGCCTCCGGTTTGCCCCTTGAAATTTGCTTTTCAAAAAAGCTTTGTGATATCACTTGGGGCCTAGGTCGTGTCCGAACCAATGCGACACCTTTTGATAGGCGAAAGCCACCAGATCACTTGGGGACATGGTCAAGTCTGAACCAGTCACACCTCTTGATCGGCCTAAGGCCACAGAATCACTTGGGGGCTTGGTCGAACCCGAACCATTGCCACGCCTTTTGATCGGCATAAATGCCACGGTTTCATTTGGGGACCTGGCTGACTTGAACCATTGTCACTCCTATTGGGGGCTTGGTCCTGTCCGACCATGGTAACACCATCTGATCAGCTCAGTAAAGCATGTTTTTGCAAATGGTTTTTATCATTGCCTTTGCTTCCATATTTCTTTTATGACTATTCTTCAATTTTTGTTGTGTTTCCTTTAAACCAACAACACTTTTTTACAGGTTCAGCTGATGGAAATCGGTTCATTTGTAATCCGGAGAAATATGCCCGGTTTAACTTTCCTGTTAACATCATGAAGTAGTAGGGGGGCTCATAATGACCCAGCACGGTTTACATGGGAGTTGTTTTCTCCCCTTTGATGGTAACGGTTTATAAATACTCCGTTTCAAGCCTAGCTAAGCCAACTTCATGCCCAGCGATGGCAGGAAATATAAATTGAGGATTTCAAGCAAAAGCATCAGTACTTATGCACGAAGGCATATTCAAGGCAGAAGTATTGACTATCCTATTACAAGGCAACGCGGTGCCCAAATAAGATCATTGTTGTTCCGACGGATCATAATAAAGCAGCTATTTAAACTGGCTTCCGGTTCAAGCCTGTTCATCGCCCCGGTCTGATGATTGTGGGTCGTCCCACACCGTTTCAGCTTCCTCATCTCTATCCATTGGCTGGAAATCAACAGTGGTCCAGTCGATTCCCATTAAAGTTTGAAAGACAGCCTCTTCGTGGATCAGAGAATACGGTTCAATATCAGGAGCGTAAGTATGCTTATGGATTGGAGGAATCAGATTCTCCACTTCAGGAGTTCGTGCAGGCACTCGTTTGTTCTGATCATTGTACTGAGCTTGATAATGCAACAAGTCTGCCTCTTCAGCCAATTGACAAGCCAGAGGGCGTACTGCACGGTTTATCGCCCTCAAATCATCTTCATTGAACTCTGAGCCGTCTTCCTTCAAGCTAGGATAGCCTTGAGCTGCCTCAACATGATCGAAATCTGGCACCCATGCTTTTGCCCGGATCAAGGCATTAATGGCTCCGGTTCGAGCAGCAGATTTTTTCAGTTCTTCAATCCGAGCAGGAAGCATTGACAACCTATTAAGAGTGTCTTGGATTAAAGTGGGTGCCGGATTGTTATGAGATGCAGTGGTGATGATCCGCTGCGCTCCGGTATATAGCTGTTTAATTAAAGTGTAGGCAGCCTTCAACTTCTTCCGAACATCTGACCCTAAGTGACCAATGCGTGTACCTGCAACAATACAGGAAAGATCACAAACCGGATCTATTATAAGCAGGCCAGAGTTGTCCAGGAAACCAAAAGGAGCTTACCAAAGATAGCAGCGGTCATGGAATGTACTTGCCGCTTTACGGTGGTCAGCTCATCTACCACCGGTTTAAGGGCAGCTTCAGCGTTTTCAGCTCTTTTTATTAAAGCGGCCTTCTCAGTGGCCCAATCAGTCCGCTCCTTCTTGAAGCCCTCCTTCAGCTGTTCTGTGATGCTCAAAGCGTTGGTTATTTCTTCCCTTGCCTTGTCGGTTTCAGCTTGTTGGGTTTTCAAAGTTTCCTGCAGATCAGTAATCCGGTCCTCTTTGATCCTCACTTCAGCCTGCATAAAGACAGTGCTTGGCTTTAAACAAACGGTACAAGAATTTGAAGTACCAACCACATAACAAGTTATACGCTTGATACTTGGGGGCTAATGCACCTTCAATTTTCATCTATTACTAAATCGCAAAGTCCCAAGCTCAATACAGGTATTCAACTTGGTACTTGGGGGCTAATGGCTATTTGCTCAAGTTATGTTTTGATGTTAGAATCTCTATTGGAGTCCCGGTTTAACTATACTAAGTTGAACCGGCCCTTGGGGGATACATTGATGGATTTCAAAGTATTGAGGACTATATTCAAGTCCCGGCTTGAAGAAGGTTACAAACCGGCCCTTGGGGGCTAGGAGGATTAATACAGTGGCAGTAATTAAAGAAAGAAGAAACACAAGGAAGTTACCTCAAATTTATCTCTCATCATCTTTACCAGGCCAGCTTCACAGTCACGACTAGTATATAGCCGGTTCAAGTAACCAGAATGAAGATCTTGGGCACTCAGAGCAGCATATGTTTCCAGATCAACATCCCATTTGCCTTTGTTCATGGCAGAAAAATCTTCTTTCACAGTATGCTTGGCCAAAGCGACAGGATTCCCTGGTTCAAAGCGACCTACGCCGGTAATTACAACGTCATCATCCTTGGACTCGCCGGTTTGCGTTGGCGCGGTCGGTTTATCGGCAGACTTTGAAGGACTGCGGGATCTATCAATCCGGACGGAGCTGGCAGGCTGGTCAACAGGGACTGAGGTATTGGTAGGCCTTTTCTCAGGAATAGCATCATCTTGCAAGGGAGGAGCATTGGGAATATCCTCATAAACGAACGTTTCAAGATTTGGTGCTTTATCCTGTTCAGGGGCGACATCTTCCTTGGCCGCTTTATCCAGGCGGGCTTTCTTGCTCGGTTTAGGTTTAGCCCTGAAAGAGAAACAAAGAGTCAAGGAACAGCATAAGTTATAATGTGGTATACCAGAAGCATATGTTCAGTCTAGCTTACCCAAGAACCGTTTTCAGTGGTGGCAGCTGAGTGGCCGACGATTCACCAGAGGAAGAATGGGAAGTAACCTGATAATCGGAGTCGGACGGATTAAGAGGTTGACGGATGAAACCCGCTTTAGGATATAAATTAATAAAAAGGTCGGAGACCTCGGAGCGGCGTTTTCGAACCGGACTGTTTGGTAAACCGGCGGAGGTAACTACCTAGCCGCTGTGCCGGGTTGTGCGGCGAGCTTCATGTTGCTGAGTCTTCATAAGAAATTTGGGATCCAAGTAAGCAAGAGGATGAGAAAATTTAACTTTTCGGTTTGCCTGGCGAAATTTTGGCAAAGGCAAAGGATCTGAATCGGAAGAGAGAATAGTTACCTCAGCGACATCAACATTACTGGCTTCAGCGTCGTCCTGACAAGTATCATCATCAATAAGGCGTGTAAAAAGTAAGCCTAGTGAATCGAGTTCTACCTCAAGGTCCGAGTTACCCACATAATCATCAACAGCCGGATCAGATGAAGCAGTGGTTTCCCTCTTTTTAGCAGGCTTCTTGATGACCTTGGTCTTTAGCCGGGTTGACCGTTCTGCTTTCTCCGGTTTGTCTTGTGGAAGCTTCTTGCTCCAAAACGGGTTATCACCCTGGTTAAGCAGCAATTGATGTCAGACAGAGATAGCAATAACAGGTTCAGTAAAAAGTACAATCAAAATCTTATAGCTGGCGGTTTGTTGGTAGCACAGAAAGGGAGCAGGCCGGTTTGAGCGCAGAGGTGCTCCGGTTCGTTCAGCATTTTCTTCACAGCCTCTGTGACTTCATCATTGGAGAGCTGGATGTTGGTGTGTCGGAGTGGGTCATCAACGCTACCAGTATACTTGCACATTAAACCAGAGCGCCGGCTGAGAGGCAGTATGCTCCATGATATCCAACAGCATGCGAGATCTACTCCTGTTAAACCGTTGGCCATGAAGGCTCGGAGCTTGGATAATTGCGGAGCGTATTTACTCCTCTCCTTGGCACTTAACCTTTGTGGGAAGGGGTGTGTATTGCTGAGCCGCTCCGGACGAAAGCCAGGCAACGGATTTTCATCATCAGGGGAAGTATCTTTGCAGTAAAACCATGTTGCATTCCACTCCTTGGGGTGACTGTGTAGTCTGGCATGGGGATAAGTGATTTCTTTCCTTTTCTGAATTGCCATACCGCCCAATTCGGTATTGGGACCATCAGTGAATTCTGTGCGGCGGTTTAAGTGGAAGCAGTCTCTGAACAATTCAACTGTGGGTTTCTCTTGAAGGTATACCTCACAGAGCACTTGGAAGTGACATAAGTTGGTAACAGAATTGGGGCCAGTATCTTGCGGGCGGAGTTGAAAATTGGCTAACACATCCCGGTAAAATTTAGAGCCGGGCGGTTTGAAGCCCCGGGCTAAGTGATCCGCAAAGATCAGAACCTCTCCCTCTTGAGGTGTGGGAGGACATTCATCACTAGGAACCCTCCAGTGGATAGTCTCTTTGATGTCTAAAGCGCCGATCGAGACTAAATTATCCAACTGAGTTTCTGTGACACGAGAAGGAACCCAGTTGCACTCATATACTTGTTTGGCCATGGTGAGATCTACAAGAAATAGGTGATTCCGGTTCAAGAACATGTTGGATAAAAGAAGGCGCTGGTATGAACAATGCTAAATCGGAGGCAGTATATTTAAACCGGATTTTATGAAGTGGCATCATATGGCTAAAGAGTTCTGGCGGTTCAACAAGGGGACTAATGGTATATACCGGTTTATTAACTTTTTCTATATTAAGTTAAACCGCCTGATCTAAACATTGAAAGCAATTGAGGTTGCGGATGGCTAAGTATGCAGAAACAGGTTTCACAAGGTCTTATTGCAGCAATGGATCTGAAGCAAGTTCAGAAAAACAGGAAATATTCAAAAGGTTAAAGCAGAACAGAAGTAAATAAATGGGTAGGAATGTGGATGAGATCTATAGACTTGAGCGTAAAACTACAGGCGGATGCTAAAAAGCTACTGCTGGTCAAGAGCAGGGTTTCACAGATATGTCCAGGAGTCTGGGTACGAGTATGAACAAGTGATGAACACGGCAAGAACACGAAACCCTAGAATAGATCTATGTTAAGAAGAACAGAAGGCTTACCAGAGTTGAGGAAGACGCGGAAGGCTACCGCGGTGCTCTGGTGCGTTCAGGTTGATGCATCGGCCCAAGACGGTGCAGAGGTCAATGGCGGCGGCGGCGACGCGAGGAAGACGAAGAGAAAGAGACGAAGGGGAGAAAAGGAAATGACCCTTCAGTCCTATTTATAAGGCAGGGGACGTGTGTCAGGCGCGCGAATCCAGGAGCCACAAGATTTGGAAGTGGAGCTGCTGCCTTGGGTATCGCAGATCTATTAATAAAAGAAGGCGTCATGTTAACTTCATGATGACGTCATACCGGTTTACAGCAACCAGAGATGATGACGACATGGCGGTTTACCAATTACCAGAAGATGTTAAAGACAAAGATTTTTGTGAAGGATTGACATGAACCAGTTCAAATCAATCTGGGGCCTAATGTTGGGGATATTACCACTAGGCGTGAACCGGCCTACTTGGGCCGGGTTAGCTTCATTAGTAGTTTAAAGGTGATTAAGCAGATGAAGGCCCAAGGCGTATAGTCAGTTTAGAACCTATAGCTGTAAACCGGCTTGATATATAAACTTGCATTGTAAGTTAGGAATAGAGAGAGACCAACCAGGATACGAGTATGAACCGGTGTGGGACTCTATGGACCGACGGGCGTCACCCGTGTATATAAGGGGACGACCCGGCGGCGGTTCAAGGACAGACAACAACAACTCGAGCCTAGGCGAAGCTTGTTTGCTCCCTAGCCATCGCAAACCACATCAATTCCATCACAACTAGACGTAGGCTTTTACCTTCATCGAAGGGGCCGAAATAGTATAAACCCTTGTGTCTTTGTGTCCGCTTTAACCCCTTCAAGTTAACCCGTAGCGATGGTTCCACGACTAAGTCCTTCCACAAGGACATCTGCCGTGACAAATCCACGACAATCAGCTTCATCATCAGACGGAGTTTGAAATACCACCTGCTTCTTGTGAGGACTTGGTCTAGTGCCTCGTCCAGCAGTGGCCTTGGCTTCAGCAGAGTGGGACCAGTTGATGAAGGGTGAGCTAAAGAACTTGCTGAAGCTCCTGAGGCAATTGATATGCCATTGGTCCTTTGGCACGTGGCGAGATGCACAGGTGCTGAGGACTTTGCTGGAGGAGCTGAGGGTTTTGAAACCCGAGGAATTTGAGCAGCTTGAGGAACTGGGACAACTTGAGGAAATTGCCTTGGTGGCACTGAGGAGATTGACCGTGAGGGCATTGAAGAAGAACTTGGCCGTGAGGGCGTTGCTGAGAAGATGGTTTCTTGCCTGGCTTCTTTGGCATAGCCTTCTTGCTTGAAGAAGCCTCGGCAGCGACACTCATTGAATTTCTTCACTGCTTCTTTGGCCTGCTTGGCCAACTTAGCTTGCCGCCTGGCCCACTCATCAGCATAATCCTCACCATGTTTAAGGCTTGTTGGATCAGCCAATTGGCCAGGTGCCAGAGGAGGTCTTGGGCACAGAGGGTTAAGAGCGAATTTCTTCATGTATTTGGGAGTGACATATCTGTACTCCCTCCACTCTCTTGCCCATCTTCTTTCTATCCTCTGAATGCGCACTTTGCGCTCATTCTTCGTCTCCTTTCCATGAGTTGCCTCATCAGGCGTGCAGTACCCTGCATAGATGTCCGCAGGGATCTCAAAAGCAGTATTAACCTCAAGCTCCTTTCCTCCTTTCTGAGGCCTTTTACCGTCTGCCATTTTCTTCAGCCGAGGAATTTGCACAATCGAGTTCTCTGAAGAAGTATGTAGCTTTTCTTAGAGGAACGCTGCAAATGAGTTAAGTTGATGAGAACCTAGTGATTCAGCAGCAGACATGTGCACCTGTGAACAGAGTATAGGTGCGAAGAATTTGGACAGGTCATATGCGTTCTCAGAAGGTTTTGTAAATTGAACGAGTTTGAGGAAATTGACCTGATGTGTCTTGAAGAATTTCACTAAGCGTTCTTTATCTCAGGTTCCAGAGTTGTGCGGATCGTGATATTCACACAATTGAGGAATCATGAAGAGAAACGTCACTTAGAGAAACAGATAAAGAACTGAAGATTTTGTGCTAGGTGTTTACAGTGTGGAGTTGAAGGATAAACACCTTTTGAAGATTTGATGAAAATCATCAGTAGAATAAATGCGGTAAAAGTAACTTCTAATTACCCTTGATGAAGAAAACGACAAACTGTAAGAGTATATTTGGAAGTTCGTCGGCTCGGATCTTCCACGCCCTAACTTGGCAGAGGAAGACTTCTACGACGGCGGCACAGGGAAGATTTTCGCGGCCGACGCGAGTACGACGGCGACGAGGTCGAGGCAGTGAAACTCTTCCTCACCGGCAACGATGGAGGTAGCAGCGGTGCTAGGGCTTGAGAAGCTCGAGCGAGGGAGTGAGGTCAAGTGGAGTAAAACAGGAATGAGGAAGGGAAGGGGGTATTTATAGCTGAGGTGAAAAATTGTTCGCCCGAAGAATTTGGACAAACGTGCCCCTGACCCTTCTCATTCGCGTGACATGTGTCACCCACGTACTGAGAGGTGGAGATCGTGGGTGAATAGATAAGTATATCGTGGAATGTGTAACGGTTTGAGCGGCAAAAGACGAAAATTCAGATAAGAATATTTTAAAGTGTCGTTCGCAATTTCTTCAGCTGACAAGGACACAGTGAAGAATTTGAACGAGTTTCAAATAGAACGCACATGAAGAATTTGTGAACATACTGGGTTGAGTTTAGCATAGAGGGGGAAGGGTCCGATCACATTCACTTAGCAGAAAAATCAACTTGAAGAATTAGCAATAAGTGAATGTTGTAGACGACATAAACACACACATATATATATAGTCAAATGAAGAACAACGGCGGAAAGAGTGAAGACAATGCAAAGTTGAAGAATTTGAAAAGCTGAGGAATTTAAAAAATGAAGAAAAACTCAAATTGAAGATTTTCAACTTTGGTTGGTGGCGTAACCCACCGTATAAGAAAGCTGATTTCAGACACCGCGTACAACTCTCGTAGGGTTCTGAGAATCAATTTCTTCATTAATTTCTTCACACTTAGAGGGTTAGTCTTAATTGATTGAAGAAAAACATTACTTCATGTGTTGCACATCTAAGTCAACAAGTCAGCATAAGCGTTAGGATGTGTGTCCTTTTCAAAGAACATTCGAAGATTCTAGGATATTTAGCTCACACCGCAACTTGCTAAATCTCTTCTCATCCAAGGGCTTTGTGAAGATATCGGCCAGCTGGTTTTCAGTATTTGCGTGGTCGATGGAGATATCGTCCTTTAACACATGGTCCCGTAGAAAATGATGACGAATTTGGATGTGCTTTGTCTTCGAGTGCTGAACTGGGTTGTGAGCAATCTTGATAGCACTCTCATTGTCGCAGTAGAGAGGAACATTCTTCACATTGATGTCATAGTCCTTGAGGGTTTGCTTCATCCATAGTAATTGAGCATAGCACGATCCAACAGCAATGTACTCAGCTTCTGTAGTGGAGAGTGATACGCAGTTATGCTTCTTCGAGGACCAACATGCCAAGGATCATCCGAGGAAATGACATGTGCCTAACGTTGACTTGCGGTCCACCCGATCGCCAGCATAGTCAGAGTCTGAATATCCAATAAGATCAAAGGACGAGCCCTTGGGATACCATAATCCAAGTGTTGGTGTGTGAGCTAGATATCGAAGAATATGCTTCACAACCTTATGGTGTGATTCCTTCGGTGTAGCTTGATATCGGGCACACATGCAAACACTAAGCATAATATCCGGCCTAGATGCACATAGGTACAATAAAGAGCCAATCATGGAGAGGTATACCTTTTGATAGAAGTCTTTACCATTTTCATGAGTGCATAGATGGCCATTTGTGGGCATAGGAATTTTGACGCCCTTGCAATCTTGCATGACGAATTTCCTCAACACATCCTTGAGGTATTTCTCCTGAGATATGAATATGCCATTGTATTGTTGACGAATCTAAAGACCTAAGAAGAATTACAATTCTCCCATCACAGACATTTGATATTCTTCGCTCATCATATAGGCAAATTCATCACTGTAATGTTGGTTAGTATAGCCAAAGATAATATCATCAACATATATTTGGCACACGAATAATTCATCATCATATGATTTGGTGAAAAGAGTTGGGTCAAGTGAACCGGGTTTGAAGCCTTTCTTCATGAGAATTCCTTCAGTGTGTCATACCAAGCCCGAGGTGATTGCTTGAGGCCATAGAGGGCCTTGTTGAGTCTGTAGACGTGATCTGGAAATTTTGGATCCTCAAAACCTGGTGGTTGAGCAACATATACTTCTTACTCAAGCTTACCATTGAGGAATGCACTTTCCACGTCCATTTGTTGTAAGATGATATTATGATGGTTAGCATAAGCAAGCAATATGCGAATAGCCTCAAGTCTAGCAACAGGTGCAAAATTTTCATCGAAATCAATTCCTTCAACCTATGTGTAGCCTTGAGCTACAAGACGAGACTTATTCCTCACCACGAGGCCATTTTCGTCTTGTTTGTTATAGTAGATCCATTTGGTACCAATGATGTTGTGCTTGCGTGGGTCTGGTCGCTTGACAAGCTCCCACACATTGTTGAGCTCGAATTGATGCAATTCATCTTGCATGGCTTGAATCCACTCAGATTCCATGAATGCTTCATCTACTTTAGTGGGCTCTGTGATAGAGACAAAAGCAAAATGCCCACAAAAGTTAGATAAATGTGAAGCTTTTGAGCGCGTGAGGGGACCTGGTGCACGAATGTCATCGATGATCTTCTCGACTTGCACTTCGTTTGCAATACGAGGATGTGCGGGTTCACGACTTTGCTTAGGCCCAGCAGTTTCTTCAGGACCAGTTTCTTCAGCAGCACCAGCATGATTTTCTTCACGATCAGGAATGACTTCTTTAGCAGATTCTTCAATAGGGATGACATCCTCAGTAGCTTTGAACTTGATGGATTCCTCACGTGAGATTTCATCTAGCACAGGAGGTAGGTGCTCTCTTTGCGAGCCATTAGTTTCATCGAACCACACATCTACAATTTCAACAACCTTGTGATGATTGACGTTGAAGGCTCTATAGGTGTGGGAGTCCTTTCCGTAACCAAGCATAAAACCCTCATGTGCTTTCGGTGCAAATTTACAGTGATGGTGAGGATCTATAATCCAGCATTTAGCACCAGAGACTTTGAAATAACTTACTTTGGGTTTCTTGTCAGTGAGGAGTTCATATGAGGTATTTTTGAAGAATTTGTGAAGATATACCCTGTTGATGATGTGGCATGCAGTATTAATTGCTTCAGGCCAGAAGCGCTCAGGTGTTTTGTATTCATCAAGCATAGTGCGGGCCATCTCAACGAGAGTCCTGTTCTTGCGCTCCATGACACCATTCTGCTGAGGAGTATAAGGAGCAGACAATTCGTGAGTAATACCAAGTATATCGAGATATTCATCGAGGCCAGTGTTCTTGAACTTGGTTCCATTATCACTCCTGATATGCTTGATCTTCACACCGAAGTTAGTGGAAGCCCTTGAGGAAAATCGTCTGAAGACTTCCTGCACTTCATTTTTGTAAGTGATGATATGCACCCATGTGTAACGAGAGTAGTCATCAACTATGACAAAGCCATATAAAGATGCAGAACTAGTGAACGTGGCATAATGAGTAGGGCCAAATAGATCCATATGAAGTAATTCAAAGAGACGAGAAGTGGTCATGATAGTCTTCGTGGGATGCTTGGCTCTGGTGATCTTTCCAGCCTCACAAGCCCCACAAAGATGACCTTTGAGGAATTTGACTCCCTCGATGCCAATGACGTGCTTATTCTTCGCGAGTGTATGCAAGTTCCTCATCCCAGCATGACCAAGTCGTCGATGCCATAACTAGCATTCTGAAGCTTTTGCAAGTAGACATGTGGCAGGTTGTGGTTCTGCAGAGAAATCAACAATATACAAGTCTCTTCGAAAACTTTGGAGCTGTCGGATTCCATTAGCACAAGGCAGCGAAATTTTCCAAAGACAACAACCATATCAAGATCACAAAGCATTAAGACAGACATAAGATTGAATCCTAAGGACTCAACAAGCATGACATTGTCCATGTGTTTATCCTTTGAAATTGCAACCTTACCCAGACCCAATACCTTGCTTTTGCCTTTGTCAGCATAGGTGATATGCTTCAGATGGGATGGTGATAAATCAGTTTCCATCAACAAGCTCCTATCACCAGTCATGTGATTTGTACATCCACTGTCGAGGACCCACTCAGTAGCTTTGGGTTGTTCATCCTGCAGATGAATTAGTGCAACTTATGAACCCATATACTTAATAAGTGAAGAATATGATATCAATTTCTTCAACAGTAACAGATATAGCAATATGAGGACGTGAGAAATGAATAATTCATTTATTCATGATCAGCTTGCGTCCTTTCAAGCACATTCAGGTCTCCAGCAAATTCTTCAGACGATCAAGTTCGTCTGGAGACCTGACCCTGCATAAGAGATTAGTTCTTTTTCTTTACCACCCACATCTGGAGGGGTGGTAAAGAGTTCATCATTCTGCGAGCTCCATAAGAAGAGTGGTTAGGATAAGCATATGAATAAGCAGAGAAATTCTTCGAGGACTTATGAACATAATGATTTGAAGAATAATGCACATATTCATAGCCTTTATACTTTCCCTGCCAAATAGAAGTGTTAGCACGATGATGATCATATGAGGATTTTGATCCGCATGAGGAATTTGAACCACATGAGGAATTTGGTCCATATGAGGACTTGGATCCATATGAAGATTTTGATCCATGTGACGAATTTGATTTGGGGTTCCTATTCTTCATGGGTGGTGTCATGATGACATTCACCTGAAGATTTTCAAGGCATCTTTTAGGAATCCAAATTTTCTTCATAGGGGGACCGTTCCTGCAGTTAGTTCCAACATATCGAGAAAATACTTCATCGTTCGGATTCTTGAACAGTTTATAGTTAGAGTCAAATGACTCATCTGAGGAATATGAAGAATCAGAGGTAAACGCAGATAAATTGCATGGGTCTACGGGAGGTCCTTTCGCAGCAACCCATGAGGTTTTGGGGTACTGTCCAGGTTTCTAGTAGGTCCCATCAGCATTGAGTTTCCTTTCAAAGGCAATACCCTCTTTCCTAGGGTTCCTGTTCAAGATCTGCTTTTTGAGCACATCACATAGAGTGTGATGCCCTTTGAGGCTTTTGTAAATGCCTGTCACATACAATTCCTTCAGCCATGCATTATTGTCAGTGATACATGTGGTATCCTCAGATGAGGAATTTGTAACCACAGAGACAGTTGAAGAATTTGCAGTAAGAGAAGCATTTGAACTTTCAGGTGATAAATTAGCACATTCACGCTCAATGCATTTAAGACATGGTGGAACAAATTCTTCCTAAGCGGAACTGATATGTTGATCAAGCAATGAATCGTTTTCCTTCTGAAGATCATCATAGCTCACTTTTAACTTCTCAAGAGCTTGCTTTCTCTGAAGAAATTCATAAGAAAGCTTTTCATGATCAGATAAGAGAGTGTTATGATGATTTTGAAGGTTGTCAAACTTTGGCTGAAGTTTTTGAAGACTATCAGTCAAAGCCTTAGTTCGATCCAATTCCTCACCCAACATATCGTCGCTTTCATCTAGCATGTTTTGAACTTTTTCAAGAACTCTTTGTTGTGTAGTGGCAAGGGAAGCAAGTTTGACATAGCTAGGTCCAAATTCATCACCTGATTCATCATCACTAGATTCGGAAAGGTAGCATTCTGTTACCTTGGCACCCTTTGCCATAAGGCATGGTGAGGATGATGATGATTCAGGTGCGAAAGTCATCTCTTTGAGTGATTCCTTGAAATCCTAAAACCAAGGATCATGACGAGTACGATGGCCTTCGTAGACCTCAGAAAGTCGGTCCCAGATTAGCTTCGCATGGTTGAGATGCATGATGTTCCTGAACTGATTTTTGGACAAACATGAGCAGATGACATCCTTCGCTGTGAGGTTGAGTAGAGTGTACTTGCGAATGTCATCAGCCTCCGCCATCTTGCATAGATCGGTAAGACCAATCTCAGTGATGGTCCACAGTTTGTTGTTCATCGCCATGAGTCGCTTCTTCATCATGGCCTTCCACTTGGGATACTCATGACCGTCAAAGATGGGGCAGGACACACTCCTCATTCCTGCAGTTGACATAACTAAAACTCCAGGTGGTTAAACCAAAATCACACAGAACAAGGGAGTACCTTGCTTTGATACCAATTGAAAGTGCGTTACTTCGACTAGAGGAGGGGGTGAATAGACGATTTTTATGAATTCTTCACTGAGGAATTTCAGGGTGAGGAAATTCCTAAGCAAAGAACTACTTGTAGCGAAATAAGTACTCAGGTATAAGCAAAACAGAGTAACAACATAGTCATCATGATGAAATGAAAGATAAACACAGAGTACAGAAAGTGTAAACACAGGATAGGCATGATGAAGACAAACAGACTGAAGAAATAGGATTAACGAATTAGAGAAAGTCTTCGGTCAAAGTCTTCAAATAGTAATGATCAGGTACATCAACACATAACTGAGGAAATGAAAGGGCTGAGGAAATAGAACCAGTTGGCTTGGTGAAGATAATGATATGGTAGACCAGTTCCAACTGCTGTGACAGTTGTACGTCTGGTTGGAGCGGCTGAGTATTTAAACTCGAGGACACACAGTCCTCACCGTATTCTCCTTGAGCTAAGATCACACCGACCTCGCCCAATAGTAGTGGTAACTCTTCATAGGTGACTTCCAAACCTTCACAGACTTGGTCACTCGGCAATCCACAATTCCTCTTGGATGCTCAAACCATGACGCCTAACCGTCTAGAGGATACACAGTCCTCAAAGGTAACAAGCATCGGTTCCACACAGGAACAATCTCTTCCATGATGCTCAATCACTTTGGGGTTTGTAGGTTTGGGTTTGGGATTTGGGTTTTCCTCACTCGATGGTTTTCGCTAAAAGTCCTCGGAGGAATGGGATGCTCTCAAATGACAAGTGTAAGTTTCTCTCGGAGCAGCCAACCAGCTAGTGGTTGTAGGGGGCGGCTATTTATGGCCTAGGGAGCGGCCCGACATGATAAGACATAAATGCCCTTGTCTGATATGACCGTTAGGTGGTAGGATATTTTGGATAGCTGGCGCGTAGCACAACAACTGTCGGATTTGAGGTTCGAATTCCTCAGGGCTATCATGTTCCTCACTGTGTAGGCAATCCGCACTGGCGAATTCCTAACTCCTCAGTTAGAACAAATTCCTCAGAGACCAAAGATCTTCGTCTCGGTCACTGAAGAAATTGACTGAACTGATATGAGATTTCCAATGGCTGCACTCGAAGGATTGGGTAGGTGTAGGATTCTGAGATGAGCATCACTTGGAAATCTGTTTCCTTAGTATTACCTTAATCCCCTTTAATAGTACGGTGTTTCCTATGACCCAAGAAGAAGAAAATGAAACTACGAAAACAAGAGTCTTCACGCTTCAGATTCCTCGCATGAATATCAAAGTCTTCAAGGTCACACCAATTTCTTCACTTTCAAAGTCTTTAGGAGAACCAAAGTCTTCAGCCGAAGACATTCGTTTCTAGGGTCGACTCTCACTATAAATATCAAACTCCTCATTGACTTATAGAGCCCGTGTACACTCACAAACATATTAGTCCCTTAACCTATAAGTCTTCAATACACCAAAATTACTAAGGGGCACTAGATGCACTTACACGGGCGCACCCCCACGATCTGTAGATCGATCTGGTCTGGCCTGGTCTATTCTCCAAGTCATACCGCAGGTCATGTGTGTATCCCTGAATTGTTGTGTTTCTATTTGTTCAGCGACGTGGTGCCGACTAGTGTTCGGGCTGAATTGCCGCGTTGTCTCGACCACGCGGTGGTCGGTCGGCCGCATTATATGCTCGCAGTAGACCTGGCCATGGGAAGCTCGGCCCGACGCTGCCCTCGGCCTGGGCCTGTCATTTTTGCATTTCTCTGAAGGTCGGGCCGGGCCGGCCCGAAGCCCGACGGGCTTTTACATGTTCGGCCCGGGCTCGGGTCCAAAAAATAGGCCCGATGGCCGGGCCTGGCCGGGCTCGGGCCTGGGTTTTTTTCGTCGGGCTTGGCTAGGGCCGGCCCGAAGCCCGGCCTGGCCCGAGGTATGGCTAGGTATAGCTGGCAGTGCTGGCTCCAGCGCCTCGTCATCGAATTGGGGCAGCAATTTGTGCTTCAGGTAACTTTTGGTTGGGTTCTCGAGTCCATATTCCTCGGCTACCAGGACGTCAGTCCAACTATCTATGAGCATATCTTGATCAGCTTGAAGCTACTGCTTCATCTTCTTCAGGCTTCTTGCTGTGGCAATAAGGAGGTGCTTAAGGTGTTCGTGCTCGACGGGATCCTCTGGCACGATAAATTCTTCGTCGCTGAGGCTCATCTCGTCCTCGGAGAGAGGCATGTAGTTGTTGTCCTCCGAATCATCGTTCACGGCCTGTTCATCGGGACTGGCTTGCCCATCTTCCCGTTCGGCCTGTGCAAAACGTGGCTTGGCGGGGTCTTCGTTGTCTTCGGCATCGTCCGGAGTGTTGTTCTCTCTTGTGCCGGTATTGCTATTTTTACCATGGCGTGATTTAGAGCGGCGCCGCTGACGTTGGCGCTTAGACTACTTCTCAGGAAGTTTGTCATTAGTTGCATCTTGTATGTCATCGCCATTGTCTTCTTTGGGTGTATCCACCATGTATATATCGTATGAGGAGGTGGCTGTCCAGTGCCCTGTGGGCAGTGGTTCCTGTTCTTCTCCAGCATCGTCATCTATACCGTCGGTGTCTTCGGAGTTGAAATCAAGCATGTCGGTCAAATCATCGACAATGGCTATCAAATGGGTGGTGGGTGGGTGATACGTCTCCAACGTATCTATAATTTTTGATTGTTCCATGCTATTATATTACCCATTTTGGATGTTTATGGGCTTTACTTTACACATTTATATCATTTTTGGGACTAACCTACTAATCGGAGGCCCAACCCATATTGCTGTTTTTTTGTCTATTTCAATATTTCGAAGAAAAGGAATATCAAACGGAGTCCAAACAGAATGAAACCTTTGGGAGCGTGATTTTTGGAACAAACGTGATCCATAGGACTTGGAGTGCAAGCCAAGAAGCAGCCGAGGAGGCCACGAGGGTGGAGGGCGTTCCCACCCCTACAGGGTGCGCCCCCCTATCTCGTGGGCCCCTCGGACGGCCACCGACCTACTTCTTCCTGTTGGGGAACGTAGTAATTTCAAAAAAGTCCTACGCACACACAAGATCATGGTGATGCATAGCAACGAGAGGGGAGAGTGTTGTCCACCTACCCTCATGGACCTAAAGCGGAAGCGTTAGCACAACGCGGTTGATGTAGTCGTACGTCTTCACGATCCGACCGATCAAGTACCGAACGCACGGAACCTCCGAGTTCAGCACACGTTCATCTCGTGATGTCCCTCGAACTCCGATCCAGCCATGCTTTGAGGGAGAGTTTTGTCAGCATGACGGCGTGGTGACGATGATGATGTTCTACCGACGCAGGGCTTCGCCTAAGCACGGTACGATATTATCGAGGTGGACTATGGTGGAGGGGGGCACCGCACAAGGCTAAGAGACCCAAGGGATCAATTGTTGTGTCTATGGGGTGCCCCCCTCCCCCGTATATAAAGGATTGGAGGAGGGGGCCGGCCAAGAGGAGGAGGCGCGCCCAAGGGGTGAGTTGTGGGAGTAGGACTCCTCATTTTCCTATTTGGAGAAGGAGAGGGAAGGAAGAGGAAGGAGGGAGGAAGGAAAGGGGAGCCCGGCCCCCCTCCCAATTCGGATTGGGCTGGGGGGGGCTCCCTTGCTCCTTTTCCCTCCTTTCCACTAAAGCCCATTAAGGCCCATATACCTCCCGGGGGTTTCGATAACCCCCCGGAGCTCCGGTATTGTCCCAATCTCACCCGGAACTATTCCGGTGTCCAAATATAGTCATCCAATATATCGATTTTTATGTCTCGACCATTTTGAGACTCCTCGTCATGTTCATGATCACATCCGGGACTCCGAACTACCTTCGGTACATCAAAACACATAAACTCGTAATAAAATCGTCATCTAACTTTAAGCGTGCGGACCCTACGGGTTTGAGAACTATGTAGACATGACCGAGACACGTATCCGGTCAATAACCAATAGTGGAACCTGGATGCTCATATCGGCTCCTACATATTCTATGAAGATCTTTATCGGTCAAACCGCATAACAACATACATTGTTCCCTTTATCATCGGTATGTTACTTGCCCGAGATTTGATCATCGGTATCTCAATACGTAGTTCAATCTCGTTACTGGCAAGTCTCTTTACTTGTTATGTAATGCATCATCCCATAACTAACTCATTA
Organism: Triticum dicoccoides; assembly: GCF_002162155.2. Classification (NCBI taxonomy): domain Eukaryota; kingdom Viridiplantae; phylum Streptophyta; class Magnoliopsida; order Poales; family Poaceae; genus Triticum; species Triticum dicoccoides. Next base: position 479,266,432 of record NC_041387.1, read on the forward strand.
GCTACATTGCTTGCAAGGCTTATAGTGATGTGCATTATCGAGAGGTCCCAGAGATACCTCTCCGACAATCAGAGTGACAAATCCTAATCTCGAAATACGTCAACTCAACAAGTACCTTCAGAGACACCTGTAGAGCATCTTTATAATCACCCAGTCACGTTGTGACGTTTGGTAGAACACAAAGTGTTCCTCCGGTAAGCGGGAGTTACATAATCTCATAGTCATAGGAACATGTATAAGTCATTAAGAAAGCAATAGCAACATACTAAACGATCAAGTGCTAAGCTAACGGAATGGGTCAAGTCAATCACATCATTCTCCTAATGATGTGATCCCGTTAATCAAATGACAACTCATGTCTATGGTTAGGAAACTTAAGCATCTTTGGTTCACGAGCTAGTCAAGTAGAGGCACACTAGTGACACTATGTTTGTCTATGTATTCACACATGTATTATGTTTCCGGTTAATACAATTCTAGCATGAATAATAAACATTTATCATGATATGAGGAAATAAATAATAACTTTATTATTGCCTCTAGGGCATATTTCCTTCAATCTCCCACTTGCACTAGAGTCAAAAATCTAGATTACACAGTAATGATTCTAACACCCATGGAGCCTTGGTGCTGATCATGTTTTGCTCGTGGAAGAGGCTTAGTCAACGAGTCTGCAACTTTTAGATCTGTATGTATCTTGCAAATCTCTATGTCTCCCACCTGGACTTGGTCCCAGATGAAATTGAAGCGTCTCTTGATGTGCTTGGTTCTCTTGTGAAATCTGGATTCCTTTGCCAAGGCAATTGCACCAGTATTGTCACAAAAGATTTTCATTGGACCCGATGCACTAGGTATGACACCTAGATCGGATATGAACTCCTTCATCAAGACTCCTTCATTTGCTGCTTCCGAAGCAGCTATGTACTCCGCTTCACATGTAGACCCCGCCATGACGCTTTGTTTAGAACTGCAGCAACTGACAGCTCCACCGTTCAATATAAACACGTATCCGGTTTGCGATTTAGAATCGTCCGGATCAGTGTCAAAGCTTGCATCGACGTAACCATTTACAACTAGCTCTTTGTCACCTCCATAAACAAGAAACATATCCTTAGTCCTTTTCAGGTATTTCAGGATGTTCTTGACCGCTGTCCAGTTATCCAGTCTTAGATTACTTTGGTACCTCCCTGCTAAACTAATAGCAAGGCACACATCAGGTCTGGTACACAACATTGCATACATGATAGAGCCTATGGCTAAAGCATAGGGAACTTCTTTCATTTTCTCTCTATCTTCTGCAGTGGTCGGGCATTGAGTCTGACTCAATTTCACACCTTGTATTACAGGCAAGAACCCTTTCTTTGCTTGATCCATTTTGAACTTTTTCAAAACTTTATCAAGGTATGTACTTTGTGAAAGTCCAATTAAGCGTCTTGATCTATCTCTATAGATCTTGATGCCCAATATATAAGCAGCTTCACCGAGGTCTTTCATTGAAAAACTTTTATTCAAGTATCCTTTTATGCTATCCAGAAATTCTATATCATTTCCAATTAATAATATGTCATCCACATATAATATTAGAAATGCTACAGAGCTCCCACTCACTTTCTTGTAAATACAGACTTCTCCAAAAGTCTGTATAAAACCATATGCTTTGATCACACTATGAAAGCATTTATTCCAACTCCGAGAGGCTTGCACCAGTCCATAAATGGATCGCTGGAGCTTGCACACTTTGTTAGCATCCTTTGGATCGACAAAACCTTCTGGTTGCATCATATACAACTCTTCTTCCAGAAATCTATTCAGGAATGCAGTTTTGACACCCATTTGCCAAATTTCATAATCATAAAATGCGGCAATTGCTAACATGATTCGGACAGACTTAAGCATCGCTACGGGTGAGAAAGTCTCATCGTAGTCAACCCCTTGAACTTGTCGAAAACCTTTTACAACAAGTCGAGCTTTGTAGACAGTAACATTACCATCAGTGTCAGTTTTCTTCTTGAAGATCCATTTATTCTTGATGGCTTGCCGATCATCGGGCAAGTCAACCAAAGTCCACACTTTGTTCTCATACATGGATCCCATCTCAGATTTCATGGCCTCAAGCCATTTTGTATAATCTGGGCTCATCATTGCTTTCTCATAGTTCGTAGGTTCGCCATGGTCAAGTAACATGACCTCCAGAATAAGATTAGCATACCACTCTGATGCAGATGTTACTCTGGTTGACCTACGAGGTTCGGTAGTAACTTGATCTGAAGTTTCATGATCAACATCATTAGCTTCCTCACTTATTGGTGTAGTCTTCACAGGAACCGGTTTCTGTGATGAACTATATTCCAATAAAGGAGCAGGTACAGTTACCTCATCAAGTTCTACTTTCCTCCCACTCACTTCTTTCGAGAGAAACTCCTTCTCTAGAAAGGATCCATTCTTGGCAACGAATGTCTTGCCTTCGGATCTGTGATAGAAGGTGTACCCAACAGTTTCCTTTGGGTATCCTATGAAGACACATTTCTCCGATTTCGGTTCGAGCTTATCAGGTTGAAGCTTTTTCACATAAGCATCGCAGCCCCAAACTTTAAGAAATGACAACTTTGGTTTCTTTCCAAACCACAGTTCATAAGGCGTCATCTCAACGGATTTTGATGGTGCCCTATTTAACGTGAATGCAGTCGTCTCTAAAGCATAACCCCAAAATGATAGCGGTAAATCAGTAAGAGACATCATAGATCGCACCATATCTAGTAAAGTACGATTACAACATTCGGACACACCATTACGCTGTGGAGTTCCGGGTGGCGTGAGTTGCGGAACTATTCTGCATTGTTTCAAATGTAGACCAAACTCGTAACTCAAATATTCTCCTCCATGATCAGATCATAGAAACTTTATTTTCTTATTACGATGATTTTCAACTTCACTCTAAAATTCTTTGAACTTTTCAGATGTTTCAAACTTATGTTTCATTAAGCAGATATACCCATATCTGCTCAAATCATCTGTGAAGGTGAGAAAATAACGATACCCGCCGCGAGCCTCAATATTCATTGGACCACATACATCAGTATGTATGATTTCCAATAAATCAGTTGCTCGCTCCATAGTTCTGGAGAACGGCGTTTTAGTCATCTTACCCATGAGGCATGGTTCGCAAGTACCAAGTGATTCATAATCAAGTGATTCCAAAAGTCCATCAGTATGGAGTTTCTTCATGCGCTTTACACCAATATGACCTAAACGGCAGTGCAACAAATAAGTTGCACAATCATTATCAACTATGCATCTTTTGGCTTCAACATTATGAATATGTGTATCACTACTATCGAGATTCATCAGAAATAGACCACTCTTTAAGGGTGCATGACCATAAAAGATATTACTCATATAAATAGAACAACCATTATTCTCAGATTTAAATGAATAACCGTCTCGCATCAAACAAGATCCAGATATAATGTTCATGCTCAACGCTGGCACCAAATAACAATTATTTAGGTCTAAAACAAATCCCGAAGGTAGATGTAGAGGTAGCGTGCCGACAGCGATCACATCGACTTTGGAACCATTTCCCACGCGCATCGTCACCTCATCCTTAGCCAGTGTCTGCTTAATCCGTAGTACCTATTTCGAGTTGCAAATATTAGCAACAGAACCAGTATCAAATACCCAGGTGCTACTGCGAGCTCTGGTAAGGTACACATCAATAATATGTATATCACATATACCTTTGTTCACCTTTCCATCCTTTTTATCCGCCAAATACTTGGGGCAGTTCCACTTCCAGTGTCCAGTCTGCTTGCAGTAGAAGCACTTAGTCTCAGGCTTAGGTCTAGACTTGGGTTTCTTCTCTTGAGCAGCAACTTGTTTGTTGTTCTTCTTGAAGTTCCCCTTCTTCTTCCCTTTGCCCTTTTTCTCGAAACTGGTGGTCTTATTGACCATCAACACTTGATGCTCCTTATTGATTTCTACCTTCGCAACCTTTAGCATTGCGAAGAGCTCGAGAATTGTCTTGTTCATCCCTTGCATATTATAGTTCGTCACGAAGCTCTTGTAGCTTGGTAGCAGTGATTGAAGAATTATGTCAATGACACTATCATCCGGAAGATTAACTCCCAGTTGAATCAAGTGATTGCAATACCCAGACATTTTGAGTATATGCTCACTGACAGAACCATTCTCCTCCATCTTGCAGCTGTAGAACTTATTGGAGACTTTATATCTCTCAATTCGGGCATTTGCTTGAAATATTAACTTCAACTCCTGGAACATCTCATATGCTCCATGACGTTCAAAATGTTGTTGAAGTCCCGGTTCTAAGACGTAAAGCATGGCACATTGAACTATCGAGTAGTCATCTGCTTTGCTTTGCCAGAAGTTCTTAACGTCGTCAGTTGCATCTGCAGCAGGCCTGGCACCCAGCGGTGCTTCCAGGATGTAATTCTTCTATGCAGCAATGAGGATAATCCTCAAGTCATGGACCCAGACCGTGTAATTGCTACCATCATCTTTCAACTTTGCTTTCTCAAGGAACGCATTAAAATTTAATGGAACAACAGCACGGGCCATCTATCTACAACAAACATAGACAAGCAAAATACTATCAGGTACTAAGTTCATGATAAATTTAAGTTTAATTAATTATATTACTTAAGAACTCCCACTTAGATAGACATCCCTCTAATCATCTAAGTGATCACGTGATCCAAATCAACTAAACCATAACCGATCATCACATGAAATGGAGTAGTTTTCCATGGTGAACATCACTATGTTGATCATATCTACTATATGATTCACCCTCGACCTTTCGGTCTCAGTGTTCCGAGGCCATATCTGCATATGCTAGGCTCATCAAGTTTAACATGAGTATTCTACGTGTGCAAAACTGGCTTGCACCCGTTGTAGATGGACGTGGAGCTTACCACACCCGATCATCACGTAGTTTCTGGGCACGACGAACTTTGGCAACGGTGCATACTCAGGGAGAACACTTTTTATCTTGAAATTTAGTGAGAGATCATCTTATAATGCTAACGTCAATCAAAGCAAGATAAGATGCATAAAAGATAAACATCACATGCAATCAATATAAGTGATATGATATGGCCATCATCATCTTGTGCTTGTGATCTCCATCTCCGAAGCACCATCATGATCACCATCGTCACCAGCGTGACACCTTGATCTCCATCGTAGCATCATTGTCGTCTCGCCAACTATTGCTTCTACGACTATCGCTACCGCCTAGTGATAAAGTAAAGCAATTACAGGGCGATTGCATTGCATACAATAAAGCGACAACCATATGGCTCCTGCCAGTTGCCGATAACTCAGTCACAAAACATGATCATCTCATACAATAAAATATAGCATCACGTCTTGACCATATCACATCACAACATGCCCTGCAAAAACAAGTTAGACGTCCTCTACTTTGTTGTTGCAAGTTTTACGTGGCTGCTACCGGCTTAGCAAGAACCGTTCTTACCTACGCATCAAAACCACAATGATAGTTCGTCAAGTTAATGTTGTTTTAACCTTCTCAAGGACCGGGTGTAGCCACACTCAGTTCAACTAAAATTGGAGAAACTGATACCCGCCAGCCACCTGTGTGCAAAGCACGTCGGTAGAACCAGTCTCGCGTAAGCTTACGCTTAATGTCGGTCCAGGCCGCTTCATCCAACAATACCGCCGAACCAAAGTATGACATGCTGGTAAGAAGTATGACTTGTATCGCCCACAACTCACTTGGGTTCTACTCGTGCATATAACATCTACGCATAAAACCTGGCTCAGATGCCACTGTTGGGGAACGTAGTAATTTTAAGAAAATTCCTACGCACACGCAAGATCATGGTGATGCATAGCAACGAGAGGGGAGAGTGTTGTCCACGTACCCTCGTATACCAAAACCGGAAGCGTTAGCACAAGACGGTTGATGTAGTCGTACGTCTTCACGATCCGACCGATCAAGTACCGAACGCACGGAACCTCCGAGTTCAGCACATGTTCAGCTCGATGACGTCCCTCAAACTCTGATCCAGTCGAGCTTTGAGGGAGAGTTCCGTCAGCACGACGGCGTGGTGACGATGATGATGTTCTACCGACGCAGGGCTTCGGCTAAGCACCGCTACAATATTATCGAGGTGGACTATGGTGGAGGGGGCACCGCACATGGCTAAGAGATCCAAGGGATCAATTGTTGTGTCTATGGGGTGCCCCCCTCCCCCGTATATAAAGGAGTGGAGGAGGGGACCGGCCAAGAGGAGGAGGCACGCCCAAGGGGGGAGTCCTACTCCCATTGGGAGTGGGACTCTTCCTTTTCCTATTTGGAGAAGGAGATGGAAGGAAGAGGAAGGAGGGATGAAGGAAAGGGGGGGGCGGCCCCCCGCCCAATTCGGATTGGGCTGGGGGGGGCTCCCTTGCTCATTTCCCCTCCTTTCCACTAAAGCCCATTAAGGCCCATATACCTCCCGGGGGTTTCGATAACCTCCCGGAGCTCCGGTATTGTCCCAATCTCACCCGGAACTATTCTGGTGTCCAAATATAGTCATCCAATATATCGATTTTTATGTCTCAACCATTTTGAGACTCCTTGTCGTGTTCATGATCACATCCGGGACTCCGAACTTCCTTCGGTACATCAAAACACATAAACTCATAATAAAACCGTCATCTAACTTTAAGCGTGCGGACCCTACGGGCTCGAGAACTATGTAGACATGACCGAGACACGTATCAGGTCAATAACCAATAGTGGAACCTTGATGCTCATATCGGCTCCTACGTATTCTATGAAGATCTTTATCGGTCAAACCGCATAACAACATACACTGTTCCCTTTATCATCGGTATGTTACTTGCCCGAGATTCGATCGTCGGTATCTCAATACGTAATTCAATCTCGTTACCGGCAAGTCTCTTTACTCGTTATGTAATGCATCATCCCATAACTAACTCATTAGCTACATTGCTTGCAAGGCTTATAGTGATGTGCATTATCGAGAGGGCCCAGAGATACCTCTCCGACAATCAGAGTGACAAATCCTAATCTCGAAATACGTCAACTCAACAAGTACCTTTGGAGACACCTATAGAGGACCCTTAGAATCACCCAGTCACGTTGTGACAGTTGGTAGCACACAAAGTGTTCCTCCGGTAAGCGGGAGTCATAGGAACATGTATAAGTCATGAAGAAAGCAATAGCAACATACTAAATGATCTAGTGCTAAGCTAACGGAATGGGTCAAGCAATCACATCATTATCCTAATGATGTGATCCCGTTAATCAAATGACAACTCATGTCTATGGTTAGTAAACTTAACCATCTTTGATTCACGAGCTAGTCAAGTAGAGGCACACTAGTGACACTATGTTTGTCTATGTATTCACACATGTATTATGTTTCCGGTTAGTACAATTCTAGCATGAATAATAAACATTTATGATGATATGAGGAAATAAATAATAACTTTATTATTGCCTCTAGGGAATATTTCCTTCACTTCCTCCTATATATACCCACGTACCCTGAAAACATCCAGGGAGCCAACTGAAAACAATTTCCGCCACCGTAACCTTCTGTATCCATGAGATCCCATCTTGGAGCCTTCGCCGGCACTCCGCCGGAGGGGGAATCGACCATGGAGGCCTTCTACATCAACACCATAGCCCCTCCGATGAGTTGTGAGTAGTTTACCATAGACCTTCGGGTCCATAGTTATTAGCTAGATGGCTTCTTCTCTCTTTTTGGATCTCAAGACCATGTTCTCCCCCTCTCTTATGGAGATCTATTCGATGTAACTCTTTTTGCGGTGTGTTTGTCGAGATCCGATGAATTGTGGGTTTGTGATCAAGTTTATCTATGAGAAATATTTGAATCTCCTCTGAATTCTTTTATGTATGATTGAGTTATCTTTGGAAGTCTCTTCAAATTATTAGTTTGGTTTGGCCTACTAGATTGATCTTTCTTGCAATGGGAGAAGTGCTTAGCTTTGGGTTCAATCTCGCGGTGTCCTTACCAAGTGACAATAGCGGTTGCAAGGCACGTATTGTATTGTTGCCATTGAGGATAAAAAGGTGGGGTTTATATCATATTGCATGAGTTTATCCCTCTACATCATGTCATCTTTCTTAATGCATTACTCTATTCTTATGAACATAATACTCTAGATGCAGGCAGGAGTCGATCGATGTGTGGAGTAATAGTAGGAGATGCAGAATCATTTCGATCTACTTGTCATGGACGTGATGCCTATATACATGATCATGCCTAGATAATCTCATAGATATGCACTTTTCTATCAATTGCTCGACAGTAATTTGTTCACCCACCGTAATACTTATGCTATCTTGAGAGAAGCCACTAGTGAAACCTATGGCCCCATGTCTATCTTTTATCATATAAGCTTTCAATCTACTTTTATTTGCATCTTTACTTTTCCAATCTATATTATAAAATACCAAAAATATATTTATTTTATCATACTATCTCTATCTGATCTCACTTTTGCAAGTGGCCGTGAAGGGATTGACAACCCCTTTACTGCGTTGGTCGCGAGTTCTTTGTTTGTTTGTGTAGGTGCGTGGGACTTTTGAGGAGCCTCCTACTAGATTGATACCTTGGTTCTCAAAAACTGAGGGAAATACTTACGCTACTATTGCTGCATCACCCTTTCCTCTTCAAGGAAAACCAACACAAGCTCAAGACGTAGCAAGAAGGATTTCTGGCGCCGTTGCCAGGGAGGTCTTCGCTCAAGTCAAGACATACCAAGTACCCATCACAAACTCATCTCCCTCGCATTTACATTATTTGCCATTTGCCTCTCGTTTTCCTCTCCCCCACTTCACCCTTGCCATTTTATTCTCCCTCTCTTTCCCAATCTACCTCTCCCTCTTTCGCTTGCCTTTTTCTGTTTGCTTGTGTGTTGGATTACTTGTCACCATGGCGCAAGATAATACCAAATTGTGTGATTTCTCCAATACCAATAATAATGATTTCCTTAGTACTCCGATTGCTCCTCTTAATGATGTTGAGTCTTGTGAAATCAATACTGCTTTGCTGAATCTTATTATGAAAGATCAATTCGCCGGCCTTCCTAGTGAAGATGACGCTACCCATCTAAACACCTTTTTTGATTTGTGTGATATGCAAAAGAAGAAAGATACGGATAATGATATTGTTAAATTGAAGTTATTTACATTTTCACTTAGAGATCGTGCTAAAGTTTGGTTTTCATCTTTGCCTAAAAATAGTATTGATTCTTGGAACAAGTGCAAAGATGCTTTTATCTCTAAATATTTTCCTCCCGCTAAGATTATCACTCTTAGGAACAATATTGTGTATTTTAAACAACTTGATCATGAGCATGTTGCCCAATCTTGGGAAATAATGAAATTGATGATTCACAATTGCCCTACTCATGGTTTGAATTTATGGATGATCATACAAAAAATTTATGCCGGTTTGAATTTTGCTTCTAGAAATATTTTAGATTCGGCCGCGGGAGGCACGTTTATGGAAATCACGTTAGGATATGCTACAAAACTTCTTGATAATATTATGGCTAATTATTCTCAATGGCACACCGAAAGATCTACTAGTAAAAAAGGGAATGCTATAGAAGAATTTAATGTTTTGAGTGGAAAGATGGATGAACTTATGAAGTTGTTTGCTACTAAGAATGCTCCTCTTGATCCCAATGATATGCCTTTGTCTACTTTGATTGAGAATAATAATGAATCTATGGATGTGAATTTTGTCGGTAGGAATAGTTTTGGAAACTTTAATCCTAGACCGTTCCCTAGTAATTCCTCTAATAATTATGGAAATTCCTACAATAATTCTTATGGTAATTTTAATAAGATGCCCTCTGATTTTGAGAATAGTGTGAAAGAATTTATGATCTCTCAAAAGAATTTTAATGCTTTGCTTGAAGAAACATTGCTCAAAGTTGATGATTTGGCTAGGAACATTGATAGACTTTCGCTTGATGTTGATTCTCTTAAACTTAGATCTACTCCTCCTAAGCATGATATCAATGAGTCTCTCAAAGCCATGAGAATTTCCATTGATGAGCGCAAGGAAAGAACCGCTAGATTGCGTGCTAAGAAAGATTGCTTTGTAAAGACGTGTTCTTCTAGTTTCCGTGAAAATAATAATGAAGATCTTAAAGTTATTGATGTGTCCCCTATTAGATCTTTGTTTTGCAATATGAATCTTAATAATGATGGGACTGGAGATGAGTCAACTTTAGTGAGAAGGCGTCTGTCGGTGTCAAAACCGGCGGATCTCGGGTAGGGGGTCCCGAACTATGCGTCTAGGCGTATGGTAACAGGAGACAAGGGACACGATGTTTTACCCAGGTTCAGGCCCTCTTCATGGAGGTAAAACCCTACGTCCTGCTTGATTGATATTGATGATGTGGGTATTACAAGAGTAGATCTACCACGAGATCAAGGAGGCTAAACCCTAGAAGCTAGCCTATGGTATGATTGTTGTTATTGTCGTTGTCCTACGGACTAAAACCATCCACTTTATATAGACACCGGAGAGGGCTAGGGTTACACAGAGTCGGTTACAATGGTAGGAGATCTACATATCCGTATCGCCAAGCTTGCCTTCCACGCCAAGGAAAGTCCCATCTGGACATGGGACGAAGTCTTCAATCTTGTATCTTCATAGTCTTGGAGTCCGGCCGATGATGATAGTTCGACTATCCGAACACCCCCTAGTCCAGGACTCCCTTGGTAGCCCCTGAACCAGGCTTCAATGACGACGAGTCTGGCGCGCATATTGTCTTCGGCATTGCAAGGCGGGTTCCTTCTCCGAATAATTTGTAGAAGATTGTGAACACCAGGATAGTGTCCGGCTCTGCAAAAATAAATTCCACGCACCATCGTAGAGAGAATAATATTTACACAAGTTCAATCTGCTGACGTATTTCGTGGTGTGACGTCACACCACAACCAAGCCTTCACTCGAATTGTTTTTATTGTACCACCTCAGTGTTTCTAGCGAAGCGGTTTCCTTGGCACGTCTTGTCGAAGAAGAGATCGTGTTCCCCTTATTCCGGGATTCCCATCAATACGGACGTGGGTAACCCAACCGCACCATTGATTGCGGCGCTTGGGAGATAAGCGAGTTTTATCAGGCCGGTGGGGACACATGTTTTTGTCCGCCAATATAAGGGGATAAAGATCCAACCCTTTTACTTGCACCTTCTTCCTCCTTGGCTTATCCATCTCCACGAACTCGAGCTCCAGCGCCCAAGTCCGCACATCTCACCTCAACCTCCTACAACTATGTCCGGAGTGGGAGGCAAGTGGATGGCCTCCTCCGTCACGGAGGGGCACATCCAGAAGCTGCGCAACGCCGGATATTTGTCCAGCAACATCGCGCATCGGCTCCCCGACGTGGGAGAGCTCATCCCCACCCCCAGGCCCCATGAGAGGGTAGTATTTCTTCCCCATTTCCTCCGCGGACCGGGCTTCCCACTCCATCCCTTTGTCCGGGGGCTCATGTTCTACTACGGCCTGGATTTCCATGATCTGGCCCCGAATTTTATCCTCAACATCTCGGCGTTTATCATCGTGTGTGAGGCATTCCTCTGCATCTAGCCCCACTTCGGCTTGTGGCTCAAGACCTTCAGTGTCAAGCCGAAGGTTGTGAAGGGAAGCCAAGCGGAGTGCGGAGGCACCATGGTGGGCAGGATGTCCAACGTTACTTGGCTTGAGGGCACTTTCGTAGAAACCATTAAGGGGTGGCAATCGGGGTGGTTCTACATCACCGAGCCGCGTGACCCTGAATGGGCAGCGGCCCCCGAATTTAGATCTGGCATCCCCACACGGCTCACCTCCTGGAAAGAGAGCGGCCGGACATGGGGTGATTCGGAGGAGCTGACCGGACTCCAAGCCTGCATCCAAAAGCTAGTGGACAAGAAGCTTAAGCTTGTCAACGTAGTCCAGGTCATGCTCATCCGCCGGATTCTCCCATGCCAACGACGGGGCTTCAACATGTGGGAGTTCGATCCGGCGCAGCACCAGACTTTGAGCGGGCTCTTCGACACTATGTACGAAGATGTCTGGAAGGTGCTGTTCAAGGGCGCCGAGGCTCCCGCATCCGCTACCGAAGATCGCGGATTCAGCTCACAGCGTCTGGCTGACGAGGTAAGTGATTTTGTCCTTTACGGGACGCTTGTTTTCCATAGTTTGACTCTATGCGGGATCTAAACTCCCTCTCCTTTGACAGGACTGGCCGGCGAAGGCCGAGAAGACTATCTGTCCGGCCCCATTGCCGGAGGACCCAGCGGACGCTCGCTTAACGGGGCTGCTGGCTCCGGCACCCCACGTGGTGCCGGAGAAGAAGGCCAAGAAGAAGGCCACGGGCACTCGGAAGAGTTCCCATTTTCAGGTGTTATCAGATGATGACTCCGAGGCTGACTCCTCTCACAAAGGCGAGGAGGAGAAGAAGAAAGCCTCTTCCCCAGCGGGGGGAGGGAAGAAAATGTAGGCCTCCCCAACGAGGGAGGCCGAAGGGTCCAAGAAGGGAAAAACTCTTTCCCCGGACTGCTCTGCATACGCCAGCGATGACGACGAGGACTGGCCTCCAAGGGCCAAGCCCCTGGCGAGATGTAAGTATCCGGACTCCCGAATAACTTCATGGTTTTTCTTTTTGCCACGTAATGTCTTTCTAATGCCGCATACAACCCTGCAGTTCGCCCAAGGATGATCTTCCCACTTCGTCGAGTGGGTCCTTAGGTGCATCGGATATGGATTCTCTTCCAACCGCCTCTACCCCCCGTGATGCGGACGATGCCGAGGTGGGATCCCGGGAAGGGACCCACCAGGAGGAGGAGGCCCCGGAGGTGTCGCAGAACAACCTCCCGGACTTTGCACCGGACTCGGCCCCGGAACCCATAGTGGCTTTGGAGTCCGGCGGGCGGCCCCTTCGTAAGAAGGGCAAGACCGTGACACCGGCAGCCTCCGTCCAACCGGAGGCGCCGGATAGCTTGCTGGAGGCACTCAATGGCGCCTCCATCAAAGAGGAACACCGCACTGTTATGAGTGCGGTGATTCAGAAGGTTCAGCTCGCCAAGAGCGGGCTGACCGAAGCCCGCAGCAGCCTTCTAACAGGCTTTGAGGTAAGAATTTTGATATATGTAAAATAGTACCGCATAGACAGTAGCCCCTGATGCTCGGTTCGGTGTTCGGAAAGAAAAGCCGGACTGAGGATCTAAAAAGATATACGCAGGAGTATAAAAAATATGTCAATATGGGATTGCAGGCTGTGCTGCTGACCTCTGTCGCATTGACTGCGGAGGTTAATGCTTTGAAGTAAAGCCTCGAGCGGTCCGAGAACGAGCTCAGTCGTGCCAAGAAGCAACTCGAGGACAAGGAAGGTGAGTAACACCTTATTAAAATTGTACCTTATAGAAAAGGATTTTGGTTGCAAGAAGAATGACAAGGATAACGTGGGTATTGCAGGGGCCCCTAACGAGGTGGCGACCCTGAAGGAGGCGGTGGCCGCGGCCGAACGTAATGCGGCTGCGGAGCGCACCGAGCGAGAGAAGCAGGAGGCGCGGGTGGCAGAGGTACAACAAGAGCTCCAGGATCTCATGGAAAAACATGAGAGCCTGGAGCGTGACTCGAAGACTCGAGAGTCTGAGCTTGCATCAGCTCTTGAGAGTGCCAAAGCCGCTAAGGCCGAAGCCTACAAGGACCTCCAAGAAATCGAGGCGTTGAAGAAAATAGCGGCGGGTAAGGCATTTTTCATGCAAAGTAAGCATGTGAGTGTTAATTACCCATTACTTACCCAAATTCGGAGCTGTCCAGGAGCATTCGCAGATCTTCCTCGCAGCGTGTCCGATGCTGCCGCTTTCTACCGGGCTGAGGAGGGGAGCTCGACGGAGAAGGTCTTCTAGTCTCAGTATGCTGAGGCCAGACATCCGGTGCCCCCTAGCGACCAGCTGAAGCAGCTGGTCGAACTCCACAATGTGGCCGAACAGGCCATGAAGGGCCTCATAGTTCGGCTGTGGCCTAAGGAGGCCATGCCTGGGAGCTACTTCAGCCTGGTGCGGCGGCTGGTGGATGCGTGCCCGTGGGTTGAAGTCATCAACCACTCCGCCTGTATTGAAGGTGCCCGTCGGGCCCTTGCCCATGCAAAGGTGCACTGGGGCAAGATGGATGCCCAGAAGCTTGTGACGGACCCGCCATCGCAGGGCAAGGAGCATCGCACGCCCGAGATTTATTATAAGAGTGTCCTGAAGGGTGCCCGCGTTATTGCGGGTGAGTGCTCCAAAGATGTAATATTTGAGTAGACTCGCATTTTGTTATCTTGTGTGCTGAAAACTTAGTTCATATGCGCTAAGCAACGCTTGTTAATTTAAAATATTACCTTCTATGCGGCTGTTTATCAAATCTGAGAGATGGCAAGTCGTCGGCTTCAGCCCCCATGCCACGAGTGCTGGGGTGTTCGGGATAAACTTGAGCACTCTTGTTCCCATTTTTGGGTCCATCTAGGGAGGCGCTCAACACAACGAACAAGGCAACCAGACTTATAATGCTTGAACACTCTCACTTAGCCATAGAATTCTATAATTTTAAATTTCGGCGAAGCCCCTAGTCTTCGGAAGGCCGAATTTGGGGCGCTATCCACGCCTGGGCCGGACAAAGCCGGTTCCTCGCTCAAAGCGGCATAAGTATTTAGGGACTCAAAAAAACCTCTCGAACAGCGATCGGCTCTCGCCTCATCATGACGGTCAATTTTAGCTTTCTCCACTGAGGCGTTAACCCAGCTCAACTGGGGCGCAATCGCAGTGGTTCTCCCAGTGCTACCTTAGCCGATACAACGGAACATAAGGTACCAAAACATGGGAGCCGGGCAAACCCAACTATTGACCCAAGACATGATTCGGAGCTGATGCATATAATGCTATAAGTTCGGAGTGCCGCACTTGTGAAAGTGTTCGGACTTATCACACCATGATGTGGGGAACATAAGCCCCTGGTGTTTTTAGCCATACTAAAGTGTACGGATGCAACATGTCGTAAATGAACATATGTATAAGAAAGAAATGCAATTATAAGCAAAAAGGTGATGCATTGTTTTATTCAAGAAGTGCTGCTATGAATGCCGAACGATACAAATAGTGCGATAAGCAAGGGACGGGACTGTTAAACATGTCCCCCTCCAGGGGTAGGCTGCGGAGTGGTGTATAAAACAGATTAAATGCTCGTAAGGGAGACCACCTGGATATTCGTCGCATCGTTTCTCCTTCCCTGGCTGTTGCATCGTGAGTTCGGCTGGTCTACTGCCGGACAGGGCCTCTGGTGAACATAGTCCTGTGGGTAAAAAAAAGGAAAGAAGAAAAAGAAATGACACACTTAGGAGCCCCTGATGTGGTTGAGCCGCATTCTGGGCCTGTCGTGGTCATGCCCCTTCCCCTATGCCCATGGTATCTCCAGAACGTAATGATGTACGCGAAGGACCAATCTTGCGATCTTGCGAGGGCTGGGGTTGGGGTCGCATTGCTACGCGTGCTCGGAACGCGCCAGGTGGTCTTGTTGTAGGTTACTTCGGGCGCGTTTGGCCGTGTCGGGTCGCTTAACGGCCGGACTCGAGAATTGCCTTAAGAGGCTGCATTGTACTTCTGCCACGAGAGCCGTTCTATGTTCCTCCGTTCGGAGGGAGCGCTCGGTGTTTCCGTTGACCGTGATGACTCCTCGAGGGCCTGGCATCTTGAGCTTGAGGTATGCATAGTGCGGCACCGCGTTGAACTTTGCAAACGCGGTCCGTCCGAGCAAAGCATGATAGCCGCTGCAGAACGGAACTATGTCGAAGATTAACTCCTCACTTCGGAAGTTATCCGGTGATCGAAAGACCACTTCCAGTGTGACTGAGCCCGTACAATTGGCCTCTACACCTGGTATGACGCCTTTGAAGGTCGTCTTTGTGGGTTTAATCCTTGAGGGGTCTATGCCCATCTTGCGCACTGTGTCCTAATAAAGCAGGTTCAGGCTACTGCCGCCGTCCATCAGGACTCTAGTGAGGTGAAATTCATCGACGATTGGGTCTAAAACCAATGCGGCGAATCCGCCGTGGCGGATGCTGGTGGGGTGGTCCCTTCGATCAAAAGTGATCGGGCAGGAGGACCATGGGTTGAACTTCGGGGCTACTGGCTCCATCGCGTATACGTCCCTGAGTGCACGCTTTCGCTCCCTCTTGGGTATGTGGGTTGCGTATATCATACTCACCGTCCGCACTTGTGGGGGGAAACCCTTCTGTCCTCTGTTGTTCGGCGATCGGGTCTCTTCTTCGTCATCGCTGTGCAGCCCCTTGTCATTGTTTTTGGTGATTAGCTTGCCTGCCTGCTTGAATACCCAACAGTCCCTGTTGGTGTGGTTGGCTGGCTTTTCGGGGGTGTCATGTATCTGGCACAAGCGATCGAGTATTTGGTCCAAATTGGACGGACCCGTAGTAGTTCTTTTGAATGGCTTCTTCCGCTGACCGGGTTTCGAGCCTCTGAATCCGGCGTTGACTGCCGTATCCTCATTATTGTCGCCGTTAATGCGGCGTTTGTTCTTGTTGCGACGTGACCTGCCATTGCGATCCTTGGTATCCGGACTGTTGGAATTTTTACTGAGGTTGTTGCTACGAGCTAGCCAGCTGTCCTCCCCCACGCAAAAGCGGGTCATGAGTGATGTGAGGGCTGCCATGGATTTCGGCTTTTCCTGTCCCAGGTGCCGGGCAAGCCACTCGTCGCGGATGTTATGTTTGAAGACTGCGAGGGCTTCCGCATCCAGACAGTCGACGATTTGATTTTTCTTAGTTAAGAACCGTGTCCAGAATTGTCTGGCCGATTTTTCTGGCTGGTGAATTATGTGGCTTAGGTCGTCAGCGTCTGGTGGTCGCACATACGTGCCCTGGAAGTTATCAAGGAATGCGGCTTCCAGGTCCTCCCAACATCCGATTGATTCTGCTGGTAAGCTGTTAAGCCAATGCCGAGCTGGTCCTTTAAGCTTGAGTGGGAGATATTTGATGGCGTGAAGATCATCACCGCGGGCCATGTGGATATGAAGGAGATAGTCTTTGATCCAAACCGCGGGGTCTGTTGTGCCGTCATAGGATTCAATATTCACGGGTTTAAACCCTTCGGGGATTTGATGATCCATTACTTCGTCTGTGAAGCATAGTCGGTGTGCGGCGCCTCTGTATTGGGCTATATCGCGACGAAGCTCCAACGAGCTTTGTCTATTGTGTTCGGACCGGCCGGACTTACTGTGTCCAGCGCGACAGTTGTCGTCACGTATCATGGGGCGCTCACGCGATCCGTAGATCAATCTTGATTGTCTTGCCTTATCCTCCAATATATCTCGCAAGTCCGGAGCATTCCCCTGTGGCCTTGTGCTGTTCGAGCGGTGCCGGGGTACGGTTATAGTGAAAGGCCTAGAGGCCTCTCTGTCGCGGCCGCGAGGTGGCCGGTCAGCCGTATTGTGCTCTGGTGATGCAGGTTTATATGCCCCCTCCTCTAATCAGGGGAGAAACTTGCGTTTGGGGTAGCTTTTGGAGGGGTGTTGGAGCTCATGCTCTTCGGCCGCAAGGACTTCCGTCCATCTGTCGGCTAGCAGATCCTGATTAGCTCTAAGTTGTTGTTGCTTTTTCTTGAGGATGTTTGTCGTGGCCATAAGCCTGCGTTTAAAACGCTCTTGTTCGACGGGATCCTCAGACACGAAAAATTCGTCGTCGTCGAGGCTTGCCTCGTCTCCGGAGGGAGGCATGTAATTATCATCCTCGACCTCTTCGTCTGCCGCTCTCTCATGAGGGCTGGCATCTCCGTCCTCTTGCGTTGAATCTTGCTGGAGGGGGTTGTCTTCGGCACTGTCTGGGGTATTATTATCTCCGGTGCCGGAATCGCCATTCTTGCTGTGGCGGGATTTAGAGCGGCGCCGCTGACGCCGGCGCTTGGGCTGTTTCTTGGAGGGGTCTTCCTCCGCTGTTCCTTCGCCATTCCCATCCTTTGGGATATCCACCATGTATATGTCGTATGACGAGGTGGCTTTCCAGTGCCCAGTAGGCGCTGGTTCTTGGTCATCTCCGGCATCGTCGTCCATACCGTCGATGTCGGCGGACTCGAAGTCTAGCATGTCGGTTAGATCATCGACAACGGCTACTAAGTGGGTGGTGGGTGGGTCTTGAATTTCTTCGTTGTCCGCATCCCAACCGTCCTGACCGCAGTTCGGCCAGGGCTCTCCTGATAACGAGAGATATTTTAGCGAGCTCAAAACATCGCCAAAAGGTGAGTGTTGAAAGATGTCCGCAGCGGCGAACTCCATGATCGATGCCCAGTCGGATTCGATTGGTGGGGGCGCGGGAGGTTTGGAGTCCGGCAAGGAGTCTGGCACCTTGGAGTCACGAGCTTCAGAAGGGACAAAGTCAGTATTTGGCTCTATCGCCATAGAGGTTGCAGCCCCCGAGGCGGTGTCTAACCATTCGTCCTTGATCTGCGCGGCCGGCTCCGAATCAAGGGTCGGAGCGGTCTCGTGTGCAGCCTCCAGGGCACTGTCCGGCAGCAGAGCTAAATCATGCCCATCATGACAGTGCGGCGCACTCGGCTGTGGCTCGAATACGTTGAAGATCAAGTCCCCGCGGATGTCAGCCATGAAGTTAAGACTTCCAAATCTGACCTGACGGCCAGGGGCGTAGCTTTCAATCTGCTCCAGATGGCCAACCAAATTGGCCCGCAGTGCAAAGCCGCCAAATACGAAGATCTGTCCGGGGAGAAAAGTCTCACTCCGGACCGCGTTGTTTGTTGATGATCGAAGGAGCCATCGAGCCTATCGGTGACGACACAGAGGAACTCTCAAGGAAAGCACCAATGTCGGTGTCAAAACCGGCGGATCTCGGGTAGGGGGTCCCGAACTGTGCGTCTAGGTGGATGGTAACAGGAGACGAGGGACACGATGTTTTACCAGGTTCGGGCCCTCTTGATGGAGGTAAAACCCTACGTCCTGCTTGATTGATATTGATGATGTGGGTATTACAAGAGTAGATCTACCACGAGATCAAGGAGGCTAAACCCTAGAAGCTAGCCTATGGTATGATTGTTGTTATTGTCGTTGTCCTACGGACTAAAACCATCCGCTTTATATAGACACCGGAGAGGGCTAGGGTTACACAGAGTCGGTTACAATGGTAGGAGATCTACATATCTGTATCACCAAGCTTACCTTCCACGCCAAGGAAAGTCCCATCCGGACACGGGACGAAGTCTTCAATCTTGTATCTTCATAGTCTTGGAGTCCGGCCGATGATGATAGTTCGGCTATCCGAACACCCCCTAGTCCAGGACTCCCTCAGCGTCCCAATAATTCGGAGTTTTTAGATCTTGATGCTAAATTTGGTAAAAGTCAGATTGGAGAAGTCATGACTTTAAATAGCATTGAACCCACTACCTCGGATTTCAAGGAATTTGATTATGATAATTGTTCTTTAGAAGGTTGTATTTCCTTGTTGTAATCCGTTGTTAATTCTCCTCATGCTTATAGTCAAAATAAAGCTTTTACCAAACATATTGTTGATGCTTTGATGCAATCTTATGATGAAAAACTTAATTTGGAAGTTTCTATACCTAGAAAACTTAATGATGAGTGGGAACCTACTATAAAGATTAAAATTAAAGATCATGAGTGTTATGCGTTGTGTGATTTGGGTGCTAGTGTTTCCACGATTCCGAAAACTTTATGTGATATTCTAGGTTTCCATGATCTTGATGATTGCTCTTTAAATTTGCACCTTGCGGATTCCAACATTAAAAAGCAAATGGGAAGGATCAATGATGTCCTCATTGTTGCAAATAGAAATTTGGTGCCCGTAGATTTTATCGTTCTTGATATAGATTGCAATCTTTCTTGCCCTATTATTCTTGGTAGACCTTTCCTTAGAACGATTGGCGCGATTATTGATATGAAGGAAGGGAATATTACATTCCAATTTCCATTAAGGAAAGGCATGGAGCACTTTCCAAGAAAGAAAACTAAATTACCTTATGAATCTATCGTGCGAGCTACTTATGAATTGAGTGCCAAAGATGGCACTACCTAAATCTATCTTCGCTTTTATGCGTAGCTAGGGGCGTTAAACGATAGCGCTAGTTGGGAGGCAACCCAATTTTATTTGTGTTTTTTGTTTTTGTTTATGTTTAGTAATAAATTTTGCATATACCTTCTGTTTAGATGTGTTTTTATGTTTTAATTAGTGTTTGTGCCAAGTAGAACCTATAGGATAACATATGGTGATAGTTAATTTGATTCTGCTGAAAAACAGAAACTTTGCGCGCACGAAATTAGTTTTGTTAAATCACAGAAACATGATTTTGCGTTGATTATTCTTGCTGCAGATCAATAGACAAATTTTCCAGGACTTACTATTTTGGTATGAGTTTTAGAGTTCCAAAAGTTTGCGTTAGTTACAGATTGCTACAGACTGTTCTGTTTTTGACAGATTCAGTTTTTCGTGTGTTGTTTGCTTATTTTGATGCATCCATGGCTAGTATTAAGTGGTATGAACCATAGAGAACTTGAAATACAGTATGTTTAACACCAATATAAATAAAAAATGAGTTCATTACAGTACCTTATGTGGTGGTTTTGTTTTCTTTCACTAACGGAGCTTATGAGATTGCCTGTTGAGTTTTGTGTTGTGAAGTTTTCAAGTTTTGGGTAAAGATTTGATGGACTACGGAATAAGGAGTGGCAAAAGCCTAAGCTTGGGGATGCCCATGGCACTCCAAGATATTCAAGAGTAGCCAAAAGCCTAAGCTTGGGGATGCCCCCGGAAGGCATCCCCTCTTTCGTCTTCGTTCATTGGTAATTTTACTTGGAGCTATATTTTTATTCGCCACATGATATGTGTTTTGATTGGAGCGTCTTGTATGATATTAGTATTTGCTTTTTAGTTTTCCACAATCATCCTTGCTGTACACACTTTTGGGAGAAGCCCACTTGATTGAAATTTATAAGAATACTCTATGTGCTTCACTTATATCTTTTGAGTTAGATAGTTTTTGCTCTAGTGCTTCACTTATATCTTTTAGAGCACGGCGGTGGCTTAATTTTGTAGAAATTGCTAGTCTCTCATGCTTCACTTATATTATTTTGAGAGTCTCTTAGAAAAGCATGGTATTTTCTATGGTTATAAAATTGGTCCTAGAATGGTAGGCATCCAAGTTGGGTATAATAAAAACTATCATAGGAAGTGAATTTGATGCTATGATCAATTTGATACTTGATAATTGTTTTGAGATATGGAAGTAGTGATATTAAAGTCATGCTAGTTGAGTGATTATGAATTTAAAGAATGCTTCTATTGAAGTTAGCAAGTCCCGTAGCATGCACGTATGGTCCAAGTTGTGTAACAAATTTGAAACATAAAGTGTCCTTGGATTGTGCATCCTTATGAGTGGCGGCCGGGGACGAGCGATGGTCTTTTCCTACCAATCTATCCCTCTAGGAGCATGCGCATAGTGCTTGGTTTTTGATGACTTCTAAATTTTTGCAATAAGTATATGAGTTCTTTTGTTGAATGTTGAGTCAATGGATTATACGCACTTTTACCTTTCCATCATTGCTAGCCTCTTCGGTACCGTGCATTGCCCTTTCTCACCTTGAGAGTTGGTGCAAACTTCGCCGGTGCATCCAAATCCCGTGATATGATATGCTCTATCACACATAAACCTCCTTACATCTTCCTCGAAACAGCCACCATACTTACCTATTATGGCATTTCCATAGCCATTCCGAGATATATAGCTATGCAACTTTCCACCGTTCCATTTATCATCATGACACGCATTACTTTTGTCATATTGCCATTGCATGATCATGTAGTTGACATTGTATTTGTGGAAAAGCCACCATGCATAATTTTTCATACATGTCACTCTTGATTCATTGCACCATCTCGGTACACCACCAGAGGCATTCATATAGAGTCATATCTTGTTCTAGTTTCGAGTTGTAATTTATGAGTTGTAAATCAATAAAAGTGTGATGATCATCATTATTAGAGCATTTATCCCCAAAAAGAAAAAAAAGAAAGGCCAAAGAAAAAAGGAAGAAAGGCCCAAAAAAAGAAAAGAAAAGAAAATAAATAAAAAGGGGGCAATGTTAATATCTCTTTTCCACACTTGTGCTTCAAAGTAGCACCATGTTCTTCATATAGCGAGTCTCATATGTTGTCACTTTGATATACTAGTGGGAATTTTTCATTATAGAACTTGGCTTGTATATTCCTACGATGGGCTTCCTCAAAACTCCCTAGGTCTTCATGAGCAAGCAAGTTGGATGCACACCCAGTTAGTTTTCTTTTGTTGAGCTCTCATACATTTATAGCTCTAGTGCATCCTTTGCATGGCAATCCTTACTCCTCATGTTGACATCAATTTATGGGCATCTCCATAGCCCGTTGATTATCCTCGTCAATGTGAGACTTTCTCCTTTTTTTTCTCCACACAAGCCCCATCATCATATTCTATTCCACCCATACTGCTATATCCATGGCTCACGCTCATGTATTGCGTGAAAGTTGAAAAAGTTTGAGATTATTTAAGTACGAAACAATTGCTTGGCTTGTCATCGGGGGTGTAGAATTTGGGAACATTTTTGTGTGACGAAAACGAAGCATAGCCTAGCTATATGATTTCGTAGGGATGAACTTTCTTTAGCCATGTTATTTTGAGAAGACATGATTGCTTTTATTAGTATGCTTGAAGTATTACTATTTCTTATGTCAATATGAACTTTTATTTTTGAATCATTTGGATCTGAACATTCATGCCATAATAAAGAAAATTACATCGAGAAATATGCTAGGTAGCATTCCACATCAAAAATTCCGGTTTTATCATTTACCTGCTCGACGACGAGCAGGAATTAAGATTGGGGATGCTTGATACGTCTCCAACGTATCTATAATTTTTGATGTTCCATGCTATTATATTACCCATTTTGGATGTTTATGGGCTTTACTTTACACATTTATATCATTTTTGGGACTAACCTACTAACCGGAGGCCCAGCCCGTAATTCTATTTTTTTGTCTATTTCAGTATTTCGAAGAAAAGGAATATCAAACGGAGTCCAAACGGAATGAAACCTTTGGGGGCGTGATTTTTGGAACAAACATGATCCAGAGGACTTGGAGTGCAAGCCAAGAAGCAGCCGAGGCAGCCACGAGGGTGGAGGGCGCGCCCACCCCTACAAGGCGCGCCCCCTATCTCGTGGGCCCCTCAGGCGGCCACCGACCTACTTCTTCCTCCTATATATACCCACGTACCCCTAAAACATCTAGGGAGCCAACGAAAAACACTTTCCACCGCCGTAACCTTCTGTATCCGCGAGATCCCATCTTGGAGCCTTCGCTGGTGCTCCACCGGAGGGGGAATCGACCATGGAGGGCTTCTACATCAACATCATAGGCCCTCCGATGAGTTGTGAGTAGTTTACCACAGACCTTCGGGTCCATAGTTATTAGCTAGATGGCTTCTTCTCTCTTTTTGGATCTCAATACCATGTTCCCCCCTCTCTTGTGGAGATCTATTCGATGTAACTCTTTTTGCGGTGTGTTTGTCGAGATCCGATGAATTGTGGGTTTATGATTGAGAAATATTTGAATTTCCTCTGAATTCTTTTATGTATGATTGAGTTATCTTTGCAAGTCTCTTTGAATTATCAGTTTGGTTTGGCCTACTAGATTGATCTTTCTTGTAATGGGAGAAGTGCTTGGCATTGGGTTCAATCTTGCGGTGTCCTTACCCAGTGACAATAGGGGTTGCAAGGCACGTATTTCATTGTTTCCATCGAGGATAAAAAGGTGGGGTTTATATCATATTGCATGAGTATATCCCTCTACATCATGTCATCTTTCTTAATGCGTTACTCTGTTCTTATGAACTTAATACTCTAGATGCATGCTAGATAGCGGTCGATGTGCAGAGTAATAGTAGTAGATGCAGGCAGGAGTCGGTCTACTTGTCACGGACATGATGCCTATATACATGATCATGCCTAGATAATCTCATAATTATTCACTTTTCTATCAATTGCTCGATAGTAATTTGTTCACTCACCGTAATACTTATGCTATCTTGAGAGAAGCCACTAGTGAAACCTAAGGCCCCAAGGTCTATCTTTTATCATATAAGCTTTCAATCTACTTTTATTTGCATCTTTACTTTTCCAATCTATATTATAAAATACCAAAAATATATTTATCTTATCATACTATCTCTATCAGATCTCACTTTCGCAAGTGGTCGTGAAGGGGTTGACAACCCCTTTATTGCGTTGGTTGTGAGTTATTTGTTTGTTTGTGTAGGTGTGTGGGACTTTTGAGGAGCCTCCTACTGGATTGATACCTTGGTTCTCAAAAGCTGAGGGAAATACTTACGCTACTATTGCTGCATCACCCTTTCCTCTTCAAGGAAAACCAACGCAAGCTCCACTACAAAAAAAATACACTTCCGTGATGATACGTGTTTGTCACAGTAGGTCGCGTTTTTTGTCATGCATGTACATCCATGACAAATTTATGACAGAATCGAGATAGTCATACCTGTGCTGTCGTAGAAGTGTTCGATGACATTACCAAAATTATCATCACGGAAGTGTCCACTTCCATGACGATAAATCACGCGTCACGGAAGTGCTTTCGTCAAGGGTGACCAACACGTGGCATCCACCGTAACGGAACACCGTTAAGCTATCGGGTCGGGTTTTGGATCCGATAACCCGTTAACAGCCCCGACCAATGGGGATTTTCCACGTGTAAAATCATCATTGGCTGGAGGAAACACGTGTCGGCTCATTGTTGGGACTGATGTCATCCACTCATTGGACAGAAGGCGCCTATGATACATCGACACGTGGCACGGCCCAACAGAGGCCCATTCCTGTGAAAAGGCCGGCCCGTTTGACTTTGTCAAAAGGTGACGGGTCGGCCCATGGAAAGCCTGCTAACGGCCTGTTCGCATATAGCCCATTTACAACCCGCTAACCCAAGGCCCGTTACGCCCTATCCGAATTAGGCCCAGTAGCATCATCTGGGCCATCCAATATGATTCCAACC
This sequence comes from Triticum dicoccoides, assembly GCF_002162155.2. Classification (NCBI taxonomy): domain Eukaryota; kingdom Viridiplantae; phylum Streptophyta; class Magnoliopsida; order Poales; family Poaceae; genus Triticum; species Triticum dicoccoides. Next base: position 479,291,568 of record NC_041387.1, read on the forward strand.
CGTTTTCACTTCTGGCCCATGTATGGCCCATGACGTCTTTTGGCCCATATGAGGCCCTATGTAACTCTTGGCCTATTAACGGCCCGTGGTGAAACTGGCCCGCGATGAACAGTGTATTACTTTAGACCCATTAACGGCCCGTGGTGAAACTGGCCCGTAATGAAGAGTGTATCGCTTTATACCCATTAAGGGCCCGTTATTGAGTTGGGCCGTTTACAGCCCATGTTATCTTTCGGCCTTCTTAGAGCCCATTTATTCTTGGGCTTATTTGCAGCATTCGGTTACTTACGACCCGTTACTGTCATTTTCTGCTTGTGGGCCAAATTCAGCCCATCCTTACAGTCGGCCCGTTTGTGGTCCGTTAGTCTGTTGGGCCATTTTCATAGCATCACCAAATACGGCCTATTAAAGGCCCGTTATGGTCAGCCAATAAAACATACGATTTCCATTATAGGCCCGTCTACGGCCCATTAAAGGCTAGTACAAGACCCATAAATGAGTCGGCGACCCATGGATCCTACGTGACGTAGAAGGCCCATGGATCCTGTGAGACGTAGAAAGCCCATGGACACTGCGAGACGTAGAAGGCCCATGGATCCTGCGAGATGTAGAAAGCCCATGGATCTTATGAGACGTAGAAGGCCCATGGTCGGGCGAGTTGGCCCCCGTTTGAACGATCTAGCATATTCAAAGAATTATCCTACTCAATACTATCACCTCTAAAAAGCATACACTATACAACAAAGAGATCAAGGCATAGAAAGGTGGAATAATCCTACACTATACAATAAAGAAATTACAGCCGATTATACCCACTGGGCATTATGGTACGGCACAAGTGATAATAAAGCATACACAAACAGCAAATTACATACACTGGGCAAATACAGCTCATACATCATGGACGCGCATCAACTTAACTCCATTTGAACTATAATCTCTTCAGAAAATAGGATTGGCCGGATTCAGATAGCACAAATTTCAGTCTGCAAAATCTCCAATTCCTTCATGGTTACCTCGGTGTCTTTTTTCATTTTTTTGACTCCTGCATCTAATACCTGCATGTCCAGTCTCAACTTGTTGATTATATGTTGACAATCATGTACACGTTGTCCTTCCACCTCTAGTTGATGCTCGAGAACATCAGCACATTCCAATTCCAATCCATAATCATTCGGTAACGGCCATGCCGCACTGCTCGCAGATTTTTGTGTTGATGTCACTTCATCCTGAAATGTTTCTGTAAGTACACATGACTAGGGCAAAAATATAGTTACAACAGTGAAGCGAACAAGACACTATTTTGTACTACATGGCAAAACAGGACTAACAATAATGTTACACGTCACTTTCACCAAAAAAATGTTACACGTCGTGAAGCATAAGCAGGGGATATTTTAAAAATTATAAAAAAGATAGTATGTGCAGCCTGCATACAGAAATCCCTCTTAGCTCACCACAGGAGCATGATGTTGGGGCCCAATCGAAAACACAGACAAGTTACAAATTTAGACAGCACGTTGTGTATAAGTAAGCAAGCAGTTGGCCATTCTGTACCTCAATTAAAGTCTTAGGGAGCATAATGAACAGCAGAGGGTTTCATACAAACATACTACAACAGGCAAAACTATGCAATCATTAGCATAGTATAAACTAGATTGTGAGCCTCATGCAATAATAGTTGGTTAATAGACTTCAAAGCTTCAGGCACACTTCGGCAGAGTAGTTAAATGGTAAGGCCTTTAATTATGTCAACTAATAGTGATACAAGTACCGAACATCAGGCATAATTATTTGGGCATCTCATTAAGTGAGGACAAATAAAGCAATTGAAAAGAGAAAATTAACTATGCCTGAAACAAACAAGGAATTGAACTGTTGAGTTGCATACAGTGACTTACCTTAGCAGGTTGAAGAGGCTTAGCGTAGCTCCTACTTCTCTTGCAAGGCTCCTTCCTAACATCTTGTACTTGGAAATCCTCAATCTTATCTTCATTGCACCCCCTCTGCAAGGTGACACAAACTAGTTACCCGTCTCCTTGGAAGATAAATATGCATACTTTCCAGTCTGTGAACACAAAAGGATGAGATTATAACAAAACAACACCACATAATGAAACATGCCGCATCTCTTGCACTTGCACACAATGAAATGAGCATTTACTATGTCTGCACTATGTAAAAACTAGGCATACCTTTGAACTAGATCTCCAGGTTGGAGAGCCTACTGTAGTGTACAGCCAAACCTTTATTCACCTATGAGTTAGACAAGGCCCCACTACAGCAGCCCTTAGTGTTTAAATCATTGACAAGCTCTGTTAGAGTGTTAGGTCAAGAACAACAAGTAATCAAAGGAAATAGTCCTAGTATGGCTGGCTGATGCAAACAAGCAATTGAACAGATGTGTGAGCAAATCTTACATATCAAGAAAAGAAGCAAAGAAGGAGGCTTAAAGACCATCACTTGACTGACCAGATTTAAGGGGCATTTAAACATCATGTGCAACGTATGAACTAACATAAACATTGCATATTCCAGATTCTACAATGGAATGCACATGTATTAGGTTATGCCATGTATGATGATGCCTAAATGTACAGATAACAGGCAGGAGTGATTCATCATTGCACGCACAATTGAACTGCAGGTTAAGGGCCAGTTTGATTCCGCCTTTTCAGGGTATATTGTCAAAATAAGCCATAAAAGATGTAAAGAAGTCATTTTTGAGTTTTGGGCTTGGGCTTAACTAATTTCACTTTGGAGGGGGGTGTTTCAGGTAGAACCTCACTAAATATTAAAGGGAAGGGGAATGATGAGTTGCTACAAGCTGCTCCTGCTGCTGCTATATGATGAATTGCTATGAGCTGCTCCTGCTGCTGCTATATGATGAATTGCTATGAGCTGCTGCTAGTATATGATGAATTGCAGACTGTTGTTGCTGCTATATGATGAGTTGCTACAAGCTGCTCCTGCTGCTGCTATATGATGAATTGCTATGAGCTACTCCTGCTGCTGCTATATGATGAATTGCTATGAGCTGCTGCTGGTATATGATGAATTGCAGACTACTGCTGCTGTATGATGAGTTGCTATGAGATGCTGCTGCTGCTATATGATGCTTTCAGGTGGTGCTGCTATATGATAATAACCAAACACTTGGACCATCGAATTTCAACAAATAATTGTTCTTCATTTAAATGTGGGTCATGCGTTCTTCGTTTAAATTAGGCAATGGGATCTCTATGGAAAACATTGACCAAAGTAGATTGTGCCAAGTAGATGGTATCTTTGTATTTGCATTTTGAGCAAATAGTGATGGTCTGTTTTCCTATCATATTAATTACTGCTCTGGGTTCGATTTGTGATGTTTGCAAGTCAAATTAATTTCCATATGTGCAGCAAAATGAAAAAAAAATAAAATGCAATCTAGACTTTCCACTGATCATACCAAAGATAACCTGAAAACGCAATGAAAAGAACTGGTTGGCGTATTACATGGAGCTTATATTCACAGGTCCTTATTTTCTTAGGATAACTCGTAATAACTGTCCCTAAGAAACTTGGCTAATAGAACTGGCATACAAATAACATGTCACGATGATTGAAATGGAGGAGTGACGTACCATAGCACACTGTATAGGCTCACCGCTGCCTCTCCTTTTTTGCGATGTTCCACGAAATTGCCACATACATCTTGTACTTTTTCATTGTGTAACCCTATCTGCAAGTTGACATGGCTAATTTCAGACATCTCTACATGATACTACATTGCATATCCTTTCTGCATATTTAAACCACCAATTAACGATTGTGTGCGTACCATAAACTAGCCATGACTCTGTATGCTGGACTGGCAGGCACTCTAAGCGAGCCTAATGTAGTGCACTGGAATTCCTACATGCCACCTATGATTTTGTTTAATGTACCGCCCCTGTTCCTAAATATATGTCTTTGTAGAGATTCCAGTATGGACCACATACAGATGTATATAGATGCATTTTCGAGTGTAGATTCACTCATTTTGCTCCGTATGTAGCCTATAGTGGAATCTCTAGAAAGACTTATATTTAGGAACGGAGGTACGAGGTAGTATCATGTATGACATCTACATATCTAATTTAGCAGCCAGTAGTAGAAATCATTGTCTGCACAAAGGGATTACTGGTCAAAAATCCTAGCAAAGCACGCTGGCACGCACAGAACAATACAAGAGAGAGAGACGCGCTTACAAGATCATAGCAATGCCTCAGTCCAGGATCTTGGTTGGCCAAGCTGTTAGATCCAGAAGAAACATCATCCTTGTAGTTTTTGCCAGCTGCATACCAGGTAATAGCGACCGGTTAGTATATTTGAAGTACATAGGGCAGGTGATGCTGGACGGGTTTAAAGGTGACAAGTACCTAGGCCGTGGCGGGTGCTTGGCATATCTCTAGACGGTGGGAATCAGGTTAGAAACATCGAGGGTGATGACGCTACGCAGGCTGTCGGGGTCCGGTAAGGAGATCTAGAACCGTCGAGTAGGGTGTTTGTGGAGCGGCTCCGGTAGGGTGGACTATGGTGTGGGCGAAGCGGATCTGTGGTCGTGGACGAGGGCGTAGGTGAAGCTGCTCCGGTGGTTGGGTTAAGGAAGGTGTCGACGACGCAGATCTGCGGCCGTGGACGGGGCGTCAGAAGCTGCTCCGGTGGTTGGGTTAAGGATGGTGTCGATGATGTGGATCTGCGGCCATGGACGGGGCATCAGAAGCTGCTCCGGTGGTTGGGTTAAGGGTGGTGTCGACGATGCGGATCTGCGGCCATGGACGGGGCGTCAGAAGCTGCTCCGGTAGGTTGGATGAGGGTGCGAGGAAGCGGATCTAAGGCCGTGGACTTGTGAGGTGGCAAAGCGGCCCCGGTAGGGTTGAGAATGGTATAGGCGAAGCTACTCCAGTAGGATTGACGCTGGTGTCGGCGAAGCGTCTCCGGTAGGGTTGAGGAAGGTGTCGGCGAAGCGCCTCCGGTAGGGTTGAGGAAGGTGTCGGCGAAGAGGATCAGAGGCCGTCGACGGGGGCGTCGGTGGGGTGGCTCCGAGGGGTGTGGACGAAGTGTCTACGGTGGGGAGTATGAATGAGCCGCTGCAGATGCGCGGCGGTTGACGAGAGTACCGGCGAAGCAGATCCGGCGCCGTGGACAAGGCCGGCACTGAATGGGCTGTGGTACAGTGGTGGATGAGCAGTCTACTTGTTTCTAGGGGAGGTGGGAGGGGTAGATGCGGCCGCAGAAGCAGATCCGGCGAGGTGGACGCCGGTGGCAGTGAGTGGGCTATGGTACGCCGGTGGATGAGCAGTCTAGGGTTTCGAGAGGGGAGGGGAGAAAGGGCGATGAAGTACGGACGGCGTGATGTAAGATGCTCTGGTGCTGTGGAGTTAGTCGTTTTTGCGGGAGGAGGGGAGAGGAAATGGGGGTGGCGTGTAGTGGGGGGAACCGGAAGTTACCAAAGCAGCCCCGACCTATCATGTAGATGAGGGCGGTATTGTAACTGTTGGTCTCCATGCACCAAGGACAAAAGGGGGATTTCGCATGCTAAAGACTAAGGTGGCGGAAATTTTAGAAGGAGGCGGGAGATTTTTCCGCCCGCGGGATCATTCGTATCTAGTTTCAACTAATTTTGGACCATGCTAGCGGGAAGGTCATGCTAGACTGTGTACACGGGGCACGTGTCAGCAGTTAATAACTAGTGTGAAGTCCACCCCAGAAAAAAAGACAATAACTCGGGATGATGCGCCGATAACTCGGACGTTCACACGGGCGCGGCCAATCATACGGGTGTAGTTGCGCGTTCACAAAAAAAGGGATCAAATGCTCGGCCTATGTATTTCTCGTGTAAATAGATAATTTAGTGCCATTGGTTATTTACTTTAAACATAATGCATTGACGTGTTAGTGTAGAGTCGCACAAAAAGAAATGGATATTATAGTTAGCTACTTAAAAGTGTTACCTCATATGATTACATAGCCTCCATTTCATAAATTGTGTAATCGTTGAATTCATATATGAATATTACATATATATTACTTCAAAATAGAAACTTAAATCATCCAAGACTGAAGAATTTGAATGCAAGAGTAACAATGGTGCATGTGCATGATAGCTACATTGGTTGTTTGAAGAAACATCACTGTAACTTTGGCATGCACAACTGAAAAAGGTTTATTTAAATAGAAAAAAATGTGATATGTGAGTGTCCAATCTTTATAGCGTTGAATCGTTATTGTACCTTTGGCCATGATACGAAGTAGATATTGACTTATGTTCGAGCGATGCACGTCCACGGTCGCTAGATAGTGATACGTGAATGAATTGTGCAATCTCTCTCACACGCATACATATCTCATTTCCCTGTGGGCATCAGAATCACATACGTGCACTTCGTCTATTTCTCTCCCTCCGTCAGGGTTAAATTCGTCTTTATACCCCATCCTACAAGTCTCTCACACAGAAACACACATGCTCTCTATTTCTAACACGCCCACCCCTTTAATTCCGCCCACCCACAACCACTAATGTCTCAAAGTATAATAATGTCTCTCACACATATGCTATCTACCTATCCCTTAATATAGCTAGATATGTGTCACACAAACTCCTTCTCCCTACTAGCAAGATGCCCATGTGCGTTGCACGGAACATCAAGATGCATTTGTATGAGAAGTTTATCTTATGGGGGAAAAGGATGAACGAGGGAATGCCTTATTTGCAAATGCGGAGAGGGGTGTGGGTATCTTTTTGCAAAATTGCCATATTTTCCTTCATGTCCGTCGGATATAAATCGGATGGCCTATATTGCAGGATGGCAGGAACACCATCATCACCAACTCTGTTTTTTTATAAGAGTAGAGATATGTGAGTGTCACTGCCCCCTCCACCCCCCCCCCCACACACACTTCCCAACACTGAAGGAGTAGGGTGACACCTCGATCTTGATACTAATCTATCGACTGGCTTCTCTCAAACATACACACACACACTACCCAGCACCGAAGGAGTAGGGTGACACCTCGATCTTGATACTAATCTATCGACTGGATTCTCTCTCAAACATACACACACACACACTACCCGGCACTGAAGGAGTAGGGTGGCACATCGATCTTGATAATAATCTATCGACTCCTCTTTCAAACACACACACACACACACACACACTCGCTAGTTGTGCCTCTGTGCCTACCGCGCACACTCTCGATACATCTTTCTCTCCCTCCCCCTCCCAACAATGACAGCAGAAGGGTGACAACTCGATCTGATCATAATCTGTCAATTGGTTTCTCTCTCAAACATTGTGTCTCGGTGCCTCGCTCAGTAGCCCCCTCGACATGTAGACTTCTCACGCGCGCACAACTGTAGTGACGATGATGCTGAACCCAGTGTGCCTTGTTTTTACCGGCCTCATGTGATAGTTTTCACCCTGTTTTCTGTTAATTAACAAGGCAACCTTTTCTTTGTTACTACTCCCTCCGTTCCAAAATAGATGACTCAACTTTGTACTAACTTTAGTATAAAGTTCGGTCATCTATTTTGGAACGGAGGGAGTACTAGTGAATCTGAAATCATTCGGGGCAGACATAAAACATATCACTTCAACCCAATTATCGCAGCAACTACTTTAAAAGAAATTAGCTAGCTGCTCGTGCGTTGCACGGAACATCAAGATGCATTTGTATGAGTAGTTTATTTTGTGAGAGAAAAGGCTGAACGAGGAAAGGCCTTATTTGCGAACGTGGAGAGACGTGTGGGTATATTTTTGCAAAATTGCCATAGTTTCTTTCCTATCCGTTAGATATAAATCCGACGGCCTATATTGCAGGATGGCACGCACACCATCATCACCAACTCTGTTTTCTACTCCCTCCGTCCAAAAATACTTGTCATCAAAATGGATAAAAATAGATGTATCTAAAACTAAAATATGTCTAGATACATTTCCTTTTATCCATTTTGATGACAAGTATTTCCAGACGGAGGGAGTATTTGTCTTTTTAGAGATTTCAACAAGTGAATATGACCGGACCTTACCAACATACTCAAAAAAGTAGTCCATAATTTTGATGTTACCCTCTTTTCTTGGCGGTGCAGTGCCATCTGGATACCTCATAAATAAATCAAGGACAAATCTGACCCCTTCCTGAAAAGACATACGCAGCAAAATGAGTGAATCTACACTCTAAAATATGTCTACATACACATCCGTATGTGGTAGTCCATTTGAAATCTGAAGAAGACAAATATTTAGGAACGAATGGAGTATATATAAGAGTAGACATGGAGATATATCTCTAGCATGGTCTACAACAAAAATGTGCTAGGCTAGTTAGCGCCGGATGCTCGCAACGCAATGACACGAGTTCGAATTCTGTCTTTTAACTTTAGATTTGTATATTATATATTACTCTACTTATTTAATATATACTTCTTTCGCTACTGTACTGACAGTGGAACCCACAGAGTACTTAGAATATTAAGGATGGACTTGTTTCTTTTTAACTTTCTGTACGAAGCTGTAGCCACCCTACAAGTCACGTGTACGTTGTACATGCAATTAACTTTTTATAGAGGGACAATCATACAGGCAATTAAGTCAAATGGATTGGATGTCACTCTATTATTTCCAGCATAAAGAGCATCTCCAACGATAGCCGGCAAATTTCCTCCCGCTTCCTTCCGCGGAGGACGACATCAAACGCCAGCAGCATACATTTTTACAACTCTAACCAACCAGATGAAATTTGTGCAAACACAGACTGATTTCATATAAGCATGAAGGATTTCGTACAAAAAAGCCGGATCTTCATATAAACATGATGGATTTCATTACTTTTACATGAACTAAGAGGTGCCAATCCGGCTCTCTTGTATAATTAATACTCCCTCCGTCCGGAAATACTTGTCCTAGAAATGGATATATCTAGACTTATTTTAGTTCTAAATGGCCGCCCGCGGATCCCTTTGTCTTCCTCATGTCCGTCAGACACTTGCGGGGTCGAGAAGGTCCTCGGAAGAGACGAAGCAGCAAAGAAACCACCTGAATCCGCGGTCATCGCCTTGGCGGTGTCCTTCGTGGGTCCCAAGTGGCGGCGGCCTCCCGTGTTCTACTTCTCGTCATTGATGGCGGCGGACAGGGAGAAGCTGGCCACCGACTGGTCGCTCTCCACACACCCGGCTTCTGTCTCTGCCTGCATGGCGCTGCCGCAGGCACGAGAGGCGCTCCCACAGACACGGGAGGCACGGCCATCACAGACACTGGTGGCGCGGTACGATGCAGCAGCGACGGCGCTCGTACCGGCGTGCTCTCCGCCGTGCCGGTGTGGAGCAACTCGCCACTCCTCATCGAGCTGAACTGGAGCGGTGAGTTGCTGAACCACGCGCCTGCTTGGGGCGGCAACTGGCTCCGTCGGGCCAAGCGAGGTTGGTGAAGCACTGAGCGGCCTCACCTGTATCCGGAGGGCTCAGCGGGCCACCCAGCCGGGTAATATGCCGGAGAACGGCTCATCGGAAGCCATCGGAATGGTGGAGAAAATGGTGAAGGAGGAGATGGGGGAGCAGCGGAGGGGTGCGATTCTTGCCCGCTGTCTATCTGGCCTTGTGTAAATAGAGGGTGGACGGTAGGAGCTTGGCCGGCGTCTGGCCTCGTTTAAACTGAGGACGGACGGGAGGAGCTCGGCCGGTGTTGCGTTTAATTCTGGCCCGCTCATGAACGTACGTGTGGCCGGAGTAGGATTCTCGATTTGCACGCGGGTTTAATGGAGGGGTTTAATGGAGGCGCCGGGCATGCAGCGGGCGGCGTAGTACTATTCGATTTAACAGCATTAATGAGCTGTCAAATCACAAAGGCCCTCGCCTCTCGTGAAACCGACCGAGCTAGACTGCCCCGCCCTCTAGCCTTTTAAAAAATGTATATACTCCACTTTTGTATAGTAGTAGGAGTAGTATCGATGGATTGCGCCATGGAGCAAAACTTGAAATTAAAAAAAATGTGGTACATATAGAGAGCACTCGTGAACTATGTGTCATACATGGCAATAAATAAAGTACTACATGATACTTATATGATACATGGCGCAGGAGTACTAAGTATTATTAATACAGTTTTGCTAGAACTCATCTAGATGAGATATAATTTGGTCTCATTCATCGTTTATAGCCATTGGATGTGATGCTATAAGATGCGTGTGTGCTGACGTGGGTTGTATTTGTTCTTGTGCAACAAACTGACCACTGCATGTCATGTTTGATAGTCTCAAGTCATTAAAAGCATACAAGCCCCACATCTCTTCTTGGTTGATTCCTCTATTTATGTCAAAAAATAAGAAACAATGTGAGAGTTAATGCACCATGCCTATGTGTTAGACTAGCCACAATGGTGAGTAACATACACTAGTAACATACACATATTCCTAGACTATGTTACTACCTTCATAGTGGGTACTACCTCTGTCCTGGTTTATAGGTCCCTTTTATAGTTTGTTCCAAATGTTAATGCATGTCAAGAAAAATTATCTCATTGGATTCGTCTTTGAACATAGTTTTGAAAAATATAATGTTTGGTGACATGCGTGAACATTTTCTTAGTTTAATCTATGGTCAAAATTTGGCACGAAATACAATGGGGACCAATAAACCCCGACACAGGTAGTAGTAAAATAAGTGTGATAACATACAAAGCTTAATTTATTAGGTTATAGACTCATATTGCATTGGGACATGTGATGTTACAGTAACTAGCTAAGTTATTAGGCTAGTCGTAATGGCGAGTACATCTGTAGTGCATGGTATCATAAGTTAGTATCATAGCTAGCTTCATTTATTGCCATGCATGACACATAGTAGCACACCATTTAATATAATATCGTATCATGATATGATATTCAACTCTCTCTTTCTTCATTCAATTCTATGCCACCTCATCAAATTTTCCTAGTTGACATGCATGATACTACCTATGATACTACTATTACGACCAGCCTTATAACTACCTCTCTCCTCATTAACTCACTGCCACATAAGAAAATTTGCTGAGTTGGACTCGATGTTACTGTTGAAGTTACTCCCATGGTGGCTAGTCTTACTAGTATTTGGTTTTCGTAAGATGACTTATAATACTCACCTAGACGGAGGGAGTATTCGATTTGACAGCGGGCGGCACAGTTCACGATACGCCTTTAATGCAGACAAGGGAGGGAGTAGCGGTTCCCGATATGTTGAACGGCCAATGCATCCTCCTTCAATTAATGCATGAGGGAAGTAATGGGAGGAGGTCCGGAAAAAGAGGCTGCACGATGTGAATGCAACGCAGTTTTCCCTCATTGCCCTCATATAAAGGCGCCCCTCCTCCATTCCAATGCATCTACCACATCGTACGCACCTAAGAACTTGCCTAAGCACCTACACTAAGTGCAAAAGAGCTCGCTCCAGACCCATGGCGGCGATGCGCGTGAGCGGCCAGCGGCTGCGCCAGATGGTCCACGACGCCGGCCTGCGGCATGGCGCCAAGGGTCGTCTCCATATGGTGTTGGAGACCGGCTGGTGGATGGCCGCCGTCGATGCCAACTACGACTCTCAGTTGGACTAGATGATCGTTGCCACCAGCAACAAGTTCACCGTCCTCAAGAAGCTCGTGGACAACATCGCCGTACTCCTCCAGCCCGCGCGCCTGGGCTCCTCATTGCCTACCACCCTAATCGGCCTCCATGGCTGGAACCTCTTTCAAGCACTGGTGGCCCTGCGACTGCCCGCCGACGCCACGAAGAATGTCCACCTGGAGGTCGCGCTCTCCACGAGGTGCCTCGCCCTGCAAGAATTCGTTGACCTACACATCCATGCGTACGAGCAAATCGTGTACATAGGTATCTACAAGGCCAGTGAGGATGCTATGACGTTGGCCTTCCTCAACCGGCTGGAAGCCTTGGATGCCTTTGTTGAGAAGCACCTCGACCTCGCCACAAAAGCCGCCGCTCCTTAGCCGCCGGATGGTGGCCCGGCGCACTAAGTTGAGGAGGAGGAGGTCGTACGTTCGTGGATCCATCTTTCTTCTTGCCTTCTGTAACCACCACTGCGATCGCATCATCGTGGCCTTAATTCTTATTGTGCTATTGCATTCTCGTTCGAGTCAATACCAACATGTGCGATCCCTTTGCTTAATTATATGCGTCACTGTAACTAGTACTCCATCCGTCAATTTGTAAGTTGTGCTTACCTTTTCCATCAACTTCGTGCAACACGCAGGCATCTTGCTAGAAACACTAGAATATGTCTATATAATATGTATGTGATAGTCCATTTGAAATCTCAAAAAAGACAAATATTTAGGTATGGAGGGAGTAATATATTAGGAGTATATCAAAACAATAGTGATTTCTTTAAGTTGGTGAACAAATACTACTATTCTACTACTTTGGATCCGTCGCAACGCACGGGCACATTGCTAGTAAAAGGAAAAGGCCTGCCACGTTCGCGTCGCACCCCCACACGCCCGGGAATCGGGAGTACAACACGACCTGTCTGACACGACACATAGCTTAGGGAAGGCATGTTGCCTGCCTAGCATTTTCACTTTCATGTGGGACCGCCCGTTGAGCAAACCGACACCTCGCCCGCCGCCGGGTTGGAAAACAGAAACAAGGGGAAGATCTAGCTGTAGCACGGAAGCCAAGAAATTTTGTGTCAGACAGGGCTCGTTGATAGAGTAGGAGCATTCCATATTAGTACCACTCCTACCAAGTTTGTACTCTTAATACTATTATATTACTAGTACTACCACTATACAACTAGTAGATACGTGCACGGCACAAGATTGTAGGAACAAAAAACAGGAAGATCTTGTTTTGGGTGATTTATCTTTTTTTCAATCAATGTAGTATGAATAATATGATGTGGGGGGCACCCATGAAGCTTATGTGGCTTGGTTGCATGGCTATGGAAGGTTAGAGAAAAATAAATACATAATGTGTTTAGAGTGCACTCCACTAAATAGATATACTTTGGATCCATTGCAACGGACCGACACATCTATATCTATACCCCCTATATAGTGTGTGAAAAACTTTGAAAGTTGGTCGTTGGATGAAGCCAATCCGACGGTACAAAGATGGAAAATCCGAGCACTATTGGCCATTGGATATCATCCACCAGATTCTGCCACATGTATAATCTAGAAGACTCCATGGTTGAACTTAATTCATGACTAACTTTGCCACAACAAGCTCAGGCAAAGTTATTAATAAGTTCTTCAAAATGAGAGCCACAAGTTGGCAAGCCTAAGGGAATCTTGCCACATTTTTTGTGTGTATGTCATGTGGGGCCAGTGTGGCTTGCCTAAGGTGTGGCTTGAACCAAACACTCACCTAAGTTAATCAAACTTGCCTAACCTTACATTCCACCAAATTTTGCCACAAGTTGGCAAGCCTAAGGGAATCTTGCCACATTTTTTGTGTGTATATCATGTGAGGCCAGTGTGGCTTGCCTAAGGTGTGGCTTGAACCAAACACTCACCTAAGTTAATCAAACTTGCCTAACCTTACATTCCACCAAATTTTGCCACAAGTTGGCAAGCCTAAGGTAATCTTGCCACATTTTTTGTGTGTATGTCATGTGGGGCCAGTGTGGCTTGCCTAAGGTGAGGCTTGAACCAAACACTCACCTAAGTTAATCAAACTTGCCTAACCTTACATTCCACCAAATTTTGCCACATGTTAGAATCCAGAAAACTCCACATGTAGAAGCATAATGCACAAACCACCAGAATCACATGCGTGTAATGCACGTGTACCTTCCTACTAGTACTAGTAGTAGTAAGAAACAAATTCCAGTTTTGGCACGAGCTTGTACTGCGGGAGCACCACAAGGCCTGCCGCAGGAGTTACATTTTCCTCTCGGGACCCACGGGACCGAACTTCAATGGCTTAGTGCCCGGCCTATGAGTCAATGACATGTGGTCCTTAAATGCGGCTGGCCCACATGTCATTCTCATGGTGGTGGCGTGGTTCGCGACTCACTCGTTCGAGATGAACCGGCCGGTGGTGGCATGGTCGTGGCGAGGGTACCACAGCTGGGCGTCGGGGCGTTACGAGGCGTAGATGGCCACACCGTCGGTACTACCTGTAGTGCATAAGTACTCCAACTGAGGATTGATGCCCTGGACGAAATGTGTCACAGCCGCTGGATGAAAATTCGATGGTGCAGGAGTACGGATCGGAGCACAGCAGCGGAGCAGGCAAACCGCGTCCAATCGGGTGTGTCTGTGGTAGAAAGTTGATGGTCGCCGCAGTTCAGCTGGCCCACATGTCATGCACACAAAGGCAGAGGAGCAGTGGGGCCGAGAGGGATGAGGGGCACGAACAATCCTATCGTTCTGTCACTGACATGTGGGACCCATAAGCGTGGGTCCCACCTATCAGCGAAGGAAAGGCAGGGCAAGGCAGTGATAGCCACGTTAGAGGATCCATGTCCACGTCAGGGGACGTCGTGTCGTGGGTTAGAGCGGCGTCGTGGGAATCGCATGTGGGTGTGGCAGTGGTAGAACAAGAAACATGATGGTCGCCGTGGTTCAACTTCCATGGACAAGCTGTCGTGTCTGCTGACACATGTATATCAAAATTAGAGTGTTTATATTTCAAGCACGTGAACAAGTATTATTCTACTAGTTTGGATCCATTGCAACACATGGGCCAGCACATTGGTAGTAGTAGTGCCCATCTCTATCTCTAGAGGCCTTCCCTCGTTCATCCTTTTCTCTCACAAGATAAACTACTCATACAAATGCATCTTGATGTTCCATGGAACGCACGAGGATGTTTCCTTGGGGGTCTCTCCAGCGCGGCGTGGCCGTAGTTGCAAGTTGACGCCCCTTGAGATGCTGATGTCGAGGGGCACTCGGATTTCCTCCGATGAGCAGGTAAGATGAGTTTGATCATGTAGTAAATGCATTCTAAAGACTACTTCCGTGTCCATTTCCTAATTCTCCCCCTGCCCACTGTTTCACGGGCTAGGCTCGGTGCGACTGGAGATTGGCTTTCATATATATATGTACGGGAGGGTACCAACATCAATTTGCACAACATTTACAACGGTGACACCGTTCCCGTAGAACCTTTGTCCAACATTGGGATCAACCATGCAACGGGCCACCGCATGAATTGGTACGATGGAACCACGGTGAGATTGAATAAAAGATAGCACGAACCTTGCACATGGCGGTCAAAGGCGGACCATGCTGTCTGCCGCCGATTTGTTGCCGTACGAGTAGGAAGACATTGTGCTCCTCTCTAACCGCATCTTCGCGGTGACAAACCAGGGGACTTATTTTGTATGGGACACATCCTATGATATACTCCCTCTCTCCCAGTTTATTTGTTTTGAATCTTTTCGTTTTATAAGTTTCAAATTCAAATTTAGAGCTCATCACATGTTGAGATTACAATGTCCATTAAATCATGCATGTATAGTAACAAAACAAATCTCGAGTTTGGCACGAATTCGTGCTGCGGGAGCACCACAAGCCCTGGCGCAGGAGTTACATTTCCCTCTCAGGGCCATCGGGACTGAGCTTCAGCGCCTTACTACACCTACCTTTGAGTCAATAACATGTGGACCCGATAGGTGACTGGTCCACATGTAATTCTCCCGAAGGCAGAGGGATACTGGGGCCAAGAGGGGTGAGCCACAGGTCGGGGGACGTGTGGTTTCATGGATTCGAGCGGCGTCATGGGAATCGCGGGCGGCTGTGGTAGAAACTTGATGCTCGCCGCATTTTAGGTGGCCGACATGTCATGCACACAAAGGCAGAGGGGCGGTGCGGCCGAGAGGGGTGAGGCGCACGTCGGGGGGCATGGTGCCGTGGGTTGGAGAGGCGTCGTGGGAATCGCGAGATGAAATGTGATGGTCACCGTAGTTGAACTTCCATGGACAAGCTGTCATGTCTACGGACACATGCACTGTATACCGATCACTGGAAGGAGTAGCAGAGAAAGCTATATATGCGGATAAATAATTCCTTATAGTCAAGCGGACCCACGCTACTACTCTATTCCAAAGACATGCACACCATCGAAATAGTCCATCTATATCAATATACACCGAGAGGGAATACTTTTTTTTACAAGAGGGGAAATAGTTCATCCATCCATAATACCCTCCTACTGGTGCAGCGTTTTCTTCTTCTTCTTCTTCTTCTTCTTCTTCTTCTTCTTCTTCTTCTTCTTCTTCTTCTTCTTCTTCTCATTCTCTGTGGGAGACGGCTTCGCAACAAGCTCTTTGGACCTTGCAGCTATCTCAAAACTCACACGGGCATCGAGGGCAGCATATTTTATCCGCTCGTACATCAAGGGATAATTCTCCCATCCAGATGACCTTAATGCCACCGCCTCGTCACCCTTCTGAAGATTTGTACTGAGCACAAAATTTTCTACGTCGAATAGGGATGGTGTCTGTTTAGCACAATCTTCTACAGGAATTTTGATTCTGGTTTGTAGGTCAGCGATGCTTTTCAAATCAAGGTTGTACGGCTCCGGCTTCTGTTTGTCCCCTTCGATGGCTACCCCACATAAGTATACGTCCTCCCGAGACAAGAAATCGTGAAGCTCACCTGGTATGGAGGGCGAGTGTATGATGTGGTACACCAACACATCATCTTCGAGGCACAGTTGAAGGACGGCGGCGCGCTGGATCTTCCCAGGGGCACGCTCCGTGTACTCTGCATCGAGACCGATGACCCTCGTCTCTACCTTTTTTAGGGAGTTGGATACATTGTTGATCCACTGCCGAACAACCCTTGGGTGGACAGTGACGGTGGCAACTATGCGCATCGAGCCTTCGACGAGGACATGTTGGACGCTAAAAACCTGCATCTCGATCTCTTTCGCCATTTGGAACCGCTGGAATGGAGGGCTATGGTTTGGAGAATTAGGATTAGATGGCTAGTCTAACTGAAGTAGTAGATGATTATTTAAAGAGGTTAAAACAATGTGAACGCAGTGGGGTTTGGATGCAAATGAAGGCGAAGGGGAGGTGAAGAAGCCGAGGCGAATCGGTTCCCGATGGATATGTAAATGGGAGAAGTGGCATGCAGGCAGTTGATTAGACGGCTAGGTAGACTAAACGAAAAGGCTATGCGGGTAGACTGAGGAGTCGTACCTGTTCATGTACGTGCCCATCCTTCCTGATAGGTGGGACCTATGCAAACAGATAAAAAATGTGCCGTAGCTTTTTTTTGAGCGCGTGAGTGGGAGACACAACATTCTCTGGTTAAGGAATACTCCCTCCGTTTAGGTGAGTATAAGTCACCTTAGGCTGGTCATAGTGGAGAGTAACATATAGTAGTATCATGCATATGATACTAGTGTATGATACTATATCTATAGTGCATAGTATCATAAAGTAGTATCATAGATGGTCTCATTTATTGCCATGCATGACACATAGTAGCATAACATTTATTATGTTATGGTATCTACCTATGTTACTACTATCCTCTCTCTCTTCTTTAATCGTTTGCCACATAAGCATGTTTGTGAGTCCCAAGTACATGATACTAGTTATGTTACCCCCACTATGGCCAGCCTTATGAAAATCAGGTTTTCCCAAGGCGTGGAGCATTAACTTCCTGCTCAATCCCCTCCTAGCCTCGTTAGCCAGCGTTCTCTTCCTCTGCTGTCGCGTTCTACCTTTCCATTTTTCCTCTTCTCAAGTGTGGAACGATCTGCATGCCATCCTTGATGCACCAGAACGACCATTGCATGCATCGCGGTAGGGCGTTGATTGGGCATGCACGAGAATTTGGTTCTGCTCGCAATATGGATGATACCTGAACGATGAAGTGAACAGGAATGCTAGCACGGGAGACCTATTTCCGCTATACAATACTGGAGTACTCATGTTCCTACTACTACTACTAGTAGTAGTAGTAGTAGTACAACTGTGGTACACTTGATGATCAAAATACTATTCATCCGGTCCTCACAGTGAAGTGACAACACCCTATGCCTGACACTGGTCCAGGCGAGGCGGCGTGTTCGGGTTACCAAAGTCAGCCTCACCCTATGCACTGTGCAGTCTGTCACCGCCGATGTACAACACATTGGCTCCTCGCCTCGTCTCCCTCTCCGCTCCCATAGCACCACTCCATCTTCATCTCCTTCTCCGTCTCCGTCTACGTCTCCATCTCACTGTGCCCCCATGTACCGTCGCCTCACTCGCCTCCCCCAGTACCACTATTCCCTCGCCAGCCGCTCCAGCACCAACATCCTTCTCCCCCGTAAATCAAGCCCCCTTCCAAACTCCACCATGGCCGAACGCGAACCGCGCAGCATCCATATGAGCCGCGATTTGAGCAATCTCCCCAATGACATCCTCGACCTCTGTTGTTCGTGTATGGGTATGTCGACCGCCCTGCGGCTGGCTGCATGCTCGAGGGACATGCACACGGCCATCATCGAAGCGAGGCCTAAGCTTTTCAAGACACCTTGCTTGCTGCTATCTGGTCTTGCGAGATCGGCTCACCATGATACGGAGGCGTGCATGATGCCCCTCGACTTCAATCCGATCTCCATTACCCGAAACTTCTTTGCAGGTATGTAGTGTGTCGCCGTACATCATTTCCCTCGACATCGATCCAATCACCATCGCCCGAAACTTCTTGGCAGGTATGTACTGGGTCGGCATGAACTCCCACTGGATGGCTGCCTTCAGAGAATACGGTAAAAAGTTGGTGCTCGTGAACTTCCAGACCTCCCATGAGATTATCCTTCCTCCGTTGGATTATATAGAGTATTACCATCGCGGTCCAAGTCATATAGATTACTACGTCAGTTGGACGGACCTTGTTTTGCAGAAGATTGTAATCTGCCAAGTACCCACACGACATGCGAATTACGCAGACTTCAAGCTAATTGCCTTGTTCGACCGCGGACTCGCCTATCTTTACGCCGGTGCCTCTTTTAGCTGGAGACAACTCGGCTCGCAGTGGATCACCGTCAAAGCTGATACACACTTCTGTGATGCTATTGAACACAATGGCATCATCTACGCGATCGACAAAGCAGATGGCACCACGTATTGCTGGGATGGCGCGTGTAAGCTGTTTCCATCTCATGTTAATGATGACGCCATGACACTGTTTGAACTTTTTGTGATGATTGGCATATCCCTGTTTGAGCAGAATTTGAGTAGAACTATGGCAATATATTAGGTACGCCGTAAATCAGCTATATTTGGAATAAGTTAATTCATGCGATTGTGACCATGTCATTACAGCCAATTTGTACCCTGAATAATCAAACGGTTAGGAATATATGGATATTATCCTTATTTTACAGTAATCTATATACTACTACTAAATATGAGTGTGTATCAATGGCCGTGTTAGTTTCCTCATTTTCATGATGTAGAAACATGCACCACACTGTTGGTTTCATCTAACCATACATTAGGGAAGTAAATGTGCATATGGAGAACTCTATATTTGGAAGTAGTGAAATCCTGCAATGCTTACCATGTGTACATACCTATATTCGCCCTTCAGCAATCAATGGCTAGAATAATATCCTTACAAAAATTTTGCCCACAGAACACGAGTATATAACAATGCATGTTAGTTACCTTGAAGAATTTGTTTGTGAGGACAGAACATGATTACATAACATGCATGACATGGTAGTTTCCTGTGAAGAATCGATCGCGAGATAACATGAGTATAACCATGCATGGCAATTCTATATTTTTGAACCCAGTATACATTTCCCTGTATTTTCCTCCCAGTTCCAACAGGGACATATCAATGTTGTTTCTAGCATTATCCTACTCATACTCTGAACAATGTTGATCTTACATTAACAACGCCTATCCTTTTTGATATGATGCAGTGTCCCTACAGTTACTGCCCTTTGTAATTACACCACCTTTGCCAAAAACAGGGAAGCACAACTGGTTCCTCGCTCGATCAGACGACGACAAAAGACTGATGATCATTTGGACACATGAGCCAGAAAAGTTATATTGCAAAAACCCCACTGCATACAAGCACCGTGTAATACGTGAGTATCCGGACAGTGACTGTTACGTCTATGAGCAGGATACCAGCTTGTTGGGGCCTTTAGGATTTTTTAGTTGGAGGCGGGTAAACAACCTTGGTTCAAACTCTCTGTTTATCGGACTCAATTATCCGATTAACCAGGAGATCACCATTGGCAAGGACCTTGATGGCAGAGAGGCTCTGTTCGCTATGGAAAACTGTGTCTACACGGCGAGCCCTAGGATTCGGGAGCATACTCCCCTGATTGTCAACGATACAGCCTGCAGCCAAAAGAAGGTGATAATGACAAAGGCATCCGGATTAACATTGATCCTTGGATGTCTCAATTACGACAGGCAATGATGTGGTTCAAGCCTTCAGGTTGATAGGTAATTGGTGTTGGGGAACGTAGCAGAAATTCAAAATTTTCCTACGTGTCACCAAGATCTATCTATGGAGAAACCAGCAACGAGGGGAAGGAGAGTGCATCTACATACCCTTGTAGATCGCTAAGCGGAAGCGTTCAAGAGAACGGGGTTGAAGGAGTCGTACTCGTCGTGATCCAAATCACCGGAGATCCTAGTGCCGAACGGACGGCACCTCCGTGTTCAACACACGTATAGCCCGGTGACGTCTCCCATGCCTTGATCCAGCAAGGAGAGAGGGAGAGGTTGAGGAAGACTCCATCCAACAGCAGCACAACGGCGTGGTGGTGGTGGAGGAGCGTGGCAATCCTGCAGGGCTTCGCCAAGCACCTGCGGGAGAGGAGGAGGTGTCACGGGAGGGAGGGAGGCGCCAGGGCTTCAGGTATGGATGCCCTCCCTCCCCTCCACTATATATAGGGGCAAGGGAGAGGTGGGAGGCGCAGCCTTGCCCCTTCCTCCAAGGAAGGGGTGCGGCCAAGGGGGGGAAGGAGTCCATCCTCCCCAAGGCACCTCGGAGGTGCCTTCCCCCTTGAGGACTCTCCCCTTTTTCTTATATCTTCGCGCATGGGCCTCTTGGGGCTGGTGCCCTTGGCCCATATAGGCCAAGGCGCACCCCCTACAGCCCATGTGGCCCCCCGGGGCAGGTGGACCCCCCCCCCCCCCGGTGGACCCTCGGACCCCTTTCGGCACTCCCGGTACAATACCGATAAAGTGCGAAACTTTTCCGGCGACCAAAACAGGACTTCCCATATATAAATCTTTACCTCCGGACCATTCCGGAACTCCTCGTGACGTCCGGGATCTCATCCGGGACTCCGAACAACATTCGGTAACCACATACAAACTTCCTTTATAACCCTAGTGTCATCGAACCTTAAGTGTGTAGACCCTACGGGTTCGGGAGACATGCAGACATGACCGAGACGTTCTCCGGTCAATAACCAACAGCGGGATCTGGATACCCATGTTGGCTCCCATATGTTCCACAATGATCCCATCGGATGAACCACGATGTCAAGGACTCAATCGATCCCGTATACAATTCCCTTTGTCTAACGGTATTGTACTTGCCCGAGATTCGATCATCGGTATACCGATACCTTGTTCAATCTCATTACCGGCAAGTCTCTTTACTCGTTCCGTAACACATCATCCCGTGATCAACCCCTTGGTCACATTGTGCACATTATGATGATGTCCTACCGAGTGGGCCCAGAGATACCTCTCCGTTTACACGGAGTGACAAATCCCAGTCTCGATTCGTGCTAACCCAACAAACACTTTCGGAGATACCTGTAATGCACCTTTATAGCCACCCAGTTACGTTGTGACATTTGGTACACCCAAAGCATTCCTACGGTATCCGGGAGTTGCACAATCTCATGGTCTAAGGAAATGATACTTGACATTAGAAAAGCTTTAGCATACGAACTACACGATCTTTGTGCTAGGCTTAGGATTGGGTCTTGTCCATCACATCATTCTCCTAATGATGTGATCCCGTTATCAATGACATCCAATGTCCATGGTCAGGAAACCATAACCATCTATTGATCAACGAGCTAGTCAACTAGAGGCTTACTAGGGACATGGTGTTGTCTATGTATCCACACATGTATCTGAGTTTCCTATCAATACAATTATAGCATGGATAATAAACGATTATCATGAACAAGGAAATATAATAATAACTAATTTATTATTGCCTCTAGGGCATATTTCCAACAGTCTCCCACTTGCACTAGAGTCAATAATCCAGTTCACATCGATATGTGATTAACACTCAAGGTCACATCCCCATGTGACTAACACCCAAAGAGTTCTGGGTTTGATCATGTTATGCTTGTGAGAGAGGTTATAGTCAACGGGTCTGAACCTTTCAGATCCGTGTGTGCTTTACAAATCTCTATGTCATCTCCTAGATGCAGCTACCACACTCTATTTGGAGCCATTTCAAATAACTGTTCTACTTGGAGTTATTCTAAATTGTTGCTCCATTATACGTATCCGGTATCTCTACTCAGAGCTATCCGGATAGGTGTTAAGCTTGCATCGTCGTAACTCTTTACGTTGAACTCTTTATCACCTCCATAACCGAGAAAATTCCTTAGTCCACTAGTTACTAAGGATAACTTTGACCGCTGTACTGTGATCCATTCTTGGATCACTCTTGTACCCCTTGACTGACTCATGGCAAGGCACACTTCAGGTGCGGTACACAGCATAGCATACTGTAGAGCCTATGTCTTAAGCATAGGGGACGACCTTCGTCCTTTCTCTCTATTCTGCCGTGGTCGAGCTTTAAGTCTTAACTTCATACCTTACAACTCAGGCAAGAACTCCTTCTTTGACTGATCCATCTTGAACACCTTCAAGATCATGTCAAGGAATGTGCTCATTTGAAAGTACCATTAAGCGTTTTGATCTATCCTTATAGATCTTGATGCTCAATGCTCAAGTAGCTTAATCCAGGCTTTCCATTGAAAAACACTTTCCAAATAACCCTATATGCTTTCTAGAAATTCTAAGTCATTTCTGATCCATAATATGTCAACAACATATACTCATCAGAAATTCTATAGTGCTCCCACTCACTTCTTTGGAAATACAAGTTTCTCATAAACTTTGTATACACCCAAAATCTTTGATCATCTCATCAAAGCATACATTCCAACTCCGAGATGCCTACTCCAGTCCTTAGAAGGATTGCTAGAGCTTTGCATACTTATTAGCATCTCTCAGGATTGACAAAACCTTCTGGTTGTATCACATACAACCTTTCCTCAAGAAAATCATCGAGGAAACAATGTTTTGACATCCTATCTGCAAGATTTCATAAATAATGCAGTAATCGCTAATATAATTCCAACAGACTCTTAGCATCGCTACGAGTGAGAAAGTCTCATCGTAGTCAACTCCTTGAACTTGTCAGAAAACATCTTAATGACAAGTCGAGCTTTCTTAATGGTGACATTTACCATCATTGTCCGTCTTCCTTTTAAAATCCATCTATACTCAACAGCCTTACGACCATCGAGTCGTTCTGCCAAAGTCTACACTTTGTTTTCATACATGGATCCTCTCTCGGATTTTATGGCCTCGAGCCATTTATCGGAATCCGGGCCCACCACCGCTTCTCCATAGCTCGTAGGTTCATTGTTGTCTAGCAACATGACTTCCAAGACAGGATTACGTACTACTCTGAAGTAGTACGCATCCTTGTCATCCCACGAGGTTTGGTAGTGACTTGATCTAAAGTTTCATGATCACTATCATAAGCTTCCACTTCAATTGGTGTAGGTGCCACAGGAACAACTCTTTGTGCCCTTCTATACACTAGTTGAAGTGACGGTTCAATAACCTCATCAAGTCTCCACCATCCTCCCACTCAATTCTTTCAAGAGAAACTTTTCCTCGAGAAAGGACCCGATTCCAGAAACAATCCATTATTGCTTTCGGATCTGAGATAGGAGGTATACCCAACTGTTTTGGGTGTCCTATGAAGATGCATTTATCCGCTTTGGGTTCGAGCTTATCAGCCTGAAACTTTTTCACATAAGCGTCGCAGCCCCAAACTTTTAAGAAATGATAGCTTAGGTTTCCCTAAACCATAGTTCATACGGTGTCATCTCATCGGAATTACGTGGTGCGCTATTTAAAATGAATGTGGTTGTCTTTAATGCCTAACCCATAAACTATCGTGGTAATTCGATAAGAGACATCATGGTATGCATCATATCCAATAGGGTGCAGTTATGATGTTCGGACACACCATCACACTATGGTGTTCCAGGCTACATTAGTTGTGAAACAATTTCCACAATGTCTTAATTCTGTGCCAAATTCGTAATTCAGATATTCATCTCTATGATCATATCATAGATATTTTATCCTCTTGTCACGATGATCTTTCAACTTCGCCCTGAAATTACTTGAACCTTTCAATAATTCAGACTCGTGATTCATCAAGTAAATGTACTCAACATCTACTCAAATCATCTGTGAAGTAAGAACATAACGATGTCCACTACATGCCTCGGCACTCATTGGACTGTACACATCAAAATGTATTACTTCCAACAAGTTGCTTTCTAGTTCCATTTTACTGAAAATGAGGCTCTCAGTCATCTTGCCCATGTGGTATGATTTGCATGTATCAAGTGATTCAAAAACAAGTGAGTCCAAACGGTCCATTTGCATGGAGTTTCTTCATGCATATACACCAATAGACATGGTTCGCATGTCTCAAACTTTTCAAAAAAACGAGTGAGTCCAAAGATCCATCAACATGGAGCTTCTTCATGCGTTTTACACCAATATGACTTACATGGCAGTGCCACAAGTAAGTGGTACTATCATTACTATCTTATATCTTTTGGCATGAAAATGTGTATCACTACGATCGAGATTCAATAAACCATTCCTTTAGGTGCAAGACCATTGAAGGTATTATTCAAATAAACAGAGTAACCATTATTCTCCTTAAATGAATAACCGTATTGCGATAGACATAATCCAATCATGTCTATGCTCAATGCAAACACCAAATGACAATTATTCAGGTTTAATACTAATCTTGATGGTAGAGGGAGCGTGCGATGCTTGATCACATCAAACTTGGAAACACTTCCAACACATATCGTCAGCTCACCTTTAGCTAGTCTTCGTTTATTCCGTAGCTCTTTTATTTCGAGTTACTAACACTTAGCAACCGAACCGGTATCTTAATACCCTGGTGCTACTAGGAGTACTAGTAAAGTACACATTAACATAATGTATATCCAATATACTTCTATCGACCTTGCCAGCCTTCTCATCTACCAAGTATCTAGGGTAATTCCGCTCTAGTGACTGTTCCCCTTATCATAGAAGCACTTAGTTTCGGGTTTGGGTTCAACCTTGGGTTTCTTCACTGGAGCAGCAGCTGATTTGCTGTTTCATGAAGTATCCCTTCTTGCCCTTGCCCTTCTTGAAACTAGTGGTTTCACCAACCATCAACAATTGATGCTCCTTCTTGATTTCTACTTTCACGGTGTCAAACAACGCGAATACCTCAAGGATCATCATCTCTATCCTTGATATGTTATAGTTCATCACGAAGCTCTAGCAGCTTGGTGGCAATGACTTTGGAGAAACATCACTATCTCATCTGGAAGATCAACTCCCACTCGATTCAAGTGATTCTTGCACTCAGACAATCTGAGCACAAGCTCATCGATTGAGCTTTTCTCCCTTAGTTTGCAGGCTAAGAAGATCGTCGGAGGTCTTATACCTCTTGACGTGGGAACGAGCCTGAAATCCCAATTTCAGCCCTCGAAACATCTCATATGTTTCGCGACGTTTCAAAAACGTCTTCGGTGCCTCAACTCTAAACCGTTTAACTGAACTATCACGTAGTTATCAAAATGTGTATGTCAGATGTTCGCAACATCCACAGACGACGTTCGAGGTTCAGCACACTGAGCAGTGCATTAAGGACATAAGCCTTCTATGAAGCAACGAGGACAATCCTCAGTTTACGGACCTAGTCCGCATAATTGCTACTACCAACTTTCAACTAAATTTTCTCTAGGAACATATCTAAACAGTAGAACTAAAACGCGAGCTTCGACATAATTTGCGAAGACCTTCTGACTATGTTCAAGATAATTGAGTTCATCTTATGAACTCCCACTTAGATAGACATCCCTCTAGTCATCTAAGTGATTACATGATCCGAGTCAACTAGGCCGTGTCCGATCATCACGTGAGATGGACTAGTCATCATCGGTGAGCATCTTCATGTTAATCGTATCTACCATACGACTCATGCTCGACCTTTCGGTCTTCTGTGTTCCGAGGCCATGTCTATACACATGCTAGGCTCGTCAAGTTAACCCTAAGTGTATTGCATGTGTAAATCTATCTTACACCCGTTGTATGTGAACGTAAGGATCTATCACACCCGATCATCACGTGGTGCTTCGAAACGACAAACTGTAGCAACGGTGCACAGTTAGGGGAGAATACTTCTTGAAATTGGTGTAAGGGATCATCTTATTTACTACCGTCATTCTAAGCAAATAAGATGCATAAACATGATAAACATCACATGCAATCAAATAATAGTGACATGATATGGCCAATATCATATAGCTCCTTTGATCTCCATCTTGGGGCTCCATGATCATCTATTACAAGAACATGATCAATCTCATACATCACATATATCATTCATCACATCCTTTTGGCCATATCACATCACATAGCATACCCTGCAAAAACAAGTTAGACGTCCTCTAATTGTTGTTTGCATGTTTTACGTGGCTGCTATGGGTTTCTAGCAAGAACGTTTCTTACCTACACAAAACCACAATGTGATATGCCAATTGCTATTTACCCTTCATAAGGACCCTTTTCATCGAATCTGTTCCGACTAAAGCGGGAGAGACAGACACCCGCCAGCCACCTTATGCAACTAGTGCATGTTTGTCGGTGGAACCGGTCTCACGTAAGCATATGTGTAAGGTTGGTCTGGGCCGCTTCATCCCACAATACCGTCGAATCAAGATAAGACTAGTAACGGCAAGCATATTGAACAAAATCAACGCCCACAACTTCTTTGTGTTCTACTCGTGCATAGAAACTACGTATAGACCTAGCTCATGATGCCACTGTTGGGGAACGTAGCAGAAATTCAAAATTTTCCTACGTGTCACCAAGATCTATCTATGGAGAAACCAGCAACGAGGGGAAGGAGAGTGCATCTACATACCCTTGTAGATCGCTAAGCGGAAGCGTTCAAGAGAACGGGGTTGAAGGAGTCGTACTCGTCGTGATCCAAATCACCGGAGATCCTAGTGCCGAACAGACGGCACCTCCGCGTTCAACACACGTACAGCCCGGTGACGTCTCCCATGCCTTGATCCAGCAAGGAGAGAGGGAGAGGTTGAGGAAGACTCCATCCAGCAGCAGCACAACGGCGTGGTGGTGGTGGAGGAGCGTGGCAATCCTGCAGGGCTTCGCCAAGCACCTGCGAGAGAGGAGGAGGTGTCACGGGAGGGAGGGAGGCGCCAGGGCTTCAGGTATGGATGCCCTCCCTCCCCTCCACTATATATAGGGGCAAGGGAGAGGGGGGAGGCGCAGCCTTGCCCCTTCCTCCAAGGAAGGGGTGCGGCCAAGGGGGGGAGGAGTCCATCCTCCCCAAGGCACCTCGGAGGTGCCTTCCCCCTTGAGGACTCTCCCCTTTTTCTTATATCTTGGTGCATGGGCCTCTTGGGGCTGGTGCCCTTGGCCCATATAGGCCAAGG
Source organism: Triticum dicoccoides (assembly GCF_002162155.2). Lineage (NCBI taxonomy): Eukaryota > Viridiplantae > Streptophyta > Magnoliopsida > Poales > Poaceae > Triticum > Triticum dicoccoides. The sequence continues at coordinate 479,319,321 of NC_041387.1, forward strand.
CGCACCCCCTACAGCCCATGTGGCCCCCCGGGGCAGGTGGACCCCCCCGGTGGACCCCCGGACCCCTTTCGGCACTCCCGGTACAATACCGATAAAGTGCGAAACTTTTCCGGCGACCAAAACAGGACTTCCCATATATAAATCTTTACCTACGGACCATTCTGGAACTCCTCGTGACGTCCGGGATCTCATCTGGGACTCCGAACAACATTTGGTAACCACATACAAACTTCCTTTATAACCCTAGCGTCATCGAACCTTAAGTGTGTAGACCCTACGGGTTCGGGAGACATGCAGACATGACTGAGACGTTCTCCGGTCAATAACCAACAGCGGGATCTGGATACCCATGTTGGCTCCCACATGTTCCACGATGATCTCATCGGATGAACCACAATGTCAAGGACTCAATCGATCCCGTATACAATTCCCTTTGTCTAACGGTATTGTACTTGCCCGAGATTCGATCCTCGGTATACCGATACCTTGTTCAATCTCGTTACCGGCAAGTCTCTTTACTCGTTCCGTAACACATCATCCCGTGATCAACCCCTTGGTCACATTGTGCACATTATGATGATGTCCTATCGAGTGGGCCCAGAGATACCTCTCCGTTTACACGGAGTGACAAATGCCAGTCTCGATTCGTGCTAACCCAACAGACACTTTCGGAGATACCTGCAATGCACCTTTATAGCCACCCAGTTACGTTGTGACGTTTGGTACACCCAAAGCATTCCTACGGTATCCGGGAGTTGCACAATCTCATGGTCTAAGGAAATGATACTTGACATTAGAAAAGCTTTAGCATACGAACTACACGATCTTTGTGCTAGGCTTAGGATTGGGTCTTGTCCATCACATCATTCTCCTAATGATGTGGTCCCGTTATCAATGACATCCAATGTCCATGGTCAGGAAACCGTAACCATCTATTGATCAACGAGCTAGTCAACTACAGGCTTACTAGGGACATGGTGTTGTCTATGTATCCACACATGTATCTGAGTTTCCTATCAATACAATTATAGCATGGATAATAAACGATTATCATGAACAAGGAAATATAATAATAACTAATTTATTATTGCCTCTAGGGCATATTTCCAACAATTGGGTTGTTGCATCGAAAGGGTGGAGTACTGGTATCTCCGGATCACTGGTCGCTGAAGCGGGGCTGCAAATTATGATGGTGTTGGATCATCTCTTCGGATGACTTTGTTGTCTTTGCCGCTGGTTCTGGATGGGTAGTTCTTTCTTTTGTTATGCATATTCCTTGTCATTTGGTCATCCTCGTCTATGTCACTCTTTCTATGTAGTAGTTGCTTCTGTTTAGAATGTCATTCTCGTCTGGATCATGAGAGTCTGAGCGCTGCAGACGGGTACGTTTTGGTGGTGTAGCAAGACTTCTTATGAACTATCATGTCTTGCTGTTTATGTCAGTAGTAGTCACTAGTCAGTGTTTGAATGTTGTATATATCGTTGTTTCGAACTGTTTATTGTCTCGAACTACTGGTGGGCTAAATGAGGGCATCACCATTCTCCAATGTTCAGAGTATATCTCCTTTTTTCAAGTTATATAATTTGAGCTCACTGTCTTTTGGATGATGTACACTTGTTTGGGCCAGTGAGGTGTCGTTGAATATGGGCCGAGTAGTAACGCAATGCCAAACAGGTCAATTATGACTCTCGGGCCGGGCTCTCAAAAGATCCTGGAAAAAAAGGGTCGGGCTCTCCAAAAAAGAAAGAATAAGGACTCTTAGGCCGACATGTGGGTGCCACCGGTGTTTTCGTGCGCTTGCGCGCCGAGAGCATATTGGCGCGTGCTCGAAATTCATGCTACCGCTTCATCCCTAGTCTCCTGCCCCTCCCCCACCTATGGAATCTCGATTCCTACTCCAGTTCCCCCAAATCCCCCTCCTGTACTCCCTATACTCAAGCGCACTATCATGTCACCGGTCAACACGGATCTCCGAGCCGGAGATCCTAAGGTCCGTCCTGCCTTCGGTCGTTGCGTGATGTCGCTCAACAGTGGCATGGCGGCGCTTGACGACTAGTTTGCCGGCAAAGTGCTGATGGTAACCATCAACGGCGACCGGCCTCCCGTCTCGCTGGACGACCTTGTTAAAGCTCTTGGCATTGCGCACGGCATCCAAATAAGTGACTTGCTCATCGAAGTCTGACCGCCACTGGCTGATTTCTTCGTCAGGTTCCGAACAACTTTCGACTATAGTCGTGTGTTCGAATCTTCCCGGCGTTTGTTCTGCGATGGCGCGCTGGTGAGATTTGATCGGTGGCACCCAGGATGGGGCTCGGTGCCCTCTGAGCTTGAGTTTTTAACAAAGCTTACCTTCCACGGCATGCCTCGACGTGCTTGGAACAACGAGTCCATGAACGAGCTTATCAACGACCTTGGAGGTGAGCTCGTAAGTATGTTTGTTCCTCCAGATAGCTGGGCTCTGACGGTTATGGCATGGATGAAGAAGCCGTCCACCATTACCGAAGGTGATTGGTGTTGAGATACCGGTGCAGGAACTGGGGTTGTACTATTCGTCGCCAACAAGGCCGCCGCGGACCACGTTAGGGATGTACCTGTATCGAGTGTTCGTGCATGTCGAAGAAGTGGTCAATCCATCAATCGAAGTCCTGCCGCCCCCGCTGGTGCCAGGGTCCGTCGACGATGTCCATTACAGGAGTCAACGTCAGACTTTCCCTGTGTTGCTCGGGGCGATGGATGGCACAGGGCCTACTCCATCATGCGGCGGAGGCCACTGCTTCTTTGGGAGAAGAGGCAGGGCTGGCTGCCTGGATGTGCTCTAATTTGAGGTAACAACTGAATCTTGTCAGATAGTACTAGTTAAATCCGAGCTATGGGTCTGAAGCACTGATATGCCAGTACATTTGATTGTGACCTGTTCTAATTTTGTACCTGAACTTTTTTAGAAAGGGTTATACGTCAACTTAATGTGCTAGCAGAACTTATTGTGTTGTCTGTGTGTTTTCTTTGCACAACATTCAAGATATTTCCCCGTCATTTATAAAGACGATGAAATGTTATGTACGACTTCGTTGATTTCAACATAGCCCTTCCCGTAGCGATCCACTGCTTCCATCCTGATTGTGTCGCCTGCGTGAAATTTTTGTATGCAAGTTCAGTGTGCTATGATGTTCTATATGATTGTGTCAACTATATATGTTTTTACTAAGCAACAGCAATGCATATGGCTGAAAGATGTATTTACGAGCATCGACCGATGGGTCTCTCTCTCTATCTCTCTCTCACACACACACACACACACGCGCGCACACAGGCGCACACGCACAAGTGGGACCCGTTGAATTATTTATTTGCTCGTGACACCTTTTAATTAGGTTCCACTGTAATCTAAATTTTTTCTTAAGTTATTAATTGAGCTCAGTGACTTCAAAAAGTTGTACAGAAGCCTTGTTTGGGCCTTTCCGGCGTCCCTGAATGTAGGCTGAGTAACCATGTTAGGTTGTACTGTACTACACAGGCCTTTTTTTTCAACATCAGCAATGCAACTGGGCCGACAGTTGTACACAATATCCGGGTCAACTTGTTATCCGCCCCGCTGGGCTGCAAAGTTTCCTAGGAGGTACTCCCTCCGTTCCAAATTACTCGTGGCAGAAATGGATGTACCTAGAACTAAAATACATCTAGATACATCCATACCTGTGACAAGTAATTCGGAACGGAGGGAGTATGCATTAGACTTAACAAGAAAATGGACTTTAAGAAATAATAAATGGGATGTAATTATAATAACTGGGCAATTACTATGCACCAAACACGTAATTAGTTTGAAAAATATATTATTTTTGGAATTTAGAAATTTTAATTTCATTACTTGCTGTGCGCGTAATATTTCATTGGATTTTAACGTGATACAACTTTATTTTGAAATTGTATTTAACCTGACTAGAAATTTCGGATAAAAATATTTCGGATCCCATCAAAACGTGGGAAATTTTTTTTGAATTCTGTTTTGAGCGGTTGTTTGAAATTATTAATTGTTGTCCTACCTAGAAGTTGGGCTGTACTTTTAACAAACCCGTAAATGGGCTGTAGTAAATTCCATTAGAATTGAAAAATGGGTTGTACATTCTTACAAATCGCAAATGGGCTATATGCTCTCTACCAAATCCGAGCTGTGGGCCTAATAAGTTGATGCGTACCAAGGGCTTTGTCAACTTAGTCAATATAAACGATTCTAGCTGCAGTGCTCGTACGATGTCCATCCAACGACCGTAGTGCTTCTTTAACCTCTGGTCTTCTTGCTCCAGCCGCCCAAAGCAGCGCTGGTCGTGTCGCATGCTCCTGCCTCCCGTGGTTGGCTGTGATGCCGCGGAGGCCTCACCGCCCCGTACTACTCCCACCGCTGGCCAGGCCATCCCTCTACTCACCCACACCCCCTGTTATTCTAAGGCGACGGCAGCCGAACCAGTGAACCCTCGTACTCCTCTCCGCGCGGGCTACCACTGCTGCGTCTTCCCTGGCTCCATGTCGTCCCCTTCCTAGGCCTCGCCGTCGTCCAGACCACCGCCCTGGTGCTCTCGGTGCGGCGTGGTCAATGTGGTCAACGACCGACTTCCATCGGAAGAGTACTATACGTGGAGAGGCTGACAGCTGGGTCCAGGCAGCCGCAAGGAAGTGCCTCCTTATTATGCGCAAAATAATTATTCCTCCACCTGACAGCAGGGACCCACCGGACGGGCCACCTTATTTCACGAAAAAAATGTTTCCCCCCTGACTGCTGGACCCACCGGACGGGCCAGGATATTTCACGAAAAAACATTCCCTGCATTGTCAGCTCGGACCCACCGGAAGTGCCTCCTTATTACACAAAAAAAATGAATATTCCCCCTGCTAGCTGGGACCCACCATGGTGGGAGGCTGACTTGTGGGCCTACTAAGTTGACTGGGATGGGGGCCTTTGTCAACTTTAGTAAATATGAACGATTCTAGCTCCAGTAACCATACGATGGCCATCTAACGGCCGTAGTGCTTCTTCAACCTCTGGTGTTCTTGCTCCAGCCGCCCAAAGCAGTGCCGGTCGTGCCGCATGCTCCTGCCTCCCATGGCCGACTGTGCTGCCGCGGAGGCCTCACCGCCCCCTACTATTCCCACCGCTGGCCAGGCCCTGCGGCGACGGCAGCCTCACACCGCAGCCGAACCAGTGAACCCTCGTACTCCTCTCCGCGTGGGCTTCCACTGCCGCGTCTTCCCTGGCTCCCCGTCGTCCCCTTCCTAGGCCTTGCCGTCGTCCACCGCCGTGGTGCTCTCGGCACGGCGTGGTCAATGTGGTCAACGACCGACTTCCATCGGAAGAGTACTGTACGTGGAGAGGCTGACAGCTGGGTCCACGGCAGCCGCAAGGAAGTGCCTCCTTATTACACGGAAAATAATTATTCCTCCACCTGACAGCAGGGACCCACCGGACGGGTCACCAGTATTTCGCGAAAAAAACATTTCCCCCTGACTGCTG
>NC_041387.1:479325129-479326594 GCF_002162155.2 Triticum dicoccoides
TGTCAGCTCGGACCCACCGGAAGTGCCTCCTTATTACGCACAAAAAATTGAATACCCCCCTGCTAGCTGGGACCAACCTTGGTGGGAGGCTGACTTGTGGGCCTACTAAGTTGACTGGGACGGAGGCCTTTGTCAACTTTAATCAATATATGAATGATTCTAGCTCCAGTGACCATACGATGTCCATCCAACGGCCGTAGTGCTTCTTCAACCTCTGGTCTTCTTGCTCCAGCCGCCCAAAGCAGCGTCGGTTGTGCCGCCTGCTCCTGCCGCCCATGGCCGGCTATGATGCCGCGGAGGCCTCACCGCCCCCTACTACTCCCACCGCTGGCCAGGCCATCCCTCTACGCACCCACACCCCCTGTTATTCTGCGGCGATGGCAGCCTCACACCGTAGCCGAATGAGTGAACCCTCATACTCCTCTACGCGTGGGCATCCACTGCCGCGTCTTCCCTGGCTCCATGTCATCCCCTTCCTAGGCCTCGCCGTCGTCCACCGCCCTGGTGCTCTTGGCGCAGCGTGGTCAACGTGGTCAAGGAATGGCTTCCATCGGACGTGGACTGTACGTGGAGAGGCTGATAGCTGGGTCCACGACCGCAGCAAGGAAGTGCCTCCTTATTACGTGCAAAATAATTATTCCTCCACCTGACGGCGGGGACCCATCGGACGTGCCACCATATTTAGCGAAAAAATGTTTCCCCCTGTTTGCTGGGACCCACCAATTACATCTTCTCACGCAAGGAAGTGCGTCCGAAAAAAAAACGATTCGCCCCCCTGACTGCTGGGACCCACCAGCTACATCGTCGCACGCAAGGAAGTGCCTGACAGTCGAGACCCACCTGGTCGAAGCGTACGTAGCGTTGTCATTCTGGTTGCGAACGTGTATGTGAATATATACTGGTGGATATAGAGGCGCGCACGTGTCATAGTAGAGGCGCGCACGTAGCATGTACACGTACGTACAGGGGCGAGGGTGCAAGAAAGAAAATACGGCCACGTACGTACATACGGGCAGGGTCTCTAACGCCTATCGCACATACGTACATGGCTAGGTCGGAACGGAGAAACAGCGTCGTCGTCGTGTTCATGGGGAGGCAACGGAATGCGTCGTGTTCATCGGGAGGCAACAGAATGCGTGGGAGCCAACCGGCTGGGTCAGAACGGAATGCGTGGTCGTGTTCATCGGGAGGGCTTGGATGGAACAGGCGATGGAAACGAGGCCTGGCGTACCACACAACGGAGGAAACGACCTTGTGTTTGACCGGCCACGTTCGAAATGGGGTCCTGTTGATCGGGAGGGGCCTGGCGTACCGCAAGATGGAGGAAACGGACCACCTACAGTCGAAACGGGGGTCCTGTTGATCGGGACGGGTGTGGCGTACCGCAAAACGGACGAAACGGACTTGTGTTGGAGCGCTACGGTCGAAATGGGGGTCCTGTTTATCGGGAGGGGTGTGGCGTACC